>NC_133125.1:80524552-80837842 GCF_048418815.1 Hemitrygon akajei | reverse complement strand
TTTGAATTCTCTCCCCATTTAAATAATAGCCTGCCCATTTATTTCTTCTACCAAAGTGCATGACCGTACACTTTCCAACATTGTATTTCATTTGCCACTTTTTTGCCCATTCTCCCAATCTATCCAAGTCTCTCTGCAGACTCTCTGTTTCCTTCACCTATCTTTGTATCATCAGCAAACTTAGCCATAATACCATTTACTCCATAATCCAAATCATTGATAGACAATGTAAAAAGAAGCGGCCCAACACAGACCCCTGTGGAACACCACTGGTAACTGGCAGCCAACCAGAATGGGATCCCTTTATTCCCACTCTCTGTTTCCTGCCAATTAGCCAATGCTCTATCCACGTATGTAACTTTCCTGTAATTCCATGGGCTCTTATCTTGTTTAGCAGCCTCATGTGCGGCACATTGTCAAAAGCCTTCTGAAAATCCAAATACACAACATCTACTACAGATCCCTTTTCTAGCCTACCTGTAATTTCCTCAAAAGGTTGCAATAGGTTTGTCAGGCAGGATTTTCCTTTAAGGAAATCATGCTGAGTTCTCCCTATCTTGTCATATGCTTCCAGGTACTCCATAACCTCATCTTTGACAACCGACTCCAACAATTTCCCAACCACCAATGTCAAGCTAACAGGTCTATAATTTCCTTTTTGTGTCCTTGCCCCCTTCTTAAATAGTGGAGTGACATTTGCAATCTTCCAGTCCTCTTGAACCATGCCAGAATCTATTGACTTTTGAAAGATCATTACTAATGCTTCCGCAATCTCCACAGCTACTTCCTTCAGAACACGAGGGTGCATTCCATCTGGACCGGGAGATTTATCTACCCTTAGACTATTCAGCTTCCTGAGTACTTTCTCTGTTGTAATTGTGACTGTGCACACTTCTCTTCCCTGACGCCCTTGAGTGTCCGGTATACTGCTGATGTCTTCCTCAGTGAAGACTGATGCAAAATACTCGTTCAGTTCCTCTGCCATCTCCTTATGTCCCATTACAATTTCTCCAGCATCATTTTCTATCTGTCCTATATCTACTCTCACCTGTCTTTTACTCTTTATATACTTGAAGAAGCTTTTAGTATCCTCTTTGATATTACTTGCTAGCTTCCTTTCATAGTTCATCTATTCCCTCTTAATGACCGTCTTAGTTTCCTTTTGTAAGCTTTTAAAAACTTCCCAATCCTCTGTCTTCACACTAATTTTTGCTTCCTGGTATGCCCTCTGCTTTGCCTTTACTTTGGCTTTGACTTCTCTTGTCAGCCACAGTTACATCCTTTTTTCCATTAGAAAATTTCTTCTTTTTTGGAATGTATCTTTCTTGCACCTTTCTCACTTCTCACATAAACTCTAGCCACTGCTGCTCTGCAGTCCTTCCCGCTAGGATTTCAGCTTTTCTTTCTAAATTTCACAGTGAACTCAATCTTGTTAAGATCACTGCCTTCTAAGGGTTCCTTCACCTCAATCTCTCTAATCACCTCTGGTTCATTACACAATACCCAATCCAGTACAGCTGATCTCCTAGGGGGCACAACAAGCTGTTCTAAAATGCCATCTCATAGACATTCTACAAATTCTCCCTCTTAAGATCCAGTGCCGACCTGATTTTCCCAATCCACTCGCATGTTAAAATACCGCACAATTATCATAACACTGCCCTTCTGGCAAGACTTTTCCGTTTCCTGTTGTCATTTGTAGTCCACATCACTGTAGCTGTTAGGAGGCCTGGATAGAGCTGCCATCAGGGTCCTTTTACCCCTGTGATTTCTTAGCTTAACCCATAAACATTCTGCACCTTCCGATCCTATGTCACCTCTTTCTAATGATTTAATATAATTTCTTACCAATAAAGCCACCCCAGCCCCTCTGCCTCCCTGCCTATCTTTCCGATACACCTTGTATCCTTGGACGTTCAGCTCCCAGAGACATGCATCGTTTAGCCACATCTCAGTGATGGCCAAAACATCATAGCTGCCAATCTGTAGCTATACGACAAGATCATCCACCTTATTCCTTATGCTGCGTGCATTTAAGTATAACACCTTATGTCCAGTATTTGGTCATTTTTGCTTTGATTGCACTGTAACTCATCCCAATGGCTGCAAAGTTGCCCCATCACCTGCATGTCCTTCCTAACCGCTCACTACCTTAGATTTATTTCTGTTTTCCCCCTCCTCTGCTCTATCATTTTGGTTCCCATCTCCCTGCCAAATTAGTTTAAACCCTCCCTAATAGCTCTATTAAACCTTCCCGCCAGGATATTGGCCCCCTTCAGGTTCAGGTGTAACCCGTCCTTTTTGAACAGATCATACTTCCCCCAGAAGAGATCCCAATGATCCAAGAATCTGGAGCCCTGCCCCCTGCACCAGTCTCTCAGCCACACATTCATCTGCCTGATCCTACTATTCTTGCCCTTGCTAGCACGTGGCACAGGTAGCAATCCTGAGATTACTACCCTGGAGGTCCTGCTTCTCAGCTTCCTTCCTAACTCCTGGAAATCTCTCTGCAGGACCTCCTCCCTTTTCCTATCTATGTCATTGGTACCAACATGTACCAAGACAGCTGGCTGCTCGCCCTCTCCCTTCGGAATATTCTGGACCCGATCCAAGACATCCCGCACCTTGGTATCGGGGAAGCAACACTCCATGCGGGTATCTCTATCAGGCTCACAGAATCTCCTGTCTGTTCCCCTGACTATGGAATCCCCTATGACTACCGCATTCCTCTTCTCCCTCCTTCTGTCCTGCACAACAGCGCCAGGCTCAATGCCAGAGACCCAGTCACCGTGGCCAACCCCTGTCAGGTCATCCCCCTCAACAGCATTCAAAACGATATACTTGTTGCTGAGGGGGCAGTCACAGGGGTGCTCTCCACTATCTGGGCATTTCCCTTCCTTCTCCTGACAGTCACCCAGTTTTCTGACCCCTGTAGCCTAGGGATGACCATCTCCCTGTAACTCCTGTCTATCACCTCTTCACTTTCCCTAATAAGCAGTAGGTCATCAAGCTGCAGCTCCAGATCCCTAACACGGTCTCTGAGGAGCTGCATCTCGGTGCACCGGGTGCAGATGTGGCCATCAGGGAAGCTGGAGGTCTCCCAGGATTCCCACATCTGACACCCTGAACAAAGCACTAACCCTGCAGACATGCTACCTAATTCTACTGGAATGAAACAAGGAAAAATAAGTCTACTCACCCACTTACCTCGCCAAACACACGAACATTTTAAACCAGTAGCTTGTACTGTTAATTGTGTGAGCCCTGTTGTTTCTCCGTCTGTCCGGGCCGATTCGCCAAGCGGAAAAAAAGAGTTGGTGCCTCGCTCTCACCTCTTCCCATTACTGCCTGTTGAGCCAAAGCCCTACACTCTGCAGCCACTCACTCCGCTGCCCGCTGTATAGGGTGGTCTTCTTTTTAAACTCTCCGCACTGTCCTGTTTACGTCACGCGCCTGCGCAGTCTTGCCCTTTTTGTACTCAAAGAAGTTTTTTTAAAAACTGCCTTCCTTCAGAACTTAGCTCTTAAGCCACCCTTCTTCTCCCGATCCTCCATCCTCCATCTTCCATCAATAAATATTAGGAACCAATACACAGTTTTATTGTACTGTAGGAGCATTGATAGTGCTCCAATTGGTTCTATCTTTCATTTAAATATGTAAATTGTTACTCAGTTAAATGGTAGTTTGTCTTTTTTTATACTTTTTAACTATTTAAATGAAACTTCAGCTAACTGGGGCAGCCGCTTAACTGGGCCAAAATGTACTGGTGCCAAGGTGTCCCTCTTAACCAAAATCTACTGTATTTATTATTAAACCAGAGTCACCGTAATGTAACAGTTGGCGCAATGCTATTACAGGGTGTCAAGAGCCTGGAGTTCCAGCACCGTCAGTACATCCTCCCCGTGAATGTGTGGGTTTCCTCCCACATTCCAAAGACGTACTAGTTAGTAGGTTAATTGTTCATTGTAAGTTGTCCTGTGATTATGCAAGGCTTAAGTAGGTGGGTTGCTGAGTGGTGTAATTCACTTGCCTGGAGGAGCCTGCACTGTGCTGAACTTCAAAACAATTGAAAAAATACGTAATTTAACACTTGTAAAGTGGTTCTCTGCAGGCACCGTGTTCATCTTGCCTCAGTAGTGGGGCTTGAAGACTTTCAGCTGACAAGCACAAAGGCATTTTGAGGTCTTCAAGGTGACCTGCAGCTTCTTCACTTTCCTGTGATAACTCAGTTGCCTTGTTACCCAGTCTGACCCCAGCACTGAATTGCTCTGTCACAGCTTCATCCAGGCAGTGAAAGGTTCATTGTTGACTGAATCTGTTGCTATGGCAAAACTGCTGCAGGACGGCTCTGCGGAAGTCGTCTTGTCTCATGCCATCTGCCTGCAGCATCCTCCCCGCTCGTCTGTCCGTTCTATGTAGCCGTGTTTCAGAAACTCACAATTCAAAGCCCAAAGTAAGTTCATTATCAAAGTATGTATATATCACCAAGTACTGCTCTAAAGTTAATTTTACAGTTATTCACAGTAGAGCAAAGAAATACAATAGAACCAATGAGAAACTACATACAAAGACACAACTACAATCAGCCAATGTGTAAAAGAAGACAATTTATGCAAATGCAGAAAGAATAAGCATCACCACCATCACTATCATAAATAATAAATAAATAATACTGAGTACTTGAGTGGTAGTGTCCTTGAAAGTTGTGTAATCAGAAAGAGAAATGTGAACTTTTCCTCCTCAGACGAACCCATTGTAGTCATGATGTGTTTTTTTTTCCACACAGCATGGCTCTTTTTCATTTATATTTCATGCTGCCTACAAAGAGCACTTCCTCATAGGATTACTGGAGATTTCTCATCTCTCCTTTTACCTGTTTCCTTCCCATCATCCAAACAGATGAAGTATCAATTCATATTTCTCCTAACCTACATACTGCATTTTGTACATGCATTGTGATACCTCTCAATGAAGAAGCCAAAAGCAGATTGGGTGACTTCTTTGTGCTCAGTCTTGCGTTGCAGTTGTCTTCCACTTTAACTTTCCATTTCACTCTGACCAGTCTGTCTGTGATAAGAAGTCCTATGTAAGCTTGAGGTACAGCACCTTATCTTCGGTCTGGGGGAGTTGCAGCCTCACAGGTTCAATATTAAATTCTACAACTTCAAGTGACTTTCTTTCTCAGTTTGTATCCTGTTCAACTATTGGTTATTCATCTATAATATTAGCTTAACTTTTGTTCCTGTTCATTAGCATGGCAAAACTCGTCAGGCATCTCACAACTGGTATGATCCTTTGAAAAAGTCAAAGTTCAAAGTAAATTTATTATCAATGTACATGTATGTCACCATGTAATACCCTGAGATGGTATTTATAGGAAAATAAAGAAATAGAATTTATGAAAAACAATACCTAAACAATGACTGACAGACAACCAACATGCAAAAGCAGATACACTGTGCAAGTCAAAAATAAATAAATAATACTGAGAGCATGAATTGTAGAGTCTTATAAATGTTGTGGATTCAGTTTAGCCTTGAGCGAGTGAAGTTATCCATGCTGCTTCAAAAGGCTGAAGGTTTTTGGTTAATAACTGTTTCTGAATCTGGTCTGTGGGAGGCTAATGTAGCTCATGTCCACTGGCAACAACAGGAAGAGAGCGTGGGCAGGATGGTGGGGGCCCGTGATGATGGATGCTGCTTTCTTGTAGCAGCACTTTTTTTAAACATACTTAAGGGTGGGGATGGCTTTGCCTATGTTAGATTGGGTTTTATTCACCACTTTCTGCAGATATTTTGTTCTCTGACTCGAACTGCCGTCTCTTCATGGAACGTCAACCTTTGTTCATATTCTCTCTCTGCCCTCTTTAACTTCTCAACTGGATGACTTTAGCAGCAGCTGATCAGCATGGCAACTCTGTCCTTATAACTCTGACCTTATATTCTCTTTGTCCTATCCACATACTCAAATTAACTTATTTTCTCTCTTTCCCAGTTCTGATGAAATCTTAACCTTGTCTCTCTTTCGTCGCATGATGTCTGATCTACTGAGTGCTGCCAGTGCCTTTTTTGTTTTTAATTCAAGTATTAACATTGCCAACTGTAATGTTTTTACTGTTTAAACATCAATTAAGAGTTCCAGAGAGAAATGCTGAAAAAGAGAGATATTGAAACACTCTTTCCCTTTCTGTATTATTTTGTTATTAAGCCAACTGCATGAGATAACACATGGAAAATTGAAACCCTGCAGCAATTCGTAGATGGGATGAGTCATTCACTTACCAATTACTGCAACTACATGGCCTGTCCAATAGAAGCATGCTAACTGAATCAGAACTGTATTTGTTCTGTATGAAAACATTGATAGGTGACCTCCAAAGTTCTTACCTCCCTGCTTTTCCTTTCTTTAAAATCTTAGTATTAACCTGGTTACTTTTTATTAGCTTACATGGGCTATCAGATTCTTTCAATCCTGTATGTTGAACCCTTAATCGAACAGATATTAATTCAACATCTATCTTGAAAGGAGTTCCCTTTAGATTTAAAAGGAAACAAATGGAACATTGTTAACTCAATTAAACAGCAGCGTAGAAGAGAGAAAGACTACAAACTCCTTAAATTATGTGTTTAAGTGAAAAGCAAACATCATTATTATGCACTTGTTATATTCTTACACAGAGGCAGCCAGCCACCCAGCAGATCCATGTTGAATTGCATTATTTCCATTCCTTCCATGATTCTAGATTGTTTAATGTAATTTCCAGTACACAAATGTAAAGGAGAACAAAATAATTGTTACTCTGGATCCAATGCAGCACAAAATTATACTCAATAGGATAAAGAGCATAATAATCAAAGAAAACATAATAAATATAAGTGCATAAACCAACATATAGATTGATCATATGTCCATAAAGTGTACTAGGCACAGGAGTGTCTGTACTGTACATAAGGTGATTCTGACATGGATGAGTTAATGGGTGGAGGTATTGATCAACTTTAATGCTTGGGGAAAGTATCTGTTTGATAACAAGTCTGGTAATCCTGGTGTGGATGCTATATAGCCTCCTCCCATATGGGAGTGGGACAACACCTTTTAGAATATGTGTGCCTGATGGTGGATCCCCTTTCTCCTGTAAGATATTCCCTCTCACAGTTGCTAGTAATGTAAAAATGGAGATACTTTTCACAACAGCCAGTTCACCTAGCAGTATGATTTTGGGAATGAGGGAGGAGTCAAAGCAACCAGAAGAAACCCATATGATTATGCATTGTACTGCACACAAGAACATCAAAGTCAGAACTGAACCACCATTCCAGGGATTATCTGACAATTGTACTACTTGCTGTGTTGTTGTGCTGATCCATGTGTGTTTTTCTTTGTGCTGCGTTGGATCTGGAGTAACAATCTCCTTTACACTTCTGTATCGGAAATAACATTAAACAATTCTGAATCTTGAATCTTCTCCCAAAGTAGGGAAATCTAAAACTAAGGGAAATAGGTATAGGGAAAGAGGGGAAAGATTTAAAAAGGACCTGAGGAGAAAGTTTTCCTCACAGAGGATGTTAAGTATATGGAAAAAACTGACACGGTAACTGGTTGAGGCAGGCACAATAGTGATCATTTGGATAGGTACATGGAGGGATATGGGCTGACTGCAGGAATGTAGGACAATGTGATCAACATGGATTGGTTGCTCTATGACTCTCTGAGTTGTCTCACAGTGAAAAAATAAAACACAGAATGACTTCCAAAGAAGAAGAGTAAGCAAGAGTCAGGATCCTGAAAATACAATCATCAATGTCTGAAGCATAAAATTTCCAGGGATAACATTAGACATTTTAGGAAAAGTAGGCAAATAATCCTAAAATCCTACTTCACCATCCAATAGCTGAGTGAGCTAGGGCTTTTCTCTTTGGAATAAAGGAGGATGAGAGGTGACTTGATAGAGGGGTACAAGATGATAAGAGGCATAGATAGAGCCTCTTTTTCCCCAGGGCAGAAATAGTTAATACAAAAGGGCACAATATTAAAGTGATTGGAGGAATCAAAGGTAAGATTTTAATGGAGAGTCATAGGTAGGTGGAAAGGGGTGGTGGTAGAGACAGATACAATGGAGATATTTAAGAACTCTTAAGTAAGATTCTAGATGAAAGAAAAATGAAGGGATAATTGGCATGGAAGCATTAGGTTGGCTCTGGATGAGGTTAAATGGTCAGCACAACATTGCTGGCCAAAGGGCCTGTATTGTGCTACACTACTCTATGTTCGAAGTTCCAATATGAACCAGCATGAAAACCTTAGTCCTGCTGGATTCTTTGATTCTTCTGCAGTACAATAACCCATCTAATGTAAGGGGAAATTTTAAATGAGATTTAAGCAGCAAGTACTATATACAGAAAGTGATAGGTACCTCGATCATGCTGCCAGGAGAAGTGGTGCAAACAGGTAAAATAAACAGTGTTTAAGAGTCTTCTAGCTTGGCAAATGGAGAGATATAGACCACATGCAGGCAGATGTACATTTTAAATTGGCATCATGATTGGCACAGACAAGGGGGGGGGGTGCTGTAAGGCCTATTCCTTTCCTATTTTCTGTTCTATTCTTGTATTCCATGACTCAATATTAACACATCTCTGGGAAGGAAACAACAACCCTTTAAACAAAGGATATACTCCAAATCATAAATGGACACTTACTGTATATATCCTTGACTATATTTGTTAGTTCTATATTCCTATATTCCTTGGCTGTTAGAACAGTGTAGAGCATCTAACCCATTGAGTCACCTCAAAATCTTATAGGACAGTTTTGCGCATGTTTCAATGAACGTTATTTCATATACAACCAAGATTAACTTTGCCTTCCAAGTTTTAACATGTAAAAAGCTTGTAATAAAAATCTGAAATGGTGTTTAATTGTAGCTCAGTGGCAATATGAGATTATTCTTAACCGTACACAGTGTGAAGCAAGAATGTTGCATACAGTTTATGGAATAACCCTGAAAGGCTAATATGACAGTATCTTAAAATGACCATCAGAGAAGCAGGCATTGCTCAAGTTCACTCAAGATCTCATCACCACTGGCATATGATAGGAAGGAGAACATATCTAATCATTTGACTTCAGCCTGTGTAAGATCAATAAGTAAGCCAATAGCTAGTTAAATCCTTTTTTTGTTGAAGATATGAATGCATAATGACACAACTGGTAGATCTACAGTCTCAGTTATTTTTCCCAAGCAGTAAGGCTGATCAGCACCTCCACCCAGTAACACACCCCTCCACATCCACAACAACCACTACTTTATCATTTCCTGTCAGTCACCTTATGTACAGACACACCTGTGCCTAGTGTCACTTTATGGACATTAGATCAATCTATGTACATAAGCTATCTAATTTATTGCACTTTTTATTTTTGTGGTCTTTATCTTATTGTATTTTTTATGTTGCATCTGATCTGCAGTAATAATTATTTTGTCTCCTTTACACTTCTGTGCTGGAAATTACATTAAATAATCTTGAACTATGCCAGAGACATAGTACTCACCTTGAGTACTGTCAGCTCATTCATTTTCCCATTGACGTAATAGGGTTTGTCTAGGTGTTCCACATTTCTCCAATATGCCCAAAGTCACTGTAAATTGCCTTTAGTATGTAGGTGACCAGTAAAATCTGCAGGGAGTTGATGAAAAACTTGGAACAATAAAACTTGAGATTAATGTAGGAATGGTGTAAATGGATGTGGACAGTTAATGTAGATTCATAGATCCATTTGGACAAAGTGCTTGTTTCTGTTCCGTATCCCTCAATGACTCTGTGACTTGATATTCTCAACCAGAAACTTTAATGAAATGCAAGCAACACAAGCTAAATGGCATTGATTTTACATGGATGGGCAGGTAAAGAGACAGAGGGTTTCTGTTATGAATTCGTGAATTTGGCAGAATAAAGTTCAATGTTCAAAGTAAATTTATTATCAAAGTACACGTATGCTACCTTATACCACTTTGAGATTCATTTTCTTGCAGGGTCTAGGGGTAAAAGTGCTCTGTTTGAACATGAAAAACTATATGTGAACAGACAAACACTGACAGCAATGTGCAAAAGAAGGCAAATTGCAAATAAAAATAATACTGAGAACATGAATTATAAAGTGTCCTTCTCTCGGTAATAAGGTCAATTCAGAGTACGGTGAATGCTGATTCAAGAGACTGATGGTTATGTGGGTATCTAAGTACCTCCTGGCCAATGGTAGTAGCAAGAAGAGGATATGCCTTGGATGGTGGGGGGCGGGGGGGTTGCTGATGGATGGAGCTTTCTTGTGACAGTGCTCCACATAAATGTACTCAGTGGTGGAGAGGACATTGCCTCTGCATGGGGATGCACAGTGGCACAGCTAGTAGGGATACCACCTCACCACACCAGAAATCCAGACCTTATTGCTATCTGCTTTGAATTTGCATGTTCGTACATGGACTACCTGGGATTTGTCCATGTTCTCCCATTTTCACCCATGTCCCAGAAGATGAAAGACTGCACACTAATGCAGAGATCAGAGTGGCTGAGGTTTTTTCTCCAGAAAAGGTACTTTATGTAGGACTAGATGTTAAATGTCAAATGTCTCTATATAGTAGTTGTATTATAAGTATGTTATGTAGGACTAGATGTTAATATCCCTTGTTTACACTCCTGAGACATGCTACCTCTGTGGGGTAGCCAAGTGAGTGGTGGCATCTTTTGGGTCATCAAGTGGGCATCCTCTTTACTCAGTGTTTCGCTGATAGGCCCATGACACCTCCAGAGGGTTCAGCAGTGAATCCCGGCATCCCAGGCTCACCCCCTAGATGCCATTCACTCACTTGGGGGTCCAGACGGAATCCTTTCTCTTCATCCAGACCCACTGACTACCCTTTTCAGCAGTTCTGGAGAGGTCTTTGACTGCTTGTCGTTGAGTCTTCCCTCACACTCCCAACTCCCGGAGCAGCCTTGATGTTGATGTGGCTACTTCGACCGGTCGCACCCTTGCTTTCCAGCCACGTTGCTGCACATCGGCTGCAAGCTCAGCGTGCCTCAGCTTCTTTTTTTGTAATTTTTTTTAATTGAAGTTTATCATCAAACAAACATTTCCATAAGATGTATTTCAGACATTGTACATATATATCATATAATCATATATATCACAAATCTCCACAAAGTATTTATCTGAGGTATACACTTATAGAAAAGAGTGGAAAGAAAAAACAAGCAAAAGGAAAAAAAACTATGTGATAATTTTTTTTACAACATATTCATTGATTTGTGAGAATAAAATCAGGCCTATGAGGCATTATGTAGTTAAACCATTTTTCTCAGTATGAATCAAAATGTTCTAGCTTATGATTAACAGATGCTGTTATCTTCTCCATTTTGTAAATGTCCATTGTAATTTTCATCCATGCATTTAAAGTTGGGCTCTCCTGTGATAACCATTTCCTAGTAAGAGTCTTTTTACCAGCCACCAATAGTATATTCATTAAATATTTATCTCTTTTCAACCATTCTTGAGGTATATATCTTGCACTCGTAAGCCTCCTCCACTGCATCCTCCCAAGGCACTGTAAGCTCGATGATGTAAACAAGATGGAGTGAGGCCAACCATAGCACAAGGTCTGGTCTGAGGTTGGTTTCCGCGATCTCAGTTGGAAAGCAGAGCCTCTGGCCTAAGTCTGCCACCATCTTCCATTCACATGCCCTGCCTAGCCACCCAATGTCTGGTCTTGATGTGGCGAGTCTGGCTTGACCCTCACCTTTCTGGACAAATGCTGTTAACGGTCAGCGAGATTTTCTTTGGCAGTTTAACGGGGACACGACTGCACAAGTGCGTGTAAGTCAGGCCGTGAGGCAGCAGGAATATTTAAAGAGAACAGTTTGTGGAAGTCGGTCATTTTCTTCGGCAGTTTAAAGGGGGCACGACTGCGCAAGCGTGTGTAAGTCGGACCGTGAGGCAGCGGGAGTATTTAAAGAGAACAGTAGACGGAGAGGGCGACATTGTAGCAGGGGGCGGAGTAGAGGGAGACAGAGTAGGAAGGCTTTGTCTCGAGAGGCTTTGGCGAGCAGAGGCTGAGGACGAGCTTCACTCCAAGTGAGATAAGGCCGGGTAAGTTCCTTTAAATGGAGAACGTTTCAAAAGTTGAGGCAATGTGTTGGGTAGGTCATGACAGCTGAGATCGGCCCTGTGGTTTGTTCATCCTGCAGCATGTGGGAAATCAGGGATACTTCCAGTGTCTCCGATGACTATGTGTGCAGGAAGTGTGTCCAACTGCAGCTTCTGGCAGACCGCATTGAGCATCTGGAGCTGCGATTGGATTCATACTGGAGCATCCGCGATGCTGAGAAAGTCGTGAATAGCATGTTCAGTAAGTTGGCCACACCGCAGGTAAAGGCTACACAGGCAGAAAGGGAAGGGGTGGCCACTAGACAGCGTAGCAGTAGGCAAGTAGTTCAGGAGTCCCCTGAGGTCATCTCCCTCCTAAACAGATAATACTGTTTTGGATACTGTTGGGGGAGATGTCTCATCAGGGGAAGGCAGCAGCAGCCGAGTTCATTGCACCATTGGTGTCTTTGTGGCACAGGAGGGAAGGAAAAGGAGTGGGAGAGCTGTAGTGATGGGGATTCAATTGTAAGGGGAATAGATAGGCATTTCTGCAGCCGCAAACAAGACACCAGGATGGTATGTTGCCTCCCTGGTGCAAGGGTTAAGGATGTCTCTGAGCATCTGCAGGACATTCTGGAGTGGGAGGGTGAACAGCCAGTGGTCGTGGTGCACATAGGTACCAACGATATAGGTAAAAAATGGGATGAGGTTCTACAAGGTGAATTTAGGCAGTTAGGAGATAAACTAAAAAGTAGGACCACAAAGGTAATAATCTCTGGATTACTACCAGTGCCACGTGCTAATCAGAGTAGAAATACGAGGATATTTCAGTTGAATATGTGGCTTGAAAAATGGTGCAAGGGGGAGGGATTCAAATTTCTGGGGCATTGGAACCAGTTTAGGGGGAGGTGGGACCGGTACAAACAGGACGGTCTGCACGTGGGCTGGACTGGAACCAATGTCCTAGGGGGAGTGTTTGCTACTGCTTTTCAGGAGGATTTAAACTAATGTGGCAGGGGGATGGGAACAAGTGCAGAGAGACAGAGGAGTGTAAAATGAGGGTAGAAGCAAAAAGCTGTAAGGTGAAAAGTAAAAGTGGCAGGCAGGCAAATCCAGGGCAAAAATCAAAAAGGGCCACTTTTCAACATAATTGTATAAGGACTAAGAGTGTTGTAAAAACAAGCCTGAAGGCTTTGTGTGTCAATACGAGGAGCATTCGTAACAAGGTGGATTAATTGAATGTGCAGATAGTTATTACTGAATATGATATATTTGGGATCACAGAGACATGTCTCCAGGGTGACCAAGGGTGGAAGCTCAACATCCAGGGATATTCAATATTCAGGAGGGATAGACAGGAAAGAAAAGGAGGTGGGGCAGCATTGCTGGTTAGAGAGGAGATTAACACAATAAAAAGGAAGGACATTAGCCTGGAGGATGTGGAATCGATATGGGTAGAGATGCATAACACTAAGGGGCAGAAAACACTGGTGGGATTTGTGTACAGGCCACCTAACAGTAGTAGTGAGATTGGGGATGGCATTAAACAGGAAATTAGAAAAGCGTGCGATAAAGGAACAGCAGTTATAATGGGTGACTTCAATCTACATATAGATTGGGTGAACCAAATTGGTAAAGGTGCTTAGGAAGAGGGTTTCTTGGAATGTATGTGGGATGGTTTTCTGAACTAACATGTCGAGGAACCAACTAGAGAGCAGGCCATTCTAGACTGGGTATTGAGCAATGAGGAAGGGTTAGTTAGCAATCTTGTCATGTGAGCCCCCTTGGGTAAGAGTGACCATAATATGGTGGAATTCTTCATTAAGATGGAGAGTGACATAATTAATTCAGAAACAAAGGTTCTGAACTTAAAGAAGGGTAACTTTGAAGGTATGAGATGTGAATTAGCTAAGATAGACTGGCAAATGATACTTAAAGGGTTGACGGTGGATATGCAATGGCAAGCATTTAAAGGTCACATGGATGAACTACAACAATTGTTCATCCCAGTGTGGCAAAAGAATAAACCAGGGAAGGTAGTGCACCCGTGGCTGACAAGGGAAATTAGGGATAGTATCAAGTCCAAAGAAGAAACATACAAATTAGCCAGAAAAAGCGGCACACCTGAGGACTGGGAGAAATTCAGAGACCAGCAGAGGAGGACAAAGGGCTTAATTAGGAAAGGGAAAAAAGCTTTCTAACTAAACTCTAACTAAACTAAACACCCCTCTATCAGGGGTGAGTTGAAGGCGGAGTCCTGGCTCGACGTTTGTGCCCATTTTCCATGTTTACCTCTCGAAGAGTCCCAGCTCGGTGCCCGAGCTGAAGGAGGAGTCCTGACTCGTCTAACTAACTAACTAATGAGAGAAAGCTGGCAGGGAACATAAAAACTGACTGTAAAAGCTTTTAAAGATACGTGAAAAGAAAAAGATTGGTTAAGACAAATGTCGATCCCTTACAGTCAGAAACAGGTGAATTGATCATAGGGACCAAGGACATGGCAGACCAATTGAATAACTACTTTGGTTCTGTCTTCACTAAGAAGGACATAAATAATCTTCTGGAAATAGTAGGGGAATTTTCTGGGAATAGTGAGATGGAGGAACTGAGGGAAATACATGTTAGTAGGGAAGTGGTGTTAGGTAAATTGAAGGCATTAAAGGCAGATAAATCCCCAGGGCCAGATGGTCTGCATCCCAGAGTGCTTAAGGAAGTAGCCCAAGAAATAGTGGATGTATTAGTGATAATTTTTCAAAACTCCTTAGATTCTGGATTACTTAATGAGGATTGGAGAGCGGCTAATGTAACCCCACATTTTAAAAAAGGAGGGAGAGAGAACCCGGGGAACTCTAGACCGGTTAGCCTGACATCAATGGTGGAGAAAATGCTAGAGTCAGTTATCAAAGATGTGATAACAGCACATTTGGAAAGAGGTGAAATCATCGGACAAAGTCAGCATGGATTTGTGAAAGGAAAATCATGTCTGACCAATCTTATAGAATTTTTTGAAAATGTAACTAGTAGAGTGGATAGGGGAGAGCCAGTGGATGTGGTATATTTGGATTTTCAAAAGGCTTTTGACAAGGTCCCAGACAGGAGATTAGTGTGCAAACTTAAAACACATGGTATTGGGGGTATGGTATTCATGTGGATAGAGAATTGGTTGGCAGACAGGAAGCAAAGAGTGGGAATAAACTGGACTTTTTCAGAATAGCAGGCAGTGACTAGTGGGGTACCGCAAGGCTCAGTGCTGGGACCCCAGTTGTTTACAATATGTATTAATGATTTAGACGAGGGAATTAAATGCAGCATCTGTCATGGTCCGGATCGGTTCACCTTTAAATTTAGTTAGGTTGCGATCCAGAACATTGATGCCTTGTTCCCTTCTAATTCCGTTTCACGCGTCCCTTGAGCTTGGCCATCAAGGTAATCTACCCTCGACCCGAACCGGCAGTTTATAAGCCCTTGGCTTCAGCCATTCGGGGCGAGAGTGTTAAGAAGCCTTCGAAAGTCACCACCGCCTTGACAAGCCAGAGTGATCCAGCCTACATTGGAGTACCAGCAATTCACCTTCCGTCGCCAGAGTGCGTCCGGGCAAGGTCAATCTACCAGGGGTGAGTTGAACGTGGAGTCCTGGCTTGACGTTTGTGCCCATTGTCCATGTTTACCCCTCGAAGAGTCCCAGCTCGGTGCCCGAGCTGAAGGAGGAGTCCTGACTCGACGTTCATTCCCCTTGTCCATGTCTACCCCCTGAAGAAGAGTCCTGGCTCAATGTCTGATCTGAAGGAGGAGTCCTGGTTCAAGATTCCTTGTCCTGTGTTTTGGCGTCCATGTTTCTGGCTGCAGCAATCCATGGTATCCAAGTGTCTGGCGGCGGTGAATCAAGGTCCCTGTCTCCAAGTCCAAGGGCCGTGGTGGTCCCAGTCCCCAGGGTCCAAGTCCAAGGTCCGAGGCTGTCCATGCTCCCCCTGTCCAAGTCCAAGGTCCGCAGCTGTCCCAGTTCCCTGTTTCCAAGTCCCAGGTCCGTGGCGATCCAAGTCCCTAGTCCTATGTTTGTGTTCCTCTTTGTCCTCGATTTCCCGATCTTCTGTGTAGCGAGTAATAAACGCTATTTTATTGTACCTAAGAAAGACGTATTTGTGTTCTGCATGTGGGTCCTCTCCCAGCACCCTTGTCCCCATCTCGTGACAGCATCTCTAAGTTTGCAGAAGACACGAAGCTGGGCGGCGGTGTTAGCTGTGAGGAGGATGCTAAGAGGATGCAGGGTGACTTGAATAGGTTAGGTGGGTGGGCAAATTCTTGGCAGATGCAATTTAATGAGGATAAATATGATTGCAAGAACAGGAAAACAGATTATTATCTGAATAGTGACCGATTAGGAAAAGGGGAGGTGCAACGAGATCTGGGTGTCATTGTACACCAGTCATTGAAAGTGGGCATGCAGGTACAGCAGGCGGTGAAAAAGACAAATGATATGTTGGCATTCATAGCAAAAGGATTCGAGTACAGGAGCAGGGAGGTTCTACTGCAGTTGTACAAGGCCTTGGTGAGACCACACCTGGAGTATTGTGTGCAGTTTTGGTCCCCTAATCTGGGGAAAGTCATTCTTGCCATAGAGGGAGTACAAAGAAGGTTCACCAGATTAATTCCTGGGATGGCAGGACTTTCATATGAAGAAAGACTGGATCGACTAGGCTTATACTCACCGGAATTTAGAAGATTGAGGGGGGATCTTACTGAAACGTATAAAATTCTAAAGGGATTGGACAGGCTAGATGCAGGAAGATTGTTTCTGATGTTGGGGGAAGTCCAGAATGAGGGGTCACAGTTTAAGGATAAAGGGGAAGCCTTTTAGGACCGAGATGAGGAAAAACTTCTTCACACAGAGAGTGGTGAATCTGTGGAATTCTCTGCCACAGGAAACAGTTGAGGCCAGTTCATTGGCTATATTTAAGAGGAAGTTAGATATGGCCCTTGTGACTAAAGGGATCAGGGGGTATGGAGAGAAAGAAGGTACAGGGTTCTGAGTTGGATGATCAGCCATGATCATACTGAATGGCAGTGCAGGCTCGAAGGGCCGAATGATCTACACCTGAACCTATTTTCTATGTTTCTATGAAGGGGGAGGGAGAGCGTTGGCACTTGTCTGCCGACTTTCCAGCACTGCTGCAAGACACTGTAGCACCTGATTGTGCCGCCAAGTGTATCAGCCTTGAGTGAGGCTGGTCTTGCAGCCCACCAGAATGTGCTTTAGTGTTGCTGAAGTCGGGCAGAGGGAGCATGTGGGGCCTCTCCATAGCACTGGCTGAGATTCATGGGAGACGGCAAGACATGGTAGGCAGCCCTGATGGTGAAGCTCACTCTGAATGTCTCCATCTCCTACAGCTCTCTCTCTTCCTTTTCTCCACTCCCTCCCATCTCATCCATTCTCTTGCCCTGTCTGAGCGATGGCCTTTGTGCACCTTGCCACCTCCTTCTGCCAACGTATCTCCTGCATCATGAGCCTGCATCTCTGAGATGGAGCAGTCTTGTTCCAGGCTGGTGTACTCTCCCCAAGGCCAAGACCGCTCCTCTCTTGCTGCACTAGGCCCATGATGTCCCTGTGCTTGAGTGCTGCCGTTGCTTGCTCAGTTGCTTCTGATGGAGTCCATTTCCTCCCAGTATCCAGGATGAGGGCAGCTTGTGCTACAAATGGATCACTCGCCTCTGTTAACATTATCTCCAGTCTTACTTTGGTGCACTTGTACTCCTCTGAAAGACTGGAAATGGGTAGCGTCTAGACTCCTTTGCTGTAGAGCCCTATGACTAATGAGGTTTCTGAGATTGTTTTGACAAAACAAAGAACAAGAAAGTGTCTGCTGGCAGGAAGTTGATAACTGGAGAAAATAGATTACAGAAATTTAGAAAAAAGATGTTGAAAAAGTGAGGAGAAGTTTTTATGTGCATCAATCTCCATGCTTAATTTCAACGGATATAGTCCTTTACTTCTTCAGCAGACTGAGAGTTGAAAGAGAACGAGTAAGAGAGAAGAGATTTAAAAAGGATCTGAGAGACATTTTCTTCATGCCGATGTTGGGGAATAAATAATAGATCAGCTTTATTCACTATATATATTTACATGTTCTAGAAATTTGCTGCGGTGTGTTGTTCAGGCTGTGACGTGCAACAAAAAACAAAAACTTTCAAGAACTATAAATGAAATAAATGGAATGAAGTTGCATAAATGCATAAATGCCAGTATGTATTAGCATTGTAAATAGCATCATACAAAGTTGTTCAAAGTGTTTACAGGGCAGTGCAGTGATCTCATTGGCTTTTCATGTGGCCTTGGATTACCCGGACAATACAAACTCTTGTGACAGAATGCGGTGTATTGACGACACCTCAGCATTTAACACAATCGTGTCTACAGTTCTGATTGAAAAACTCCAGAATCCGGTCCTTTGTACCTCCCTCTGCAACTGGATCCTTGAGTTCCTAACGAGTAGACCACAATCTGTGTGGATCAGAAACAACATCTCCTCCTTGCTGATGATCAACACTGGTGCACCTCAGGGGTGTGTGCTTAGCCCACAGCTTTACTCTCTCTACACCCACGACTGTGTGGCTATGCACAGCTCAAATGTCATCTATAAATATACTGATGATCCAACCACTGGTGGCAAAATTTCAGATGGTGATGAAAGAGCCAGTAGAAGCGAGATATATCATGTAGTTGAATGGTGTCACAGCGACAACCTTGCACTCAAAGACCAAATAACTGATTATGGACTTCAGAAAAAGTAAGTGGAGGGAACACACACCAGTCCTCATAGGGGATCAGAAGTGAAAAGAGTGAACAATTTCAAGTTCCTGGGTGTCACTATCTCTGAGGATCTAACCTGGACTCAACATATCGATGCAGCTACAAAGAAGGCACACCAGTGGTTATATTTCATTAGGAGTTTGAGAAGATTTGGGACATAGAAAACATAGAAACACAGAAAAGTTACAGCATAATACAGGCCCTTCGGCCCACAAAGTTGTGCCAAACATTTCCTTACCTTAGAAATTACAAGGGTTACCCATAGCCCTCTATTTTTCTAAGCTCCATGTACCTATCCAAAAGTCTCTTAAAAGACCCTAACGTACCACTGTTGCCAGCAACCCATTCCACGCACTCACCCCTCTCTGCATAAAAAGCTTAACCCTGACATCTCCTCTGTACCTACTCCCCAGCACCTTAAACCTGTGTTCTCTTGTGGCAACCATTTCAGCCCTGGGAAAAAGCCTCTGACTATCCACATGATCAATGCCTCAACAAAGATACTCAAAAAGTTCTACAGATGTACTGTGGAGAACATTCTAACTGACTGCAACACCGTCTGGTATGGAGGGGCTACTGCACAGGATCGAAGTAACCTGAAGTGAGTTATAAACTTAGTGAGCTCCATTTTGGGCACTACCTTCCATAGTATCCAGGACATCTTCATAGAACGATGCCTCAAAAAGACAGCGTCCATCATTAAGGACCCCATCACCCAGATCATACCTTGTTCTCATTGCTACCATCAGCAAGGAGGTACAGAATCCTAAAGTACACACTCAATGATTCAGGAACACCTTCCCCTTCACCATTTGATTTCTGAATGGATGTTGAACCCATGAACACTACCTTACTACTTCCTTTAATTCCTTTTTTTGCATTACGTATTTAATATATGTGTATGTGTGTGTGTGTGTGCGCGCGTGCCCTTAACTCCTGGTGGAATCGTCAGGATGCCGTCATGACAAGCTTTTTGCACCAATCTTTTTGGTGATTGCTCATCATGGGCATCTGAAACCTGGTAGAGCCCATCCCTCTCCTGGTTAATATATATCTATCTATATATATATATATATATATATATATCTATCTATATATATATATATATATATATATATTTACTGTAATTCACAATCCCTTTCTCTATTATTGTGTATAGCATTGTACTGCCATTTCAAGCTCAACAAATTTCATGACATATGCCGAAGTTATTAAACTTGATTCAGACTCTGATTCAGTGACGGGGGTAATAGACAGAGGGGATTGTGGAAGAATAATTGATCAAATTAACTGCTGGGGGAAGAACCATTTAAGATTATATGAATTTCTTTTTATATATACAATAGCTCTATATCGCTTTCCAGAAGGGAACATTTGGAAAAGACAATTTGTAGGGTTGATAAATGGAATGACCTGCAGAGAAAAGGGTTGGGGCAGGTATAATAATAACCCCCAGAAGAGATTTGGATAGGTGCATGAATAGGAGAAGTTTAGAGAGATATGGATCAAACAGGAACAATTGGGACTAGCCTGCTGGGTGTCATGTTTAGCATGGATGAGTGGGCTGAAGGGTCTTTTTGTATTCTGTATTACTCTATGACTCAACTCTTCTCAGATGGCATGGGAAGGGATTGTGGCAGCAAGTCTACAGAAAAGTCATGGTGGCCTCAACCTGTGTATTGCAATTCCACAATTATAACTTAGTTTTCCAGATGTTAAAAAGTTTAGCTTAAGTGAAATAAAAGTAATACGTTCTGAACTAACTGATTCTCAGTTGTGTGTGAGTATTGATCCCTGGAGTATAATTATAACCCTTTAAATGACTAGAAATTAGGTAAATGGAGCATAATGTTTCTCCAAACACCCCAGGGGAGAAATTTATCTTGAGTCTCTACTGGCAACACACTGTTAGTCAGACTCACCTCCATGCTTTTGGTTATATTTTTAATGTAATATGTGAGGTACATCCAATGTTCTCGTATGCCACAGTGAGGATGACTGAAATCAAATTCTGCCTCTATCCCCATCACAACATTCTAATACAAACATCACTGGCAATGTTTTCAAAGGCCTTCAGGAAAATACATCTTCTCTTACTCTAATATTTCTGTAAAGCAATTTATAATATTAAAGACATGACTCTACCCATTTAGATGTAATGGAAGGCTTTTATCCCTGCCAGATTATGCCATGCTGTTCATATTCTGTGCAGGCGACTTCTACTGTGATAATAAGTATCCATTTCCACAAGTATCAAGGAAAAATAAATATGAAGATTCACTCATCTTTTCAGATACTTAACAATGCATGAGTCAAGAGGCAGATATGGGACCTCCCTTCAGTGCTAGCCTCCAGTTTTTGCTCAGTGCTGCCCTCCAGTGTATGCTTGGCACGATTCTTCAATGATCGCTCAGTGGAAGACAAGCTGGACCAGGACAACTCAGTGACTTAGGCTAGTTATTATTGTTTCTCTTTGTGATTGTACATTTTTCTGTAATTGTAAGCATATGTGCAAATTGCTCTTTGCAGCATGCTGTTGGTAATGTGCCTGCACCTTGGCCCAGGAAGAACTCTGTTTGGTTTGGCTATATTCATGTACTGTTGAACGTAAATTAAATTTGTAACTTGAAACTTGTACAAAAAGGACAAGTTCAAAACATTAAAAAATGGTGAAACCGCTGCCTAGAATTCTAAAGTTGAAAGTTGCATAGAAATGAGCATTAAAGGAAAGGAGTTTAAGTTTATACACTTGCACAGCCCAGTCTAAGGGCATTACAATTCACAATCAATAGTTGTGGGGAAAAAAATACTTGATCAGTGAAATTTTACTGCAGTTGTAACAGGTGAACAAGAAACTGAATTTCCCAAGATGTATTTGGAGGTTTATTACCTCTCCTTCACATTGTTAATAACCATGTACAGATATAAACAAGATGCCGCAATACTGATTAAGTATTGTCAACTGAATTCAGTGGAGCAGGGCATTGAAATACTGACTTGCAGGAAAAAAATGCAGAAAGTGGGAGCTTGCCCTATGTTACACTTTTCCAAAGTAATTTAATTAATCCCATGTCGCAATCCATTCCCAATCAGATTAACTTGAACATCATTATTTGTTGCTGTTAATTACCCTCATCAAAAAGCTCTTATTAAATTAGTCAAATATGACCTTCCCATAACAAATGCATTCAGGATTCAAGATTGTTTAATGTCATTTCCTTTAAAAGAGAACAAATAATTGTTACTCCAGATATGAAGCAGCACAAAATCACAGTAAGATAAAGAACACAATAATAAAAAACACAATGAATCTAAATACAAAAGCTAACTTATATACTTACATAGATTCATTGTTCATCCACACAGTGATGCTAGGCACAGGAGCATCTGTACATAAGGTGACTAACAGGAAATGATAAAGTAGTGGTGGCTGGGGATATGAAGGGGTGTATTAGTGGGTGGAGGTGTTGACTAATCTTACAGCATGGGTAAAGTCATTGTTTTTGAGTCTAGTAGTTCTGGCATAGATGCTACAAATGAGGCAAACAGCCCATGAGCAGGGTGGATGAGGTCCTTTGTGATGTTATTGGCCATTTTCTGATTAGCTATACTTTGAAAACCCATTCCCACCAGAATGGCTGTCAGTTTTCACTGAGCTTGTTTCTAGAAGATTTCCTCTCATTGACAAATTGGCAGATGTGGAATTGTCAGCTTTACCCTTTGCATGAACAAAGATGCAACTTCTGCAGTTCCTCCGTTAATGACCATTAGAATTTCACAGAGTGCTCTGATAATTAGTAAGCTTGTGTATGCACGTTTAAAGTATGCCCATAGAGTTACCGGATGTGTGAGCTGATAACAGCTGAATGTGAGAAACCGTGCACCTGGGACCTTGGTAAAGCAATGTGTTGACTTAATGAAATCAACAGAGCAAGACCTCTCGTGCAGAATTCATTGGCAATAGGTGCAGAGAGAAAAATAAGCAATGGGAAAAATAATGAGTTAAGAGAGGGAGAGAGAGAGAGAGAGAGAGAGAGAGAGAGAGAGAGAGAGAGAGAGAGAGAGAGAAAGAAGTGAATAAACATAACAACATCAAATTTGATAATTTCTATTAAAAAATCACAATTAGATGATGCACTATGGAGAGTATTCTATATGGTTGTATCACCATCTGGTATGGAGAGCTATGCACAGCATCAAAAAAATCTGTAAAGGTTGTAAACTCAGCCAGCTCCTTTATGGGCACTAGCCTCCCCATAATACATAGGAGCCATTTGGCCATTATGACATTTGGCCCAACGAGTAGGACACCTTCAAAAATACCGAAGAGTGGTATTCATCGATAAAGACACCCGTCATCCAAGACATGCTCTCTCCTCATTGTTTCCATCAAGGTGGTGGTACAGGAGCCTGAAGACACATACTCAATTTTTCAAAATCAGCTTCTTCCACCAGATTTCTGAATGGACGTTGAACCCATGAACACTACCTCATAATTCTTTTCTCTCATTTTGCACCACTTATTTCATTTAATTTTTATATATACAGCATATATTTGTTGTAATTTATAGTTTTAAAATGTACTGCTGCAAAACAAATTGCATGGCATATGCTAGTGATGCATTCTGATTCTGATTCTGAATAAAACTGTCTTTTAGTTCTTCACTTCTCACACAAGAGAAGTTGATTACACATAATTTTGTCAGATTTTTAGTAGTTCCAGATTTCATGAATTAATCATTAGCATGCCAATAAAACAATGCTTACACTATTAGTTTCTATATGTGAGTCCTTGTGGTCAGATTAATGGGTAATTAATGCACACATCCTCATGCAAATAACACCTTGGTCACAAGCTGATCACAAGGTGCTGCTTGCTTAAGCTTAAATGCAACCCAGCACCAATTAGCAGTTATCTTGTGGTGGTTTGCAAATAATGGGGCATCTTTTCCTCACTGTATTTTTCTAGGCCAATTTTCACATTATTAGCACCATATACAAATCAACAAACAAGGGCTTCATCAAAAGATGAACAACAAGAATTTTGAAGTTGGCGGCTGTTCAGGGGATTCAATCCGAATTATACGAATAAAGCATATAGCAAATAAAATGTGGAAGAAACACTGGGAAGTGAATGTTTGTTGGGAAAAGTTTGATACGCTCATCCAGATTCACTTCATTGGTTCCATAGCAAACCACTTGTTGACTTCTACACAATGGCATGTTCCAGAACTTGAAAACAGAGCTACTGTATGCTTTGCTAAGTGTGTTGGAATTGGTGTACTGAAATCCAGGGAAAAATTGTATTGTATAATATTTATACAGATCAATTCATTACACATTGCGATGAGCTGGTGTCATGGTCCGGTCCGTGAAATCCGCACTCCGGTTCATGTTTCTTATTCCAGGTTTTCCGGTTTTCCCCAGTTTCTGTTGAGGCAGCTGATTCTCGTTTGGGCTGACTTCATAAATAGCTTCAGGATTCAGGTTCTGGCAGCTGGATTATTCCTGTCTAAACCCCCTGTCTGTATCCCTTCCCTTCACCTTCCTTCTGGAGCATTGCCTTCATCGCTGTCAAGTTCAACCACCGGAGCAAGATAATGCACTGTCTTTCATTGTTTTGATCTGTCTCTGTGTCCACGCCTTCACTAGGTAGGTCCCACCGTCTGCCGCTACCTTGTGTTGGGAACCGTCTCGTCGTACTCTGCATTTTGTGTAATGAGTCCCAGCCCTATGTCCTGTACCCAAGGAGGGGTTCTGGCTCTGTGTTCCATTTTCCTGTCTCTTCCACGACCAAGGCTCTGCATTCCTGTCCCTCCCTTGACTCATGCTCTGCGTTCCTGTCTCTTCCTCGACCAAGTCAAGTCTTCGGGATCTCATCCAGTCCTAGCCACGTCCAAGAACCTTGTCCTGTCTAAGTCACATCTTTGTGTTCTCGTCTTGTCCATGTGCCTTGTCCAGTTGGGGTTCCCTTGTCCTGTCCAGGAGTCTCACGTCCAGTCCTGTTGCCTCTCCTTGTCCTGTAGCCTTGTCATGTCCTCACCTTGTTCCGGGGTCCAAGCCTGAGTTAAGACTCAGGTTCTGGGTCCTTGCCCAGTTTCTGGCTCAGAGTTCAAGCCCAGGCTCCTTGTTCCCAGTACCATGTCCTGGTTCTGCTATCCTAGTCAAGTCCTAGCCCAGGCCCGGAATCCTTGTCTCATCCAGGGCCTGTGTCATGTCCAGCGTCACTTCTTTCCCACTTTCATTGCTTCTTTCTCATGCCTAGTCCTGTTCCTGGTAGTTTGGTGTCTGTGTCTTGCATTTGGGTCCACTCCCAATGTCCCCTTATGACAGCTGGATTAATGTGAAACAATACAGAATAAGCTTCAATACAGAATAAGAATCAGCATGGCTTTGTGCGTGATAGGTCATGTTTAGCCAATCTATTAGAGTTTTTCGAGGAAGTTACCAGGAAAGTGGATGAAGGGAAGGCAGTGGATGTTGTATACATGGACTTCAGTAAGGCCTTTGACAAGGTTCCTCATGGGAGGATAGTTAGGAAGATTCATTCGCTAGGTATACATGGAGAGGTAGTAAATTGGATTAGACATTGGCTCAATGGAAGAAGCCAGAGAGTGGTAGTGGAGGATTGCTACTCTGAGTGGAGGCCTGTGACTAGTGGAGTGTCACAGGGATCAGTGCTGGGTCCACAGTTATTTGTCATCTATATCAATGATCTGGATGATAATGTGGCAAATTGGATCAGTAAATTTGCTGATGATACAAAGATTGGAGGTGTAGTGGACAGTGAGGAAGGTTTTCAAAGCTTGCAAAGGGATTTGGACCAGTTGGAGGAATGAGCAAAAAATGGTAGATGCAGTTTAATGCGGACAAGTGTGAGGTATTGCACTTCAGAAGGTAGAACATATAAGGTAAATGGTAG
Organism: Hemitrygon akajei; assembly: GCF_048418815.1. NCBI lineage: Eukaryota > Metazoa > Chordata > Chondrichthyes > Myliobatiformes > Dasyatidae > Hemitrygon > Hemitrygon akajei. The sequence continues at coordinate 80,811,977 of NC_133125.1, read as the reverse complement.
GACACTGAGGAGTGCAGTAGAACAGAGGGATCTGGGGGTACAGATACATAATTCCCTAAAAGTGGTGTCACAAGTAGATAGGGCTATAAAGAGAGCTTTTGGTACATTGGCCTTTATAAATCAAAGTATTGAGTATAAGAGTTGGAATGTAATGGTGAGGTTGTATAAGACATTGGTAGGACCAAATTTGGAGTATTATTGAAGTTTTGGTCACCTAATTGCAGGAAAGATATTAATAAGATGGAAAGAGTGCAGAGAAGGTTTACAAGGATGTTACATAAGAACATAAGAACATAAGAGATAGGAGCAGGAGTAGGCCAATCAGCCCCTCAAGCCTGCTCCGCCATTCAACAAGATCATGGCTGATCCAATTTTAACTCTAGTTTTCACCGAATCCCACAAGGCAACAGTGCCAACCAACAGGGCACCATGCCGCCCATTTTATTTTATTATTCATCCCGCCCAAACCCATGTGATCACCCGGGGGAAAAAAACCGAGTTGCCAATTGAGGAGAAAAAATCTGGAAAATTCCTCTCCGACCCATCCAGGCTATCGAAAACTGGTCCAGGAGATCACATGGCTGATCTAAACCTAGCCTCATGTCCACTTACCTGCTCGCTCACCGTATCCCCTAATGCCATTTTTATCCAGGAAAATGTCTATCTCCGTTTTGAATTTATTGAGTGTAGTAGCTTCCACAGCTCTCTGGGGCAGTAAATTCCACAGCCCGACTACCCTCTGAGTGAAGAAATTTCTCCGCATCTCAGTCCTGGAATGGCATCCCCTTATTTTAAGATTATGCCCCCTAGTCCTAGTTTCACCCATCATTGGGAACATTCTCCCCGCATCCACCCGATCAAGCCCCTTCACAATCTTATATGTTTCAATAAGATCGCCTCTCATTCTTCGGAACTCCAATGAGTAGAGTCCCAATCTCATCATACATCAACCCACCCATCCCCGGAATTAACCTAGTGAACCTTCTCTGCACTGCCTCGAGAGCCAGTATGTCCTTTCTTAAATATGGACACCAGAACTACACGCAGTACGCCAGGTGTGGACTCACCAATACCCGGTACAACTGCAGTAAGACCTCCCTGTTCTTATACTCCATCCCCCTAGCAATAAAAGCCAGCATTCCATTGGCCTTCTTGACCACCTGTTGCACTTGCATACTAACTTTTTGTGTTTCCTGCACCAGGCCCCCCAGATCTCTTTGCACAGAAGCACTTTCCAGTTTCTCTCCATTTAGATAATAACTTGCTCAATTATTTTTCCTGCCAAAGTGCAAGACCTCACACTTGTCAGTATTATATTTCATCTGCCAAATGTCTGCCCAATCACTCAGCCTATCTATGTCCCCCTGCAGGGTTTCAATGTCCTCCGCACTCATTACACTCCCTCCCATCTTTGTGTCATCAGCAAACTTCGATACGTTGCACTTAGTCCCTTTTTCCAAATCATTAATATAGATTGTAAAGAGTTGGGGTCCCAACACCGACCCCTGCGAAACACCACTAGTCACCAACTGCCAGTCTGAGAATAAACCATTTATCCCAACTCTCTGTTTTCTGTTAGAAAGCCAATCCTCCACCCATGCCAGAATATTATCCCCAATCCCATGATTTTTTACTTTAAGTAATAATCTTTGGTGTGGCACCTTGTCAAATGCCTTTTGGAAGTCCAAATACACCACATCCACTGGTTCCCCTTTATCTACCCTATATGTTATGTCCTCAAAGAACTCCAACAAATTTGTCAAACATGACTTCCCTTTTGTAAAGCCATGCTGACTTTGTCCTATTAAGCTATGTTTATCCAAATGCCCTGTTACTGTTTCCTTAATTATCGATTCCAACATTTTGCCAACCACAGATGTTAGGCTAACTGGCCTATAATTCCCAGCCTTCTGTCTATTGCCCTTTTTAAATAAAGGAGTTACATTAGCATTTTTCCAATCTGCCGGGACCATTGCCGAGTCCAGCGAGTTCTGAAAAATTATCACTAATGCATCCACAATCCCGACCGCCACTTCCCTTAAGACCCTAGGATGCAAGCCATCCGGTCCAGGGGATTTATCCACCTTCAGTCCCATTAGTTTATCAAGTACCATTTCCTTGGTGATTTGAATCGTAGTTAGCTTCTCTCCCCCTAGAGCCCCCTGTTTATCCAGTGTTGGGATATTTTGAGTGTCCTCTACTGTAAAAACTGATACAAAATATTTGTTCAGCGTTTCCGCCATCTCCATGTCCCCTACCATTAATTTCCCGGTCTCATCTTCTAGGGGACCAACATTTACTTTAGCCACCCTTTTTCTTTTTATGTAACTATAAAAACTCTTACTATCTGCTTTTATGTTTTTCGCCAATTTACTTTCATAATCTATCTTCCCCTTCTTAATCAATCTTTTTGTTATTTGCTGCTGATCTTTAAAAGCTTCTCGATCTTCAATCTTCCCACTAGATTTATCTACTTTATATAACTTTCTTTTTAGTCGTATACTTTGCTTTATTTCTTTACTTAGCCACAGATAACTATTTTTTCTTTTACACCCTTTTTTCTTCAGTGGAATATATTTTTCTTGATAGTTGTAAAATAACTCCTTAAATATACACCACTGATCAAGTACCGATCTACCCTTTAATCTATTTTCCCAATCCACCTTAAGCAATTCCGCTCTCATACCATCATAGTCTCCTTCATTTAAGCTCAGTACGCTTGTTTGAGATCCAACCCTCTCATCCTCTAATTGAATATGGAATTCGACCATGTTATGGTCACTCATTCCAAGGGGATCCTTTACTAGGACATTTTTTATTAGTCCTGTCTCATTACACAGGACCAGATCTAAGACTGCTTGCCCCCTTGTCGGCTCAGTAACGTATTGTTCAAGGAACCCATCCCGAATACATTCAATAAACTCTTCTTCAAGGCTGCCGTGTCCGACTTGATTATTCCAGTCAATATGAAAGTTAAAATCCCCCATAATTATAGCTGTTCCCTTATTACAAGCCCCAACTATTTCCTGATTTATGCTCCGACCAACTGAGTTACAGCTGTTTGGAGGCCTATAGACTACTCCCACCACTGCTTTTTTCCCTTTACTATTTCTTATTTCTACCCAAATTGTTTCGTTATCCTGATCCTTTGAGCCAATATCATTTCGCTTTATTGCAGTGATTTCTTGCTTTATTAACATAGCCACCCCACCTCCTTTTCCTTCTTGCCTGTCTCTCCTAATTGTCGAATACCCTTGTATGTTTAATTCCCAGTCCTGGTCACCCTGCAGCCATGTTTCCGTAATTGCCACAATATCATAACCTTACGTAATTATTTGTACCGTCAACTCATCAATTTTATTCCTAATACTACGTGCATTCAAATAAAGGACTTTCAAATATGTTTGACACTTATTTCCTACCTTTTCCTTTTGTACAACTTTACGCTTATCTCCGTACATTCTTTCCCCTCCTGACACACTCTGTCTTTTTTTTCCTCCACTTTTACCTACATCCATTACCTTCTCCATTGTCTTTTTAATTATCTGCTCTCTAGAATCCTCCCCCCCACTAGTTAGTTTAAAGACCTCTCTGCAGCCCTAGTTATATGATTCGCCAGGACACTAACCCCAGCCCGGTTCAGGTGAAGCCCGTCCCTCCGGAACAGTTCTCTTCTGTCCCAGTACTGGTGCCAGAGTCCCAAGAAGCAAAACCCACTTTTCCCACACCAGTCTTTGAGCCACGCGTTTAACTCCCTAATTTTATTTAACCTAGCCAAATTTGCTCGTGGCTCAGGTAATAATCCAGAGATTATTACCCTTGAGGTTCTGTTTTTTAATTTGACCCCTAGCTGCTCATATTCCTGTAACAGAACCTTCTTCCTTGTCCTATCTATGTCATCTATGTTGCCGGGACTTGAGAAACTGAGTTACAGAGAAAGGTTGAATAGGGACGTTATTCCCTGGAGAGTAGGAGAATAAGGGGTGATTTGATAGACGTGTATAAAATTATGATGGGTATAGATAGAGTGAATGCAAGCAGCCTTTTTCCACTGAGGCCAAGGGAGAAAAAAAAACAGAGGTCATGGGTTAAGGGTGAAAGGGGAAAAGGTTAAAGGGAACACTGGGGGGTCTTCTTCATGCAGAGAGTGGTGGGAGTGTGGAATAAGCTGCCAGATGAAGTGGTGAATGCGGGCTCACTTTTGACATTTAAGAAAAACTTGGACAGGTATATGGATGAGAGGGGTTTGGAGGGATATGGCCCAGGTGCAGGTCAATGGGACTAGGCAGAAAAATGGTTCGGCACAGCCAAGAAGGGCCAAAAGGCTTGTTTCTGTGCTGTAATGTTCTATGGTTCTATGGTAAGCTGTAAAGGCTATCAAAAAAGTCCAGTGCATGTAAAAGATAAAGTGCAAGATCTTAATAAAGCTCAAAGTAAATTTATCATCAAGTCACCATTTAAACCCTGAGATTCATTTCCTTGCAGGCATACTCAATAACTCCATAATAGAGTAATAGAATCAACAAAAGACCACACCATCCTGGACATGTAACCAAAGACAACAAACTGCAAATACAAAAAGGCAGAAATAATAATAATAAACAGGCAATAAATAAGGTAGATTATGAGCCCAAGAGTCTGTTTTATTGCACAAAAGGTCAATTCAAGCATCTGATAACAGTGTGGTTGAAACTATTGAACCTGCAGGTACATAATTTCAGGCTTTTGTATCTTTTGATGGGAGACGGCAGGACAGAGAATGTCCCATGTGGGTTCAGTCTTTACGGGCTGCTTTACTAAGGCATCAAGAAGTATGGACAGAGTCCATAGAGGGAAGGCTGGATCCTGTGATGTACTGAGCTTGTCATATCATTCAATGCTCACTCTCCAAGGAAATTATTCTTACTTTTAGTTGCCAACCATCTAAGTTACTTCAGAAGTAACAAACAACCCGTTGAAGAATCTCAGCTTTAGAGCAGAATCAATGGGAGGATTTGAATAGTGGAGGTTTAGGTTCGAAGCCCTGGGTTTTGGCCTGAGATCTTGATGATTTATTTTCTCCCACAGTTGATTCTCAGCCCAATGGAAGCTTATTGAAGATTGCGGATTGCTTATTGCTCCAGATTCCAGCATCAGCAGACTCTTGCATCTCCATTAGAAAGAGTTGCCTGAACTTAGAGTGCTGAACATTTGGATCTTCATACCTAATTAGGCATTTAGTGAAATGGACTAGATCCTGTACAGTTAGTAGTGCAATAGTAGCGCTATTACTTGAGTCGGGTAAGAAGTTCGCCAAAGGAGTTGTCTATTGAAGGGTTCTCAGGTAGCTGTAGCTGTAGAGCTGTATATGTTAGGGTAGAGCACCCTGTGTGTGACTTCATTTAATATGGGGATATTGAAGCATGGGCAGCCACCACACTGTCCTTGACAGATCTGAATTAGGGTCCTGTGGCATGGAGTACAAGATGACTGAGGACCCATCCCTAGGTGTAGCCCACTTCAGCCTTCACTGTTGTTGGGATGTCTCACATCTTCCTCCTACTCCACCGTCGAGGTCTTTGCTGGATTGCTCTTCATCTGGAGCCTTCCCCTTGACCTTATCACTATGGGTGACCCCACCAAGAGCTAAAGACCAGATGACATTGCTCTAGGGATCTCAGGAACTCACACCCCTCTCCACCACAGGATGACAATTAGTAGACTTCAGACAGCTAAAGCTTAGGCTCCATCCTAGAATGCCCTGACAGCTTTTGAGAGTTCATCAGTACACCCTGGTCAGGTATGGGTTTACATAGATAAATCATTGTGAATTTACTTTAGGAAAGTCACAGTTAACAAACTTGAAAGGAATTTTTATTTTTGATGAAGGTCTATAAGAGCAATGCATTACATGATATTAAAAGGGATCTCCAAAGACACAGGAAACTTAGGAGAAGATCAAAGGATCAACAGAGTTTATGTTTCTGATTGTCAGAAACGTTTAATCAGACAGCTTAAAATTATTTAAAACATTAAATTGAACGAGGGTGCTTTCTCCCAGGGTCATTGTATTGATTCAGATGTATGAAGTTGGAATGAACAATTCCCTATTGTCAAAATCATACTATTGGCAATCTCAAGTATACCTTGCAACTTGACCTTCTACCATGTGTGCTTGAGATAGGCAATGGTCAGTGTTTAATGGATGCAGAGATACCCTATTCATTCAGATGTCCCTCTCCCTGGCCCTTTAACTTACAGAATCAGAAGTAGTTTTAATATCACTGGCCTATGTCATCAGATTTGTTGTTTTGTGGTAGCTGTACATTGCAATACATTGTAATGAATACTATAAATTACAATAAATGTATATTCATGTATATAAAAAATTAAATAAAATAAGTAGAGCATACAGAGAGGAAAAATACTGAGGTAGTATTCATGGGTTCAATGTCCATTCAGAAATCTGATGGCAGAGGGGAAGAAGCTGTTCCTGAAACATTCAGTGTATGTGTCTTCAAGTTCCTGTACCTGCTCTTTGATGGTAGCAATGAGAAGAGGGCAGATCCTGGGTAATGGGCGTCTTTAATAATGGATGCCATGTTTTTGAGGCATCACCATTTGAATGTGTCCTGGATGCTGGTGAGGCTAGTGACCATAATGGAGCAAGCTGAGTTTACAACTTTCTGCAGCTTTTTTTGATCCTGTGCAGTAGCTCCTCCATTCTATGAATGCAGAGATTGATTATGTAAACCTACAGGTTAGAGATACTCTGAATGATGAATATTTGACAGCCAACAGCTGATACAGTGTTGAAAAAGTAAAAGTATTCAGCCCACACAACTTTTTTCACATTTTATTGACTTGTTTTCTAAATTTTAAATATATTGGTGTAAGAATTTTGAGCTAATTTACAAAACATTCTGTATCACGTCAAATAAAACAAAATTCCAAACCTGTCAACAATTTACTAAAAATTAAAAACCAAAATTGTGAAGCTGAGAAAGTATTCATTCCCTTTGTGTTTACTTTGTGTTTACTAACTTTCCTCGGGTGCAATATATTACCTTATCAACTCAGCCAATGTGTTGATGTAGAAAATTGGAGGATCACATTTTTTCAATGAATTCATAAGAATAATTACCCCTTCTCTCTGTAAGGTATGATGGATTGTCAAGAAACCAAACCAAAATGATGACAAAAGAACATTCAAGACAAGTCAGGGAACTGATAGCATGTATTTATGGAAGGGTACAGGAACATCTCTAAAGGAATTAACATACAATGGAGCTCAGTGTATTTTATCGTGAAAAAGTAGAAAAAGTATAAAACCACAGCCACACTGCCTATGTTAAGCTGCACCTCTAAACTTAAGTTGCTAGAGAAGAATGGCACTTGTAAGAGAGGCTACTATGATGACAACAGTTACTCTGCGTGACCTGCAGAAGTCAATGGCTGCAACTGGAGATGGAAGTCATGGCTCCACAAGTCCTTGCACAAAAAGGGTATTTATGGAAGACTGGCAAGGAAGAAGCTTTGGCTTCAGGGTCTGGAAATCTGGTCAGGACTGATGGGAATATGGATGCTGCTAAATACAGAGAGATCCTGGATAAAAAACCTGCTAGCCTCTGCTTGAAAGCTTAAAGAGAGAAGAAAGTTTGCCTTTCAGCAGGTCACCAGCCCAAAGCACACTGCCAGAACAACCACTAAGCAGCAACAAGTGAAGAAATTGATGTCCTTATATTTTCATATTTTCCTATTCATATTTTATTATGACATAGAAGGAATCCATTTGGCCCATCATGTCTGTGTCAGCTCTCAGAGAAATCCAAACAATCCCACATACTCACTTATTTCCCTGCAACACTTTCCCTCTTACCTGTATTTCAATTCATCACCCATCCACACTAGGGGCAACGTACAGTAACTAATGAGGGCATCTTTGAGCTGTGGGAGGAAACCAGTCCTCCTGGGAAAATTTCATGTAAGCTACAAGGGAAGCACACAAACTCCACAAGAACATAAGACATAGGAGCCGAATTAGGCCATTCAGCCCATCAAATCTACCCTGCCATTATATCATGGTTGATTTATTTTCCCTCTCGTGCCTTCTCTTTGCAACCTTTGATGTCCTTACTAATCAAGAACCTATCAACGTCCATTTTAAATACGTCCAATGGCTTGGTCACAACACCCATTTGTGGCAATGAATTCCAAAGATTCACTGCCATCTGGCTAAGGAAATTCCTCCTCACCTCTGTTCTAAATAGACGTCCCTCTATTCTGAGGCTGTACCCTCTGGTCTTAGACTCCCTTACTATTGGAAACATGCTCTCCACATCCACTCTGTCTAGGCCTATCAGTATTCAATAGATTTCAATGAGATCCTCCCTCATTCTTCTGAACTCCAGTGAGTACAGGCCCAGAGCCATCAAACATGCCTCATACTTGAACCTTTTCATTCCTGGGATCATTCCTGTGAACATCGTTCTGGACCCTCCCCAATGCCAGCATATCCTTACTTAGATAAGCATGGGATATCAGACCTATGCCCCTGCTGGAGCTATGAGGCAGCTGAAATGCCTGCTATTCCAGTGTTCTGTCTGTCAATGACATTAAATGCATTTTGTCTCTTCTACTGGGTGTGTTGATTTACTGTATTCTGGCTGTTATCTCAACACACTGGCTTGGAACTGAGGAAGTAGAACTGATAAGGCTATATATACAACTTGAAATCCATTTTATGCATAATTACCAAACAACACAATAAATCTATTTACATCAAAATCATGAAGGAAGCAAAGTATAAAAGAAATGAGAGAAATGTTCTTCTTATGATATTAATCAATCCAAAATGCAATTGCCTGCCTTTTTATGAACTTCAGTTTGTACAAACCACGTTCCCAGTGATTCTGCACTTGGAATATTTTGGTTACGCTGTTGTAAGAAAGGCACTGTTAAGCTTTTGGTATTGGTTTATTTTTGCCACATGTACCAAAATACAGTGAAAACTCATCCTGCCTACTGTACATACAGATCAAATCATTACACAGAGGTAGAACAAATACAAAGTAAAAGCCAGAGAGAAAGTGCAGTATGCAGTATGACAATAAAATGTGAGATCATAACGAGTAGGTTATGAGGTAAAGAGTCCATCTTATCGTACAAGAGTCTGATAACAGTGGGAGAAAAACTACTCTTAAGCCTGGTGGCATGTGCTTTCTTCTGTCCAATGGGAAAAGAGAATGTTTGTGATGGGTGGTGCCTTTGACCATGCTGGCTGCTTTACTGAGATGGTGAAAGTTCATAGAGAGGAGGCTAGTTTCTGCCATTTATGATGTTGTTGCCAAGACTCAGGGAAAGATTAGACAAGCCAGGACTTTGGATTCTGAAGAACTGATGGTGACTTTATGAAGGTGTATAAAATCACGAGAGATATGGATAAAGTGATGATACTCAGTCTTTTCTTCCTAGATTTGTTGTGACCTGTAAGCCAACTCCATCACACAGAATGAGATGCCAGCGGAGGTGAATGGAATGCATTCCATGCAAGGCCATACAAAACAGTGCCAGAATTGAACACAAATTCTGGAATGCCTGAGCTGAGCTAACCACAACACTACCTGTGAGCACAAGTAAATTGATATCTCTTCTAAATGTAAAACAAGAGAAAATCTGCAGATATGGAAATCCAATCAATACATAAAATGCTGAAGGAACTCAGCAGGTCATGCAACAGCATCTATGGGTCACGAACCTTCAGCAGGACTGAGAAGAAAAGATTAGTACATTTAAAAGGTGAGGGGAAAGGGAGGGGTGAGGTGAAGTAAAGAGCTGGGAAGTTGATTGATGAGAGATACAGGGCTGCTGAAGGGGGAATCTGATGGGAGAGGACATTAGGCCATGGAAGAAAGAAAAGGGGGAGGAGCAGCAGAGGGAGGCAATGGACAGGCAAGGAGATAAAGTGGGAGAGGGAAAAGAGGAAGGGGAATGGTGAAGGGGGGGTGGGGGCGGCATGACTGGAAGTTTGAGAAATTGATGTTCATGTCTGCAGGTTGGAGACTACCCAGATAGAATATAAGGTATATGTAAATATAAGGAATATAAGGTGTCTTCTAAATGTGTTACTTCTCATACTGCACTGTGCTGGACAGTCAGACTACATTTGAACTTAGATCACTGGAGAAGATTGAAGATTTCAGATTCAAGATTGAAGATCCAGATTGAAGATAGTTTATTGTCATTCTTCAGTACATGAGTGTAAAGGACTGATTGCATGTATGTACATTAATGCACTAGGTACACGAATATTCGAACATAAGGTGACTGAAATGAAATAAGGGACATAGTAACTCTTGGCAAGAGGAACTCTTCTAAGTAGCAGCATGGCACCTAAAAACCCAGGAGGACAGAAACTCAATGTGTCAATGGAAGTATGAGGCATGGAGCATACGTGTAAAGTGGCAGTGCATGGGGGATGAAGAGTGCTGAGGGGCTGATGTGGATATTGTGTTGCTAGGGGTAGTGGGGTGGGTTAATGGGTAGAGCTGTCGATCAGGCTTGGAGGAAGTAACTGGCTTTGAGTCTGGTGGTCCTGATCCGAGGTCTACAGTTTTAGCTTCAGAAGTGGGAGTCTCTCACTTAGCCACAACTGTTGTCTAAAGTCAAATCATGCCTCTCACCTGTAAAACAATCAAATAGGTGTTTAAAACATTGGGGAAGCAATAGTGAAGAGACAAAATTAATAAGTAAGGCTGAGGTTCTCTGTTCCAAGTGGTGAACTTAAGTGATGATATTACTAAGCCTTCTGAGTGTGGTGACCACAAGCAATAAATCAACACTTTTTTTCTAATCCAGAACTACTTGTGCATGAAGTGCAAAATTTAAGAGGATTAAGAAATCAAAAGCTAATATGGTGCCAAGCTACCAATAAGCTATGCAATTAAATCTTCAAGAAGCGAAGAACAAAGAGTTGCAGTTGTTACATCTACTAAATAAATTACGGCTTAAGTCCACTCCGCTGGAGCTGATTGATCTCACCTGAGCCACTGAAATGATTTTTACAGGGTCTCAGCATTCGTAGGGTCAGAGTAGATGGACCATGTTGTGACACGCTTCTCAGATGAGCAGCCTGTAAATCTTGCACAATAAATGAAAAATTGCTTTTTAACATCAAGAGGCAACATACTCAAGAGAATATCAATGAAATTTTAAAGTTAAGTAGACTACCCTCATGATGGTTATAACCTCATGATCATTATGGCATCCTCGTTCAAATTCTGCTGTGAATATTTAGCAGCCAGCTGACAATACTTTGATTGAATTTCTGAGAATTTTGTGACTTATATCAAAATGTTTTAATTAAAATCAGGATCAGATTGTAATATCTGAAGCTGCAGCAAGCAACTGTCAAAACACACAATGTGAATATCAGGCTTTCATGTTCACTAAATATTTGATTAAAATAAGAACATTTTGCATTTATATAGACACAAGAGTCTGCAGATGCTGTAATATGGAGCGACAAGGAAATTGCTGGGGGTGCTCTATGGGTTGAGCAGCAACTGTGGGGGGGGATTACTATTGATAGCTTGAGTCAACAACAAGTTTTATCAATTCCTTTCCTTCCTAGATGCTGCTCGACCAACTGAGTCCTCCAGTATATTGTTTATTGCATTTATGTAGCATGAATCGTACCGTATTTCCTTGACATAGAAAGCTGTAATTTGGCCCATCTGATCTATGTTGCTGTCACAGTAGCGTAGCAGTTATTGTGGCACTATTACTGCTTGGGGTGTCAGAGTTCAGCATCCAATTCTGACATCATCTGTGGAATGCATGGGTTTCCTCCAGGTGCTCTGGTTTCCTCCAAAGTCCAAAGACGTACAGGGCAGTAGATTAATTGGTCATTGTAAATTGTCCTGTGATTAGGTTAGGGTTAAACTGGGAGTTGCAGGGCAGCGCAGCTCAGAGGGGCCTATTCCATGCTGTATTTCAATTAACAATAGAACCATTACCCCACCTATTTCCATATAACATATTCTTGCTGACGGATATTAACCACCTTTGACTCTCTTTCTACTACCACCCACTTACAAAACACTTCCCATACCAAGCTGTGATACATCTGGATAAAATGCATTTGATGGTACGTTGATAAAATTTGCTGAAGATCAACAGGGACTTGTCAAATTTCTTTGGCCTCCTGTACAGTTGCTGGTGAACTTTCTTGAACATCAAAGTGTTTGTACTCGGACAGGCTGTTGGTGATGTTCATTCCTAGTACTTTGAAGCTCTCAACACCTCATACCTTAGCACCATTGATATAAAGATAAGCAAGGTTGTGGCCATGATTGAGCTGTATGAATCTACAATCTTCTGCAGCCTCTTTTGATCCTATGAATTGGAGCCTCCATACAAGGCAATGATGCAACCAGTTAGAATGAAGAATCAAAATTAGGACTGTTATCATTGAGATATGATGTGAAATTTCTGCTTTGTGGCAGCAATATTGTACAATGCATAAAAAAGATTATAATGAGAAATACAAAAATGAATAAGTAATACAGAAAGAGAACAATATATGCATTGAGTAGTGTTCATAGGTTCATGGACAGTACAGAAATCTGGTGGTGATGTAATTGGTCCTGAACTATTCAGTGTGTGTCTTCAGGCTCCTCTACCTCTTCCCTGGTGGTAGTAATGAGAAGAGGGTATGTCCTGGTTGGTGAGGCCCTTAATATTGGATGCTGTCTTCTGAGGGCATTGCCTTTTGAAGGTGAACTCGATGGTTGGGAGGTTAGTGCCCCTATCGGAGCTGGCTGAGTTTACCTTCAGCTTTTTCTGATTCTTTGCCTTGGTCCCTCCATACCATGCAACCAATCAAAATATCCTCCATGGTACATCTGTGTAATTTGCCAGAGTCTCTGGAGATGTACATACCTCATCTAATCAAACTCCCAATGAAGTAGAGAGATGGTGTGTGCTTTCTTGGTGATTGCCTCAAAATGCTGGGCCTGGGATAGATCCTCTGAGATGTTGACACCTAGGAACTTGAAGCTGCTCCCCATTTTCACCACTGACTCCAGAATAAGGACTGGCATGTGTTCTCCTTACTTCCCCTTCTTAAGATCCACAATCAATTCCTCTGTCTTGCTGACACTGAGTGTAAGGTTGTTTTTGTGACACCACCGAACCAGACAATTTATCTCACACCTATACACCTCCTTGCCACCATCTGAGATTCTACCAACAATAGTAATGTCTTTTAAATCTTTTTATTAATTTTAAACAAACATAAATGAAATATGAATATAGAGAGTTTGAAAGTACATAATAGGTTAAGTATACATTCATATAGATGATCATCCATATATAATAACCTCCCAAACTCATAGTAATTATGAAAAAAAGGAGTAAATAATAAGAAAAAAATCCCCAAAAAATAAGAAAAGAAAAAAAACCTAACCAACATGGGCTATCGTATTATGTCAAATATACACAGTAGCGTCAATAACTCCGCACCTCCATCCAAATAATTAAGGATAATAGAAGCAGGGTTTAGGAAAAGGCAGTTTAACTGATATGAAAATGTTGGATAAATGGTCTCCAAGTTTCTTCAAATTTAGCTGAAGAATCAAAGACAACACTTCTAATTTTTTCTAAGCTCAAACAAGAGATAGTTTGAGAAAACCACTGAAATATAGTTGGAGGATTGATTTCTTTCCAGTTCAATAGGATAGATCTTCTAGCCATTAATGTAACAAATGCAATCAACCATCGAGCTGAGGGGGATAAACAAATATTATCCACCATTGGTAAACCGAAAATTGCAGTAATTGGATGCGGTTGCAATTTGATATCCAGAACTGTTGAAATAAAAGCAACAGTAATGTCATCAACAAGTTTATAGATCCATTTGATCTCAACAGTGGACTTCTCACCACCCTCATACTCATGCCTTCCCAGTTGTAAGGCACTTGAAGCAGGCCAGATTGAAGACGTATTTGACAAACTAGCACCAACATGTCACCTGTGCCAACACACTTGATCACTTACACCACCATCAGGGATGAACAATTACTTTCGTCCATTCCACTCCTGTGGGTGTTAGAGTCTGTGTGGGATCTGCAGGCTTTTTCCCAGATCGGATGAACCCATGATAATCCTCCCATCATCTACTGTATACTGAGAGTTTGTGATGTGTAACTACTGCAGGGGAGGAAGCAATAAAAATCCAGCAAGTAAAAGTGACAAGAATTGAATGAGGACAGTTACTTCCATGGATTGTATGGCTGGAGAAGTTAATGAAAGGATTTATCAAAGAACATTAGTTTTAAATTTCATTTTAGAAACATAGAATTCCTACAGCACAATACAGGTCCTTTGGCTCACAATGCTGTGCCAAACATGTACATACTTTAAAAATTACCTAGGGTTACCCATAAGTCCTCTATTTTTCTAAGCTCCATGTACCTATCCAGGAGTCTCTTAAAAACCCTATCATATCCACATCCACCACCATTGCCAGCAGCCCATTTCATGCAGTCACTACTCTCTGCATAAAAAAAACCTACCCCTGACATCTCCATCTCCATTTTAATAGCATTTTATTTTAAGCATATGGAACTGATTATAGGAATCAGAGTAGGTTTTTGTCATGCAGCCCTTGCTTAGAAATATCTTTAGCTTTGCTCCCTTTTTTAAATGGTCCCAGAATTTTTTTCATCCTTATTATAACCTTAGACCATAGGAGCAGAATTAGTCCACTTGGGCCATTAATTCAGCTTTGCCATTCAGCCATGATGGGTTCTCTTCAACCCATTCTCCCAACTTCTTGCCATTACCTGTAACTGCCTTATCAATAGAAAACTATCAATTTCTGAGTAAAATACACCCAATGATTTGGTCTCTGCACCACTCCATGGCAATGAATTCCAGAAAAATACCACCCAATGGCAGAAAATGTTTCTCCTCAGCTCAGGCTTAAGATGTCCCTTTACTCTGAGACTGTACCTTTGATTCCTAGACTTCTGTACTAACCAAAACATCCTCTCTGCGTCCATTCTATCCAGGTCTTTCAATTTATTAACTGGCTAACACTATCACTTAGTATTATTCCTGTCAATTCTTATATTCCATTAAAATTCAATCTCTTGGGCAACACGAGTGAAACTGCAGATGCTGGAAATAAATAAAAACACAAAATGCTGGCAGAACTCAGCAGGCCAGACAGCATCTATGGGAGGAGGTAGTGATGATGTTTCGGGCCGAAACCCTTCATCAGGAGTGAAGTAACATGGGATGGTCGAAGGGGGATAAGAAGTGGGGGGAGGGATGAAGTAGAGAGCTGGGAAGTGATAAGCTGAAGGGAAATGGGCTAGGGGGAAGGTGGAGAATTATGGGAAATAAAAGAGAAAGAAAGGTAGGGCTGGGTGGAGATTATAGTGAGGGGGGGGAAAGAGAGAGAAAGAGAACCAGACTAAAATAATAGATAGGGATGAGGTAAGGGGGGGGGGGGGCTGGGGTATCAATGGAGGTCTGTGAGTTGAATGTTCATGCCGGCAGGTAGGAGGCTACCGAGGCGGGAGATAAGGTATTGCTCCATCGACCTGCATGTGGCCTCATCTTGATGGTAGAGGAGGCCATGGACAGACATGTCGGAGTGGGAGTGGTCTGTGGAATTGAAGTGTGTGGCCATAGGGAGATCCCGCCACTGCTGGAGGACTGAGCACCGGTGTTCGGCGAAACGGTCTCCCAGTCTGCGGCAGGTCTCCGCAATGTATAAATAGCCACATCGGGAGCACCGGATACAATATATCACCCCAGTTGACTCGCAGGTGAAGTGGTGCCTCACCTGAAAGGACTGTCTGGGGCCTGGGATGGTGGTGAGGGAAGAAGTGTGGGGGCAGGTGTAGCATTTCTTCAGTTTGCAGGGATAAGTGCCTGGAGAGAGGTCGGTGGGGAGGGATGGCGGGGATGAATGGACAAGGGAGTCACGTAGGGAGCGATCCCTGCGGAAAGCCGAGAGTGGGGGGGAGGGGAAGATGTGTCTTCCCTCACCACCATCCCAGGCCCCAGACAGTCCTTTCAGGTGAGGCACCACTTCACCTGCGAGTCAGCTGAGGTGATATACTGTATCCAGTGCTCCCGATGTGGCCATTTCTACATTGGGGAGACCCGCCGCAGACTGGGAGACCGTTTCGCCGAACACCGGTGCTCAGTCCTCCAGTAGTGGCAGGATCTCCTTGTGGCCACACACTTCAATTCCACAGATCACTCCCACTCCGATACGTCTGTCCATGGCCTCCTCTACCGTCAAGATGAGGCCACACGCAGGTTGATGGAGCAATACCTTATCTCCCGCCTATGTAGCCTCCTACCTGCCGGCATGTACATTCAACTCACAGACCTCCATTGATACCCATGCCCACCCCCTTACCCCATCCCTATCTATAATTTTAGTCTGGTTCGCTTTCTCTCTCTTTATCCCTTCTCACTATAATCTCCCCCCAGCCCTACCTTTCTTTCTCTTTTATTTCCCATAATTCTCCACCTTCCCCTCAGCTTATTTCCATTCAGCTTATCACTTCCCAGCTCTCTACTTCATCCCTCCCCCCACTTCTTATCCCTCCTCGACCATCCCATGTTACTTCGCACCTGATGAAGAGTTTCGGCCCGAAATGTCGTCACTACCTCCTCCCATAGATGCTGTCTGGCCTGCTGAGTTCTGCCAGCATTGTGTTTTTTTATTAAATCCAACCTCTTCCTGTTTTTTACATGTTTTTCTCTATTGTTTACAGGTTTGGATTTAAAAATTTTCACTCAGGGTAAATGAGATAAACTATCTACTATGGCAACTCCCCTTGACATTTTGAACATAAGGAGATTATACCTTCACCCTTCCATATTTGACTATAAAATGATTAAGAAGAAAACCTGATGTATATTTTGCACTTTATATCCTGGAGCCTTTAAAAATACATGTAAACCAAACAACGTAGATATTGCAGTCAGTGATTCTCTGCTTTTTCGCTGGGTGTTACTGATAGAAATCTTTTTTTGAAATCATTGAATTGACAAGAATGTTGAAGTTCTCTACAAAGCCTCAGCATTGATAATGACAGATATGTTGTCTTGTTCAATGGAGCACAATGGAATCAGTGTTAAATAAAGTCTCTGGCTCTAAAAGTAGTTTTATATTTATAGAACACAGCATTCAATGCAAAATAAAATCATGCATTTACAATTTCAAGAAACCTGCTCACTCTTTGTGCTTTTACTCTCTCTCTCCAGTTACTCCTGCACATCACCCTCTAGAACCCCATAAACTTGTTTATTTCTCCCGTCTTTCATCCACTTCATCTGCGCATTACCCAGACACTCCTCCCACTGGGTCCTTTCCCCATATTGTTCCCACCTGTCCACCAGATACCCCTTATTTGGTTCCATGATCCACCATACTTTGCTGCCTCAGCCTATCATCTTGTAGTCACTGCCCCTAATTTCCACCCATCCCTTCTCCATTATTACTCCTCCTTACATGAATCCGGTTATTGCCTTCCTGACCTTACTCCAACCCTTCCCTTCGCCACTTTATACTAGCTTTTTCACGCCTATCTACCACCACTACCATCAGGGATGAGGTAAAGGACCCTGAAGACCCACATTCAAAGTTTAGAAACAGCTTCTTCCCCTCTGCCATCAGATTTCTGAATGGTTTATGATCCCATGAACACTATCTCACTACCTCGCTGTTCTTAGTTCACAATATTAATTGTGTTTTGTTATTTATAGCAATGTTTTTGTCTTGCATTGCATTACTACCACAAAACAACAGTAAAGGGTCTTGATCTGCAACATCGACAGCCTCCTTTCCTCCTCAGATGCTGCCAAACCCATTGAGCTCCTCCAGCATTTTTTTTGCTGATCATGTTCTTTAACATCTGTGACAGAAATTTTCTTTACCAACGCTTAAGCTTCTCTGTTAGTCCCACTAAACTTCTTAGTTTTTATTGTGCTCACAATTAAATTATAAGAAAAGAAAGATAAACAACTTTGGGCGCCACAGTAGTGTAGCAGTTAGTGTGACGCTGCTGCAGCTCGGGGAGTCCGAGTGCAGAACTCTGTTCTATCGTGGTCTGTAAGGAGTTTGTGTCAGTGCGCACTCCCCTGGAATGTGTGGCTTTTCTCCAGGTGCTCCATTTTCCTCCAACACTCCAAAAAGGTACCGGTTATGAAGTCATTGTAAATTGTCCTGTGATTCGTGTTCAACAGGAATTTCTGGGATGGCTTGGTTTGAAGGGTCTACTTCACTCTGTATCTCTAATAAAAATAAATATATTGATTAACTTTTTAACCTTGTTGTTTGCTAGTACAGGTGTCCCCCCCCCCTTTAAAAGGTAGAGTGTTCCTATGAAACCTTTCTTAAGCCAAAATGGCGTAAAGCAAAGAACCATGAATTCATATGGGAAACATTTTCGTAGAAGCGAAAATCCTCTTTGTAATGTGAAAACAGGTTACTAATGTAGGTCTTTTGTAAAAGCAAAGTGACGTAAAGCTAACATTCATAAAGTGAACATTCGTAAAGCAGGGGACACCAGGGTACATTTTGTTTGGTATTATCAACATATCATTGCCATCACTGTTGCTGGATAACCAATATGAAATTATTGGTAAATGCAAGGGATTCTGCAGATACTGAAAATCTAGAGCAATACACACAAAATGTTGGAGGAACTCAGCAGGTCAGGCAGCATCCAGGGAGAGGAATAAAGGAAGACTGATATTTCAGGTTGAGAACCTTCATCACTCTTGAATGTTTCTCTTGTGATCGCAAGACCCTGTTAGACATTGATAATGTAAGATATCACAGGCCTGTTTCCCTTGTTTGGTGGCATGACAGATGGCCGGGATTGGTGGGGGTGGGGCTACATGGCCTCAGTTATAACAAGGACTAGGCCTCAAACTGCAGGCTTTCCAGCTGCTGCGGTCCAGGAGATGAGACGTTGACAAGAACTTTGAGGTTTGCTGCAAAACCTCATCATTCAGAATGATTGATACATTGTCTTGTTCAATGAAGTATAACTGAGATTTTAAAATCACAAACATAGTTGGCTGTTTTACTAAGGCAGTGAGAAGTTTCAGCAGAGTCCATTGAGATGAGCTGGTTCCCGTGATCATCTGATCAAGTGTGTTGGATCTTCGTCCCATTCCCTATGTCCAACATTCCCGCAACTTATTCCCTCTCACCTCCCCTTCAATTTTCTACTTGCTTTACAGTAGCCAATTGAACATAAGCCTCATTTTTTCAATCTAGGAGAAACCTGGAGCACTCTGGGGAATCCAGTCAGTTACAGGAAGAACATGCAAACTCAATGCTGACAGTACTGAAGCACAGGATAGAATTCAGGTCACTAAAGTTGTGAGGAAACTGCTAAGTGCATTTCATTCTGAGCTGAGGTTACTACGAACCTTGTGTCTTATCCAATTACTGATGTAGAAAAGAAATTATTAGAATATGCAGCAATTGCGGTATTACAATGCTTTTTAACATCATTACCATATGTGTGAATGAATGGATTTTATTATACATTTGGAAAATTAGCTTACAATAATACATGAAAAGCAGTTAACTAAAGCATTGGGAGTGCTTTAGAATTCAGAAAAGATGGATCAAAAAATTAAAATAAAGAGAAAGTTGAGTGTAAAACAATTAGAAAGAAAAAGCAATCTCAAAGGGATTCTGTCAGTATGTGAAAAACAAAAAGACATGTCCTTTTCGTAAAAAAGGCTGGAGAATTTATAAGAGAATTTGTAAATGGTCAAGAGGAATTAAACAAATAATATTAATTGAAAAATGCACATGAAGAAACTCAGAAATATTGGAGGAACAAGGGTCCAATGCAAATTGTAAGGTAAAAGAAATTAGCATGATAAAGAAATATTATTGGAGATAGTTATTAGCTAAGGACCCATCTCCCGAGTTTTAAAAGAGGTGGCAATATAAATAATGGCTTCTTTGGTTATCATCTTCCAAAATTTAATGGATTCTGGAAGGAACATTAGAGGGAAGCAAGTCTGATGGTGTTCTTGAAAAAGAGCAAGTGTAAAACAAATAACAACCAACGTGGTAGCCTGACCCACATAGACTGGACAATGGTAGAATCTTTCATAAAAATCTATGATTAAACAGTTAGAATGGGTTTCTGAAATGCAAACATGCAAAACTGTAGATGTTAAACTATTGAGCTAAAACAAACTGTTGAGGAATTGAGTGGGTCAGGAAACATTAATGGAGGGAACTGGAGAGTCAATGCTACAGGCTGAGAAATGAAGGATCTCAACTTGAAATGTCGACCATTCATTTCCCTCCACAGATGCCACCTGGCTTACTGAAAGGGGAAAGCATGTGAGGATTAGAAGAACCAGTGGATGTAGTCGTAGTCACAGTCACACAGATCCTTCTGCCCAACTGAACCGAGCTGAGCAAAGTTTCCATCTAAGCTAATGCCAATTCTTTGTGTTTGGCCCATATCTTTCTAAACCTATCCTACCCATGTACCTGTCTAAATACCTTTTAAATGTTGTTAATGTACGTGCTTCAACCACTTCTCCTGGCAGTTTATTGCATACACTGACCACTTACTGCATGAAAATGTTGCCAACTACACGCCCACCCCCATTCCTATTAAATTTCTCCCTTCTCACCAAATCTCTATGTCCGCTCATTCTTGATTGCCTAGCATTGCAAAGTGTATTTGTTATTTTTCAGATGGGTTTCATAAAGGTCTCCCAAAGATGGTTGATCAAATTCAAGTTCATTGTCATCTGACTGTACATCTACAGTGGGAAACAATGTTCCTAGGGACAACAGTGCATCCACAAAACATCACACACAGCACAAAAAAATTACCATAAGGTAATAAAATATCATTCAAAATGCTTTCAGCACACACAGACAGTCGAGTATAGAGTAAACAGTTTGCTGTCCTAGTGATGAGACCTCGGAGTGGGAGGATATTCACTAGTCTCATGGCCTGAGGAAAGAGGCTACCTAGTCTGGTAGTCCTAGTCCTGATGGTATTAAGTCAATGGCATTGTGGGATGGGTGGTGGGGATCCTCCATAATGCTTTGGGCCCTTTGTCTGCAACGCTCCCGGTAAATGTCACAAATGGGACAGGGGAGAGGTGAGGAGGAGGAGACACTAGCCATCCTCTCAGTAGCTTTAAATATCCTCAGTAGGATCCTGTGACATGATGCCTTGCAGCTTTTGTACCACACCCATACTGCAAACAGATAACCACTCAATGGTGCTCTGCATGCGTCAGCCTCCTCAGAAAATGTAGATGCTGCTGTATCTTCTTGTCTAGAGGAAGTGTTCTGAGTCCAGGTTAGATCTTCTGTTATTGTACATCACGGAACTTTGGGCTCTTCACTCTCTTCACAGTGGAGCCATTGACATGCAATGGAGAGTGTTCAACCTGCACCTTCACTTTTGTCTTGTCTACACTGAGACTCAGGTGATTGTTCTGACACTGTTTGACAAACTTTTTGACCTTCTCTCTCTCTGCTGACTGATCATTGGTGCTGATGAGGCCAACCACTGTAATGTCATCAGTGAACTTCATGATGCGGTTTGAGTTGAATATGGCAGTGCAGTCTGAGTCAGCAGCATGAACAATGGGCTGGGCACAGCCCTGGGGGGCACCAGTGTGCAGCATGATAGAGCTTGAGACGTTACTGCCAGCTTAGACTGGGGTCTTCCATCAAGATGTCCAAGATCCAGTTACAGAGAGGAGTGTTGAGTCCCATTGAGCCCAGTTTACCCATGAGCCCTTGAGGGACAATTGTGTTAAACACTGAGCTGAGGTTGATGAACAACATCCTGTCATACAAGGCATCGTTTTCTCGGTGGGACAGTTCTGTCAGGGTCCGGTCCAGAACCGTGTTCCGGGTTTTGATCCGGTCCGGGGGCTCCGGACTCCGGACTCCGGGTCCTGCAGTTGTCCCTCCCGTCACCCGTGATCTAGTTAGGACCCTCCTGGTTCAAGGAGGCACACCTGTAACTCATTGAGCTGCAGGTGTTTATAAGGGGCCTTGGGACTGGGACCAGGCAGGTGGTCGTTTTGTTCTGATTTCCGTTTTTCCGCCGGCTCCGAACTCTTCTCTGCATTCTCTGATTCCGCCCGGGCTCAGATCTACTCTTCATCATGCTTCTCTGCCCGTACCAGTACTGCTAGGTTGGTCCGCTCCCCCACCTTGCTTCCCATGCGCTGGTCCCGCTTCTCCGCTCGTTTGTTTTTAGCGCGGTCGCGCCGTCTGCCGGCTGTTTCCGAATTTCCTGTCGTCATGACTGTTGTGTTGGTCACCCTGAACCTATGCCCGTTCCTATTCCTTGCCTCCGCAGGGCAGATCCGGCCGACTTGCTGCTGCCCAACAGTGGTTCTGCCTGTTCCTATCCCTTTTTTCCGTCGGGCAGATCTGGCTGACCTGCTGCTGCCCGGCAGGGATTCTGCCCTGTCCTTCTCTTCCGCCCGAACCATGGGATAGTGTCCCGCACCCACCTAGGGGTTCGAGCCTTGCCCAGGCCTCCGGTGTTTCTGCCTAGGGGGCGTCCCAACCCGGGATATATGCGGCCCACCCAGGAAGGGCTATCCACCAGCTTATCTAGCCTACCTGCCCGAACCCCGGGGACCTGTCTACGTGCCTGCCTGAATACTGAATCCCGGGGACCTGTCTGCCTGTCTGACTGAACCCTGAGGAGCTGTCTAACTGCCTGCCTGAACACCGGGGACCTGTCCACCTGAATTCGAATTTAGGGAGACCACTCCGCTCTGCCTGCCTGAACTCTATTTACCTGAACCCCAGCTCTACCCTTTAGTGCCATGGCATTCCCATCCTCTCCTCCCCCTGGTACTTCACTGTCTGCTTACTGTGTTTGGGTCCATCCGGCCCCTCCTGACAAGTTCTGACTGGAGTGCCAAAGTATGGCATCATATGAGCTTTGTTTGAACGGCAGGCAAACTGAAACAAGCAACATTATATCAAAGGCAATGGAGACAAAGTACTAACAGGATTGAAAGTAGATTAACAGATAGAAAACAAAACGTGAAGTAGGTCTTTTACAGGTGGCCTATGTCAAGTAGAGTACCACAGGGATCCAGGTGTAGTCATAAGACAATAGGACATAGAATCAAAAATTGCTCATTCGTGCCACTGAGTCTGCTCCACCATTCCATCGCGGCTGATTTAGTATCTCTCTCAAAGACAATTCCACCTCAAACACCATTCCACCTCAAACTCCATACCCACTAAAACTCCATTCCCACTCAAACTCCATACCCACTCAAACTCCATTCCCTCTCAAACTCCATTCCCTCTCAAACTCCATTCCCTCTCAAACTCCATTCCTCTCAAACTCCATTATACCAGAAACTCCATTCCACCTCAAACTCCATACCCACTCAAACTCCATACCCACTCAAACTCCATACCCACTCAAACTCCATACCCACTCAAACTCCATTCCCACTCAAACTCCATTCCCTCTCAAACTCCATTCCCTCTCAAACTCCATTCCCTATCAAACTCCATTCCTCTCAAACTCCATTCCCTCTCAAACACCATTACACCACAAACTCCATTCCACCTCAAACTCCATATCCACTCAAACTCCATTCCCACTCAAACTCCATTCCCTCTCAAACACCATTCCAACTCAAACTCCATTCCCTCTCAAACTCCATGCCCACTCAATCACTACTCCCTCTCAAACATAATTCCCTCTCAAACTCCATTTCCTCTAAAACTCCATTCCACCTCAAACTCCATTCCCTCTCAAACTCCATTCCTCTCAAATTCCATTCAATCTCAAACTCTTTTCCTCTCAAACACTATTCCATCACAAACACCATTCCAACTCAAACTGCATTCCAGCTCAAACATCGTTCCCTCTCAAACTCCATGCCCTCTCAATAACTACTCCCTCTCATACACCATTCATCCTCAAATTCAATTCCCTCTCAAACTCCATTCAACCTCAAACAACATGCCCTCTCAATCACTACTCCCTCTCAAACACAATGCCCTCTCAAACTCCATTTCCTCTCAAACTCCATTCATCCTCAAATTCAATTCCCTCTCAAACTCCATTCCCTCTCAAAGACCATGCCATCTCAATCACTAATCCCTCTCAATCACTACTCCCTCTCAAACACCACTCCCTCTCAAACTCCATTCCACCTCAAACTGCATTCCCTCTCAAACTCCATTCCCTCTCAAACTCCATTCCTCTCAAACTCCATTATACCAGAAACTCCATTCCACCTCAAACTCCATACCCACTCAAACTCCATACCCACTCAAACTCCATACCCACTCAAACTCCATTCCCACTCAAACTCCATTCCCTCTCAAACTCCATTCCCTCTCAAACTCCATTCCCTCTCAAACACCATTACACCACAAACTCCATTCCACCTCAAACTCCATATCCACTCAAACTCCATTCCCACTCAAACTCCATTCCCTCTCAAACACCATTCCAACTCAAACTCCATTCCCTCTCAAACTCCATGCCCACTCAATCACTACTCCCTCTCAAACATAATTCCCTCTCAAACTCCATTTCCTCTAAAACTCCATTCCACCTCAAACTCCATTCCCTCTCAAACTCCATTCCTCTCAAATTCCATTCAATCTCAAACTCTTTTCCTCTCAAACACTATTCCATCACAAACTGCATTCCAGCTCAAACATCGTTCCCTCTCAAACTACATGCCCTCTCAATCACTACTCCCTCTCAAACACAATGCCCTCTCAAACTCCATTTCCTCTCAAACTCCATTCATCCTCAAATTCAATTCCCTCTCAAACTCCATTCCCTCTCAAAGACCATGCCATCTCAATCACTAATCCCTCTCAATCACTACTCCCTCTCAAACACCACTCCCTCTCAAACACCACTCCCTCTCAAACTCCATTCCACCTCAAACTGCATTCCCTCTCAAACTCCATTCCACCTCAAATTCCATTCCACCTCAAACTCCATTCCACCTCAAACCCCATTCCACCTCAAACTCCATTCCCTCTCAAACTCCATTCCCTCTCCAATACAAATCCCACTCAAAGTCCAAACCCCATTCCCTCTCAAACTCCATTCCCTCTCAAATACAAATCCCACTCAAACTCCATTCCTCTCAAACTCCATTCCCTCTCAAACACCATTCCCTCTCAAACACCATTCAACCTCAAATTCAATTCGCTCTCAAACTCCATTCCCTCTCAATCACTACTCCCTCTCAAACTCCATTCCCTCTCAATCACTACTCGCTCTCAAACTCCATTCCCTCTCCAATAAAATTTGCACTCACACTCCATTCAACCTCAAACTCCATTCCCTCTCAAACACTGTTCCCTCACAAACACCATTCTCTCACAAACACCATTCCCTCACAAACACTATTCCCTCTCAAACATTATTCCCTCTCAAACACCATTCCAACACAAACACCATTCCAACTCAAACCCATTCCCTCTCAAACTCCATTCCCTCTCAAACAACATTCCTCTCAAACTCCGTTCAACCTCAAACTCCATTCAACCTCAAACTCCATTCCCTCTCAAACTCCAATCCACCTCAAACACAATTTCCTCTCCAACACCATTCCACCTCAAACTCCATTCCCTCTCAAACGACATTCCTCTCAAACTCCATTCCCTCTCAAACTCCATTCCCTCTCAAACTCCATTCCTTCACAAACACTATTCCACCTCAAACACCATTCCCTCTCAAACTCCAATCCCTCTCAAACACTATTCCACCTCAAACACCATTCCCTCTCAATCTCATTACCACCTCAAACTCCCTGCCCTCTCAAACTCCATGACCTCTCAAACTACATTACCTCTCAAACTCCATTCCCTCTCAATCTCCATTCCCTCTCAATCTCATTACCACCTCAAACTCCCTGCCCTCTCAAACTACATGCCCTCTCAAACTCCATTCCCTCTCAAACTCCATTCCCTCTCAAACTCCATTCCTTCACAAACACTATTCCACCTCAAACACCATTCCCTCTCAATCTCCATTCCAACTCAAACGCCATTCCCTCCCAAACTCCATTCCCTCCCCAATGCCATTCCACTCCAACGCCATTCCTCCCCAAGGCCAGTCCTTCCCCAATGCCATTCCCTCCCCAATGTCATTCCAACTCCAGGCCATTCCCTCACAAACGCTATTCACTCACAAACACCATTCCACCTCAAACTCCATGCCCTCTCAATCACTACAACCTCTCAAACACCATTCCCTCTCAATCTCCATACCACCTCAAACTCCCTGCGCTCTCAAACTCCATGCCCTCTCAAACTACATTACCTCTCAAACTCCATTCCCTCTCAATCTCCAATCCCTCACAATCTCGTTACCACCTCAAAAACCCTGCCCTCTCAAACTCCATGCCCTCTCAAACTACATTCCCTCTCAAACTCCATTCCCTCTCAAACTCCATTCCCTCCCCAATGCCATTCCCTCCCCAATGTCATTCCCACTCCAGGCCATTCCCTCACAAACGCTATTCCCTCACAAACACCATTCCACCTCAAACTCCATGCCCTCTCAATCACTACAACCTCTCAAACACCATTCCCTCTCAATCTCCATACCACCTCAAACTCCCTGCCCTCTCAAACTCCATGCCCTCTCAATCACTACTCCTTCTCATACTCCATTCCCTTCAAACTCCATGCCTTCTCAAACTCCATGCACTCTCAAGCTACATTCCCACTCAAACTCCAATCCCTCTCAAACTCCATTCTCTCTCAAAATCCATTCAATCTCAAACTGCATTCCCTCTCAAACTCCATTCTTTCTCAAACTCCATGCCTTCTCAATCACTACACCCTCTCAAACTCAATTCCCGCTCAAACTCCATTCCACCTCATACTCCATTCCACCTCAAACTCCATTCAACCTCAAACCCCATTCCACCTCAAACTCCATTCCCTCTCAAAATCCATTCCTCTCAAACTCCATTCCTCTCATATCCATTCCCTCCCAAACTCCATTCCCTCCCCAATGCCATTCCACTCCAACGCCATTCCTCCCCAAGGACAGCCCCTCCCCAATGCCATTCCCTCCCCAACGTCATTCCCTCTTCAGGCCATTCCCGCTCGAACGCTATTCCCTCACAAACACCATTCCACCTCAAACTCAATGCACTCTCAAACTCCATGCCCTCTCAATCACTACAATCTCTCAAACACCATTCCCTCTCAATCTCCATTCCCTCTCAATCTCATTACCACCTCAAACTCCCTGCCATCGCAAACTCCATGCCCACTCAAACTACATTCCCTCTCAAACTCCATTCAACCTCAAACTCCATTCCACCTCAAACACCATTCCAACTCAAACACCATTCCAACACAAACACCATTCCAACTCAAACACCATTCCAACTCAAACACCATTCCAACTCAAACACCATTCCAACTCAAACTCCATTCCCTCTCAAACTCCATTCCCTCTCAAACACCATTAGCTCTCAAACTCCATTCCATCTCAAACTCCATTCCCCCTCAAACTCCATTCCACCTCAAACTCCATTCCCCCTCAAACTCCAATCCACCTCAAACACCATTTCCTCTCCAACACCATTCCACCTCAAACTCCATTCCCTCTCAAACGACATTCCTCTCAAACTCCATTCCCTCTCAAACTCCATTCTCTCTCAAACTCCATTCCTTCACAAACACTATTCCACCTCAAACACCATTCCCTCTCAAACTCCATTCCCTTTCAAACACTATTCCTCTCAAACACTATTCCACCTCAAAAACCATTCCCTCTCAAACACAATTCCCACTCAAACTCCATTCAACCCGAAACTCCTTTCAAACTCAAACTCCATTCAACCTCAAACATCATTCGCTCTCAAACTCCATTCCCTCTCAATCTCATTACCACCTCAAACTCCCTGCCATCGCAAACTCCATGCCCTCTCAAACTACATTCCTTCACAAACACTATTCCACCTCAAACACCATTCCAACTCAAACACCATTCCAACTCAAACTCCATTCCAACTCAAACTCCATTCCCTCTCAAACACCATTCAACCTCAAACTCCATTCCACCTCAAACACCATTCCAACTCAAACACCATTCCAACACAAACACCATTCCAACTCAAACACCATTCCAACTCAAACACCATTCCAACTCAAACTCCATTCCAACTCAAACTCCATTCCCTCTCAAACACCATTAGCTCTCAAACTCCATTCCATCTCAAACTCCATTCCACCTCAAACTCCATTCCACCTCAAACTCCATTCCCCCTCAAACTCCATTCCCCCTCAAACTCCATTCCCCCTCAAACTCCAATCCATCTCAAACACCATTTCCTCTCCAACACCATTCCCTCTCCAACACCATTCCACCTCAAACTCCATTCCCTCTCAAACGACATTCCTCTCAAACGACATTCCTCTCAAACGACATTCCTCTCAAACGACATTCCTCTCAAACTCCATTCCCTCTCAAACACTATTCCTCTCAAACACTATTCCACCTCAAACACCATTCCCTCTCAAACTCCATTCCCTCTCAAACACTATTCCTCTCAAACACTATTCCACCTCAAAAACCATTCCCTCTCAAACACAATTCCCACTCAAACTCAATTCAACCCAAAACTCCTTTCAAACTCAAACTCCATTCAACCTCAAACATCATTCGCTCTCAAACATCATTCGCTCTCAAACTCCATTCGCTCTCAAACTCCATTCGCTCTCAAACTCCATTCCCTCTCAAACTCCATTCCACCTCAAACTCCATACCCACTCAAACTCCATACCCACTCAAACTCCATTCCCACTCAAACTCCATTCCCACTCAAACTCCATTCCCTCTCAAACTCCATTACCTCTCAAACTCCATTCCCTCTCAAACACCATTACACCACAAACTTCATTCCACCTCAAACTCCATATCCACTCAAACTCCATTCCCACTCAAACTCCATTCCCTCTCAAACACCATTCCAACTCAAACTCCATTCCCTCTCAAACTCCATTCCCTCTCAAACTCCATGCCCACTCAATCACTACTCCCTCTCAAACATAATTCCCTCTCAAACTCCATTTCCTCTAAAACTCCATTCCACCTCAAACTCCATTCCTCTCAAATTCCATTCAATCTCAAACTCTTTTCCTCTCAAACACCATTCCATCACAAACACCATTCCCTCTCAAACAGCATTCCCTCACAAACATCATTCCCTCTCAAACTCCATTCCCTCTCAATCTCCATTCCAACTCAAACTGCATTCCAGCTCAAACATCGTTCCCTCTCAAACTCCATGCCCTCTCAATAACTACTCCCTCTCAAACACCATTCATCCTCAAATTCAATTCCCTCTCAAACTCCATTCCCTCTCAAACTCCATTCAACCTCAAACTACATGCCCTCTCAATCACTACTCCCTCTCAAACACAATTCCCTCTCAAACTCCATTCCCTCTCAAAGACCATGCCATCTCAATCACTAATCCCTCTCAATCACTACTCCCTCTCAAACACCACTCCCTCTCAAACTCCATTCCACCTCAAACTGCATTCCCTCTCAAATTCCATTCCACCTCAGACTCCATTCCCTCTCAGACTCAATTACCTCTCAAACTCCATTCCACCTCAAACTCCATTCCACCTCAAACCCCATTCCCTCTCAAACTCCATTCCCTCTCCAATACAAATCCCACTCAAACTCCATTCAACCTCAAACACCATACCCTCACAAACACTATTCCCTCTCAAACACTATTCCCTCTCAAACACCATTCCAACTCAAACACCATTCCAACTCAAACACCATTCCAACTCAAACTCCATTCCCTCTCAAACAACATTCCTCTCAAACTCCGTTCCCTCTCAAGCACCATTCCACCTCAAACTCCATTCCACCTCAAACTCCATTCCACCTCACATTCCCTCTCAAACACCATTAGCTCTCAAACTCCATTCCATCTCAAACTCCATTCCACCTCAAACAACATTCAACCTCAAACTCCATTCCCTCTCAAACTCCAATCCACCTCAAACACAATTTCCTCTCCAACACCATTCCACCTCAAACTCCATTCCCTCTCAAACGACATTCCTCTCAAACTCCATTCCCTCTCAAACTCCATTCCTTCACAAACACTATTCCACCTCAAACACCATTCCCTCTCAAACTCCATTCCCTCTCAAACACTATTCCACCTCAAACACCATTCCCTCTCAATCTCATTACCACCTCAAACTCCCTGCCCTCTCAAACTCCATGCCCTCTCAAACTACATTATCTCTCAAACTCCATTCCCTCTCAATCTCCATTCCCTCTCAATCTCATTACCACCTCAAACTCCCTGCCCTCTCAAACTCCATGCCCTCTCAAACTCCATTCCCTCTCAAACTCCATTCCCTCTCAAACTCCATTCCTTCACAAACACTATTCCACCTCAAACACCATTCCCTCTCAATCTCCATTCCAACTCAAATGCCATTCCCTCCCAAACTCCATTCCCTCCCCAATGACATTCCACTCCAACGCCATTCCTCCCCAAGGCCAGTCCTTCCCCAATGCCATTCCCTCCCCAATGTCATTCCCACTCCAGGCCATTCCCTCACAAACACTATTCCCTCCCAAACACCATTCCACCTCAAACTCCATGCCCTCTCAATCACTACAACCTCTCAAACACCATTCCCTCTCAATCTCCATACCACCTCAAACTCCCTGCCCTCTCAAACTCCATGCCCTCTCAATCACTACTCCTTCTCATACTCCATTCCCTTCAAACTCCATGCCTTCTCAAACTCCATGCACTCTCAAGCTACATTCCCACTCAAACTCCAATCCCTCTCAAACTCCATTCTCTCTCAAAATCCATTCAATCTCAAACTGCATTCCCTCTCAAACTCCATTCTTTCTCAAACTCCATGCCTTCTCAATCACTACACCCTCTCAAACTCAATTCCCGCTCAAACTCCATTCCACCTCATACTCCATTCCCTCCCAAACTCCATTCCCTCCCCAATGCCATTCCACTCCAACACCATTCCTCCCCAAGGACAGCCCCTCCCCAATGCCATTCCCTCCCCAACGTCATTCCCTCTTCAGGCCATTCCCTCTCGAACGCTATTCCCTCACAAACACCATTCCACCTCAAACTCAATGCACTCTCAAACTCCATGCCCTCTCAATCACTACAATCTCTCAAACACCATTCCCTCTCAATCTCCATTCCCTCTCAATCTCATTACCACCTCAAATTCCCTGCCATCGCAAACTCCATGCCCTCTCAAACTACATTACCTCTCAAACTCCATTCCCTCTCAAACTCCATTCCCTCTCAAACTCCATTCCACCTCAAACTCCATTCCACCTCAAACACCATTCCAACTCAAACACCATTCCAACACAAACACCATTCCAACTCAAACACCATTCCAACTCAAACACCATTCCCTCTCAAACACCATTAGCTCTCAAACTCCATTCCATCTCAAACTCCATTCCCCCTCAAACTCCATTCCACCTCAAACTCCATTCCCCCTCAAACTCCATTCCCCCTCAAACTCCAATCCATCTCAAACACCATTTCCTCTCCAACACCATTCCACCTCAAACTCCATTCCCTCTCAAACGACATTCCTCTCAAACTCCATTCCCTCTCAAACTCCATTCCCTCTCAAACTCCATTCCTTCACAAACACTATTCCTCCTCAAACACCGTTCCCTCTCAAACTCCATTCCCTCTCAAACACTATTCCTCTCAAACACTATTCCACCTCAAAAACCATTCCCTCTCAAACACAATTCCCACTCAAACTCCATTCAACCCGAAACTCCTTTCAAACTCAAACTCCATTCAACCTCAAAAATCATTCGCTCTCAAACTCCATTCCCTCTCAATCTCATTACCACCTCAAACTCCCTGCCATCGCAAACTCCA
The DNA here is from genome assembly GCF_048418815.1 of Hemitrygon akajei. NCBI lineage: Eukaryota > Metazoa > Chordata > Chondrichthyes > Myliobatiformes > Dasyatidae > Hemitrygon > Hemitrygon akajei. The sequence goes on along the minus strand of NC_133125.1, from coordinate 80,779,994 downwards.
TGCCCTCTCAAACTACATTCCTTCACAAACACTATTCCACCTCAAACACCATTCCAACTCAAACACCATTCCAACTCAAACTCCATTCCAACTCAAACTCCATTCCCTCTCAAACACCATTCAACCTCAAACTCCATTCCACCTCAAACACCATTCCAACTCAAACACCATTCCAACACAAACACCATTCCAACTCAAACACCATTCCAACTCAAACACCATTCCAACTCAAACTCCATTCCAACTCAAACTCCATTCCCTCTCAAACACCATTAGCTCTCAAACTCCATTCCATCTCAAACTCCATTCCCCCTCAAACTCCATTCCACCACAAACTCCATTCCCCCTCAAACTCCATTCCCCCTCAAACTCCATTCCCCCTCAAACTCCAATCCATCTCAAACACCATTTCCTCTCCAACACCATTCCCTCTCCAACACCATTCCACCTCAAACTCCATTCCCTCTCAAACGACATTCCTCTCAAACGACATTCCTCTCAAACGACATTCCTCTCAAACGACATTCCTCTCAAACTCCATTCCCTCTCAAACACTATTCCTCTCAAACACTATTCCACCTCAAACACCATTCCCTCTCAAACTCCATTCCCTCTCAAACACTATTCCTCTCAAACACTATTCCACCTCAAAAACCATTCCCTCTCAAACACAATTCCCACTCAAACTCAATTCAACCCAAAACTCCTTTCAAACTCAAACTCCATTCAACCTCAAACATCATTCGCTCTCAAACATCATTCGCTCTCAAACTCCATTCGCTCTCAAACTCCATTCGCTCTCAAACTCCATTCCCTCTCAAACTCCATTCCCTCTCAAACTCCATTCCCTCTCAAACTCCATTCCACCTCAAACTCCATACCCACTCAAACTCCATACCCACTCAAACTCCATTCCCACTCAAACTCCATTCCCACTCAAACTCCATTCCCTCTCAAACTCCATTACCTCTCAAACTCCATTCCCTCTCAAACACCATTACACCACAAACTTCATTCCACCTCAAACTCCATATCCACTCAAACTCCATTCCCACTCAAACTCCATTCCCTCTCAAACACCATTCCAACTCAAACTCCATTCCCTCTCAAACTCCATTCCCTCTCAAACTCCATGCCCACTCAATCACTACTCCCTCTCAAACATAATTCCCTCTCAAACTCCATTTCCTCTAAAACTCCATTCCACCTCAAACTCCATTCCCTCTCAAACTCCATTCCTCTCAAATTCCATTCAATCTCAAACTCTTTTCCTCTCAAACACCATTCCATCACAAACACCATTCCCTCTCAAACAGCATTCCCTCACAAACATCATTCCCTCTCAAACTCCATTCCCTCTCAATCTCCATTCCAACTCAAACTGCATTCCAGCTCAAACATCGTTCCCTCTCAAACTCCATGCCCTCTCAATAACTACTCCCTCTCAAACACCATTCATCCTCAAATTCAATTCCCTCTCAAACTCCATTCCCTCTCAAACTCCATTCAACCTCAAACTACATGCCCTCTCAATCACTACTCCCTCTCAAACACAATTCCCTCTCAAACTCCATTCCCTCTCAAAGACCATGCCATCTCAATCACTAATCCCTCTCAATCACTACTCCCTCTCAAACACCACTCCCTCTCAAACTCCATTCCACCTCAAACTGCATTCCCTCTCAAATTCCATTCCACCTCAGACTCCATTCCCTCTCAGACTCAATTACCTCTCAAACTCCATTCCACCTCAAACTCCATTCCACCTCAAACCCCATTCCCTCTCAAACTCCATTCCCTCTCCAATACAAATCCCACTCAAACTCCATTCAACCTCAAACACCATACCCTCACAAACACTATTCCCTCTCAAACACTATTCCCTCTCAAACACCATTCCAACTCAAACACCATTCCAACTCAAACACCATTCCAACTCAAACTCCATTCCCTCTCAAACAACATTCCTCTCAAACTCCGTTCCCTCTCAAGCACCATTCCACCTCAAACTCCATTCCACCTCAAACTCCATTCCACCTCACATTCCCTCTCAAACACCATTAGCTCTCAAACTCCATTCCATCTCAAACTCCATTCCACCTCAAACAACATTCAACCTCAAACTCCATTCCCTCTCAAACTCCAATCCACCTCAAACACAATTTCCTCTCCAACACCATTCCACCTCAAACTCCATTCCCTCTCAAACGACATTCCTCTCAAACTCCATTCCCTCTCAAACTCCATTCCTTCACAAACACTATTCCACCTCAAACACCATTCCCTCTCAAACTCCATTCCCTCTCAAACACTATTCCACCTCAAACACCATTCCCTCTCAATCTCATTACCACCTCAAACTCCCTGCCCTCTCAAACTCCATGCCCTCTCAAACTACATTATCTCTCAAACTCCATTCCCTCTCAATCTCCATTCCCTCTCAATCTCATTACCACCTCAAACTCCCTGCCCTCTCAAACTCCATGCCCTCTCAAACTCCATTCCCTCTCAAACTCCATTCCCTCTCAAACTCCATTCCTTCACAAACACTATTCCACCTCAAACACCATTCCCTCTCAATCTCCATTCCAACTCAAATGCCATTCCCTCCCAAACTCCATTCCCTCCCCAATGACATTCCACTCCAACGCCATTCCTCCCCAAGGCCAGTCCTTCCCCAATGCCATTCCCTCCCCAATGTCATTCCCACTCCAGGCCATTCCCTCACAAACACTATTCCCTCCCAAACACCATTCCACCTCAAACTCCATGCCCTCTCAATCACTACAACCTCTCAAACACCATTCCCTCTCAATCTCCATACCACCTCAAACTCCCTGCCCTCTCAAACTCCATGCCCTCTCAATCACTACTCCTTCTCATACTCCATTCCCTTCAAACTCCATGCCTTCTCAAACTCCATGCACTCTCAAGCTACATTCCCACTCAAACTCCAATCCCTCTCAAACTCCATTCTCTCTCAAAATCCATTCAATCTCAAACTGCATTCCCTCTCAAACTCCATTCTTTCTCAAACTCCATGCCTTCTCAATCACTACACCCTCTCAAACTCAATTCCCGCTCAAACTCCATTCCACCTCATACTCCATTCCCTCCCAAACTCCATTCCCTCCCCAATGCCATTCCACTCCAACACCATTCCTCCCCAAGGACAGCCCCTCCCCAATGCCATTCCCTCCCCAACGTCATTCCCTCTTCAGGCCATTCCCTCTCGAACGCTATTCCCTCACAAACACCATTCCACCTCAAACTCAATGCACTCTCAAACTCCATGCCCTCTCAATCACTACAATCTCTCAAACACCATTCCCTCTCAATCTCCATTCCCTCTCAATCTCATTACCACCTCAAATTCCCTGCCATCGCAAACTCCATGCCCTCTCAAACTACATTACCTCTCAAACTCCATTCCCTCTCAAACTCCATTCCCTCTCAAACTCCATTCCCTCTCAAACTCCATTCCACCTCAAACTCCATTCCACCTCAAACACCATTCCAACTCAAACACCATTCCAACACAAACACCATTCCAACTCAAACACCATTCCAACTCAAACACCATTCCCTCTCAAACACCATTAGCTCTCAAACTCCATTCCATCTCAAACTCCATTCCCCCTCAAACTCCATTCCACCTCAAACTCCATTCCCCCTCAAACTCCATTCCCCCTCAAACTCCAATCCATCTCAAACACCATTTCCTCTCCAACACCATTCCACCTCAAACTCCATTCCCTCTCAAACGACATTCCTCTCAAACTCCATTCCCTCTCAAACTCCATTCCCTCTCAAACTCCATTCCTTCACAAACACTATTCCTCCTCAAACACCGTTCCCTCTCAAACTCCATTCCCTCTCAAACACTATTCCTCTCAAACACTATTCCACCTCAAAAACCATTCCCTCTCAAACACAATTCCCACTCAAACTCCATTCAACCCGAAACTCCTTTCAAACTCAAACTCCATTCAACCTCAAAAATCATTCGCTCTCAAACTCCATTCCCTCTCAATCTCATTACCACCTCAAACTCCCTGCCATCGCAAACTCCATGCCCTCTCAAACTACATTCCTTCACAAACACTATTCCACCTCAAACACCATTCCAACTCAAACACCATTCCAACTCAAACTCCATTCCAACTCAAACTCCATTCCCTCTCAAACACCATTCAACCTCAAACTCCATTCCACCTCAAACACCATTCCAACTCAAACACCATTCCAACACAAACACCATTCCAACTCAAACACCATTCCAACTCAAACACCATTCCAACTCAAACTCCATTCCAACTCAAACTCCATTCCCTCTCAAACACCATTAGCTCTCAAACTCCATTCCATCTCAAACTCCATTCCCCCTCAAACTCCATTCCACCTCAAACTCCATTCCCCCTCAAACTCCATTCCCCCTCAAACTCCATTCCCCCTCAAACTCCAATCCATCTCAAACACCATTTCCTCTCCAACACCATTCCCTCTCCAACACCATTCCACCTCAAACTCCATTCCCTCTCAAACGACATTCCTCTCAAACGACATTCCTCTCAAACGACATTCCTCTCAAACGACATTCCTCTCAAACTCCATTCCCTCTCAAACACTATTCCTCTCAAACACTATTCCACCTCAAACACCATTCCCTCTCAAACTCCATTCCCTCTCAAACACTATTCCTCTCAAACACTATTCCACCTCAAAAACCATTCCCTCTCAAACACAATTCCCACTCAAACTCAATTCAACCCAAAACTCCTTTCAAACTCAAACTCCATTCAACCTCAAACATCATTCGCTCTCAAACATCATTCGCTCTCAAACTCCATTCGCTCTCAAACTCCATTCGCTCTCAAACTCCATTCCCTCTCAAACTCCATTCCCTCTCAAACTCCATTCCCTCTCAAACTCCATTCCACCTCAAACTCCATACCCACTCAAACTCCATACCCACTCAAACTCCATTCCCACTCAAACTCCATTCCCACTCAAACTCCATTCCCTCTCAAACTCCATTACCTCTCAAACTCCATTCCCTCTCAAACACCATTACACCACAAACTTCATTCCACCTCAAACTCCATATCCACTCAAACTCCATTCCCACTCAAACTCCATTCCCTCTCAAACACCATTCCAACTCAAACTCCATTCCCTCTCAAACTCCATTCCCTCTCAAACTCCATGCCCACTCAATCACTACTCCCTCTCAAACATAATTCCCTCTCAAACTCCATTTCCTCTAAAACTCCATTCCACCTCAAACTCCATTCCCTCTCAAACTCCATTCCTCTCAAATTCCATTCAATCTCAAACTCTTTTCCTCTCAAACACCATTCCATCACAAACACCATTCCCTCTCAAACAGCATTCCCTCACAAACATCATTCCCTCTCAAACTCCATTCCCTCTCAATCTCCATTCCAACTCAAACTGCATTCCAGCTCAAACATCGTTCCCTCTCAAACTCCATGCCCTCTCAATAACTACTCCCTCTCAAACACCATTCATCCTCAAATTCAATTCCCTCTCAAACTCCATTCCCTCTCAAACTCCATTCAACCTCAAACTACATGCCCTCTCAATCACTACTCCCTCTCAAACACAATTCCCTCTCAAACTCCATTCCCTCTCAAAGACCATGCCATCTCAATCACTAATCCCTCTCAATCACTACTCCCTCTCAAACACCACTCCCTCTCAAACTCCATTCCACCTCAAACTGCATTCCCTCTCAAATTCCATTCCACCTCAGACTCCATTCCCTCTCAGACTCAATTACCTCTCAAACTCCATTCCACCTCAAACTCCATTCCACCTCAAACCCCATTCCCTCTCAAACTCCATTCCCTCTCCAATACAAATCCCACTCAAACTCCATTCAACCTCAAACACCATACCCTCACAAACACTATTCCCTCTCAAACACTATTCCCTCTCAAACACCATTCCAACTCAAACACCATTCCAACTCAAACACCATTCCAACTCAAACTCCATTCCCTCTCAAACAACATTCCTCTCAAACTCCGTTCCCTCTCAAGCACCATTCCACCTCAAACTCCATTCCACCTCAAACTCCATTCCACCTCACATTCCCTCTCAAACACCATTAGCTCTCAAACTCCATTCCATCTCAAACTCCATTCCACCTCAAACAACATTCAACCTCAAACTCCATTCCCTCTCAAACTCCAATCCACCTCAAACACAATTTCCTCTCCAACACCATTCCACCTCAAACTCCATTCCCTCTCAAACGACATTCCTCTCAAACTCCATTCCCTCTCAAACTCCATTCCTTCACAAACACTATTCCACCTCAAACACCATTCCCTCTCAAACTCCATTCCCTCTCAAACACTATTCCACCTCAAACACCATTCCCTCTCAATCTCATTACCACCTCAAACTCCCTGCCCTCTCAAACTCCATGCCCTCTCAAACTACATTATCTCTCAAACTCCATTCCCTCTCAATCTCCATTCCCTCTCAATCTCATTACCACCTCAAACTCCCTGCCCTCTCAAACTCCATGCCCTCTCAAACTCCATTCCCTCTCAAACTCCATTCCCTCTCAAACTCCATTCCTTCACAAACACTATTCCACCTCAAACACCATTCCCTCTCAATCTCCATTCCAACTCAAATGCCATTCCCTCCCAAACTCCATTCCCTCCCCAATGACATTCCACTCCAACGCCATTCCTCCCCAAGGCCAGTCCTTCCCCAATGCCATTCCCTCCCCAATGTCATTCCCACTCCAGGCCATTCCCTCACAAACACTATTCCCTCCCAAACACCATTCCACCTCAAACTCCATGCCCTCTCAATCACTACAACCTCTCAAACACCATTCCCTCTCAATCTCCATACCACCTCAAACTCCCTGCCCTCTCAAACTCCATGCCCTCTCAATCACTACTCCTTCTCATACTCCATTCCCTTCAAACTCCATGCCTTCTCAAACTCCATGCACTCTCAAGCTACATTCCCACTCAAACTCCAATCCCTCTCAAACTCCATTCTCTCTCAAAATCCATTCAATCTCAAACTGCATTCCCTCTCAAACTCCATTCTTTCTCAAACTCCATGCCTTCTCAATCACTACACCCTCTCAAACTCAATTCCCGCTCAAACTCCATTCCACCTCATACTCCATTCCCTCCCAAACTCCATTCCCTCCCCAATGCCATTCCACTCCAACACCATTCCTCCCCAAGGACAGCCCCTCCCCAATGCCATTCCCTCCCCAACGTCATTCCCTCTTCAGGCCATTCCCTCTCGAACGCTATTCCCTCACAAACACCATTCCACCTCAAACTCAATGCACTCTCAAACTCCATGCCCTCTCAATCACTACAATCTCTCAAACACCATTCCCTCTCAATCTCCATTCCCTCTCAATCTCATTACCACCTCAAACTCCCTGCCATCGCAAACTCCATGCCCTCTCAAACTACATTACCTCTCAAACTCCATTCCCTCTCAAACTCCATTCCCTCTCAAACTCCATTCCACCTCAAACTCCATTCCACCTCAAACACCATTCCAACTCAAACACCATTCCAACACAAACACCATTCCAACTCAAACACCATTCCAACTCAAACACCATTCCCTCTCAAACACCATTAGCTCTCAAACTCCATTCCATCTCAAACTCCATTCCCCCTCAAACTCCATTCCACCTCAAACTCCATTCCCCCTCAAACTCCATTCCCCCTCAAACTCCAATCCATCTCAAACACCATTTCCTCTCCAACACCATTCCCTCTCCAACACCATTCCACCTCAAACTCCATTCCCTCTCAAACGACAATCCTCTCAAACGACATTCCTCTCAAACTCCATTCCCTCTCAAACTCCATTCCTTCACAAACACTATTCCACCTCAAACACCATTCCCTCTCAAACTCCATTCCCTCTCAAACACTATTCCTCTCAAACACTATTCCACCTCAAAAACCATTCCCTCTCAAACACAATTCCCACTCAAACTCCATTCAACCCGAAACTCCTTTCAGCTTCAAACATCATTCGCTCTCAAACTCCATTCCCTCTCAAACTCCATTCCCTCTCAAACTCCATTCCCTCTCAAACTCCATACCCACTCAAACTCCATACCCACTCAAACTCCATTCCCTCTCAAACTCCATTCCTCTCAAACTCCATTCCCTCTCAAACACCATTACACCACAAACTTCATTCCACCTCAAACTCCATATCCACTCAAACTCCATTCCCACTCAAACTCCATTCCCACTCAAACTCCATTCCCACTCAAACTCCATTCCCTCTCAAACACCATTCCAACTCAAACTCCATTCCCTCTCAAACTCCATTCCTTCACAAACACTATTCCACCTCAAACACCATTCCCTCTCAAACTCCATTCCCTCTCAAACACTATTCCTCTCAAACACTATTCCACCTCAAAAACCATTCCCTCTCAAACACAATTCCCACTCAAACTCCATTCAACCCGAAACTCCTTTCAACTTCAAACAGCATTCGCTCTCAAACTCCATTCCCTCTCAAACTCCATTCCCTCTCAAACTCCATACCCACTCAAACTCCATACCCACTCAAACTCCATACCCACTCAAACTCCATTCCCTCTCAAACTCCATTCCTCTCAAACTCCATTCCCTCTCAAACACCATTACACCACAAACTTCATTCCACCTCAAACTCCATATCCACTCAAACTCCATTCCCACTCAAACTCCATTCCCTCTCAAACACCATTCCAACTCAAACTCCATTCCCTCTCAAACTCCATGCCCACTCAATCACTACTCCCTCTCAAACATAATTCCCTCTCAAACTCCATTTCCTCTAAAACTCCATTCCACCTGAAACTCCATTCCACCTGAAACTCCATTCCACCTGAAACTCCATTCCCTCTCAAACTCCATTCCTCTCAAATTCCATTCAATCTCAAACTCTTTTCCTCTCAAACACCATTCCATCACAAACACCATTCCCTCTCAAACAGCATTCCCTCTCAAACAGCATTCCCTCACAAACACCATTCCCTCTCAAACTCCATTCCCTCTCAATCTCCATTCCAACTCAAACTGCATTCCAGCTCAAACATCGTTCCCTCTCAAACTCCATGCCCTCTCAATAACTACTCCCTCTCAAACACCATTCATCCTCAAATTCAATTCCCTCTCAAACTCCCTTCCCTCTCAAACTCCATTCAACCTCAAACCACATGCCCTCTCAATCACTACTCCCTCTCAAACACAATGCCCTCTCAAACTCCATTTCCTCTCAAACTCCATTCATCCTCAAATTCAATTCCCTCTCAAACTCCATTCCCTCTCAAAGACCATGCCATCTCAATCACTAATCCCTCTCAATCACTACTCCCTCTCAAACACCACTCCCTCTCAAACACCACTCCCTCTCAAACTCCATTCCACCTCAAACTGCATTCCCTCTCAAATTCCATTCCACCTCAGACTCCATCCCCTCTCAGACTCCATTCCCTCTCAGACTCAATTACCTCTCAAACTCCATTCCACCTCAAACTCCATTCCACCTCAAACCCCATTCCCTCTCAAACTCCATTCCCTCTCCAATACAAATCCCACTCAAACTCCAAACCCCATTCCCTCTCAAATTCCATTCCCTCTCCAATACAAATCCCACTCAAACTCCATTCCTCTCAAACTCCATTCCTCTCAAACTCCATTCCCCTTCAAACTCCATTCCCTCTCAAACACCATTCCCTCTCAATAACTACTCCCTCTCAAACACAATACCCTCTCAAACTCCATTCAACCTCAAATTCAATTCGCTCTCAAACTCCATTCCCTCTCAATCACTACTCCCTCTCAAACTCCATTCCCTCTCAATCACTACTCGCTCTCAAACTCCATTCCCTCTCCAATAAAATTTGCACTCACACTCCATTCAACCTCAAACTCCATTCCCTCTCAAACACTGTTCCCTCCCAAACACCATTCCCTCACAAACACCATACCCTCACAAACACTATTCCCTCTCAAACACTATTCCCTCTCAAACACCATTCCAACTCAAACACCATTCCAACTCAAACTCCATTCCCTCTCAAACTCCATTCCCTCTCAAACAACATTCCTCTCAAACTCTGTTCCCTCTCAAGCACCATTCCACCTCAAACTCCATTCCACCTCAAACTCCATTCCACCTCACATTCCCTCTCAAACACCATTAGCTCTCAAACTCCATTCCATCTCAAACTCCATTCCACCTCAAACAACATTCAACCTCAAACTCCATTCCCTCTCAAACTCCAATCCACCTCAAACACAATTTCCTCTCCAACACCATTCCACCTCAAACTCCATTCCCTCTCAAACGACATTCCTCTCAAACTCCATTCCCTCTCAAACTCCATTCCCTCTCAAACTCCATTCCTTCACAAACACTATTCCACCTCAAACACCATTCCCTCTCAAACTCCATTCCCTCTCAAACACTATTCCACCTCAAACACCATTCCCTCTTAATCTCATTACCACCTCAAACTCCCTGCCCTCTCAAACTCCATGCCATCTCAAACTACATTCCCTCTCAATCTCATAACCACCTCAAACTCCCTGCCCTCTCAAACTCCATGCCCTCTCAAACTCCATTCCCTCTCAAACTCCATTCCTTCACAAACACTATTCCACCTCAAACACCATTCCCTCTCAATCTCCATTCCAACTCAAACGCCATTCCCTCCCAAACTCCATTCCCTCCCCAATGCCATTCCACTCCAACGCCATTCCTCCCCAAGGCCAGTCCTTCCCCAATGCCATTCCCTCCCCAATGTCATTCCCACTCCAGGCCATTCCCTCACAAACACTATTCCCTCACAAACACCATTCCACCTCAAACTCCATGCCCTCTCAATCACTACAACCTCTCAAACACCATTCCCTCTCAATCTCCATACCACCTCAAACTCCCTGCCCTCTCAAACTCCATGCCCTCTCAAACTACATTACCTCTCAAACTCCATTCCCTCTCAATCTCCATTCCCTCTCAATCTCATTACCACCTCAAACTCCCTGCCCTCTCAAACTCCATTCCCTCTCAAACTCCATTCCTTCACAAACACTATTCCACCTCAAACACCATTCCCTCTCAATCTCCATTCCAACTCAAACGCCATTCCCTCCCAAACTCCATTCCCTCCCCAATGCCATTCCACTCCAACGCCATTCCTCCCCAAGGCCAGTCCTTCCCCAATGCCATTCCCTCCCCAATGTCATTCCCACTCCAGGCCATTCCCTCACAAACACTATTCCCTCACAAACACCATTCCACCTCAAACTCCATGCCCTCTCAATCACTACAACCTCTCAAACACCATTCCCTCTCAATCTCCATACCACCTCAAACTCCCTGCCCTCTCAAACTCCATGCCCTCTCAATCACTACTCCTTCTCATACTCCATTCCCTTCAAACTCCATTCCCTCTCAAACTCCATTCCTCTCAAACTCCATTCCCTCTCAAACACCATTACACCACAAACTCCATTCCACCTCAAACTCCATTTCCACTCAAACTCCATTCCCACTCAAACTCCATTCCCTCTCAAACACCATTCCAACTCAAACTCCATTCAATCTCAAACTCCATGCCCACTCAATCACTACTCCCTCTCAAACATAATTCCCTCTCAAACTCCATTTCCTCTAAAACTCCATTCCACCTCAAACTCCATTCCCTCTCAAACTCCATTCCTCTCAAATTCCATTCAATCTCAAACTCTTTTCCTCTCAAACACCATTCCATCACAAACACCATTCCAACTCAAACTGCATTCCAGCTCAAACATTGTTCCCTCTCAAACTCCATGCCCTCTCAATAACTACTCCCTCTCATACACCATTCATCCTCAAATTCAATTCCCTCTCAAACTCCATTCAACCTCAAATTCAATTCGCTCTCAAACTCCGTTCCCTCTCAATCACTACTCCCTCTCAAACTCCATTCCCTCTCAATCACTACTCGCTCTCAAACTCCATTCCCTCTCCAATAAAATTTGCACTCACACTCCATTCAACCTCAAACTCCATTCCCTCTCAAACACTGTTCCCTCCCAAACACCATTCCCTCACAAACACCATACCCTCACAAACACTATTCTCTCTCAAACACTATTCCCTCTCAAAAACCATTCCAACTCAAACACCATTCCAACTCAAACTCCATTCCCTCTCAAACTCCATTCCCTCTCAAACAACATTCCTCTCAAACTCTGTTCCCTCTCAAGCACCATTCCACCTCAAACTCCATTCCACCTCAAACTCCATTCCACCTCACATTCCCTCTCAAACACCATTAGCTCTCAAACTCCATTCCATCTCAAACTCCATTCCACCTCAAACAACATTCAACCTCAAACTCCATTCCCTCTCAAACTCCAATCCACCTCAAACACAATTTCCTCTCCAACACCATTCCACCTCAAACTCCATTCCCTCTCAAACGACATTCCTCTCAAACTCCATTCCCTCTCAAACTCCATTCCTTCACAAACACTATTCCACCTCAAACACCATTCCCTCTCAAACTCCATTCCCTCTCAAACACTATTCCACCTCAAACACCATTCCCTCTTAATCTCATTACCACCTCAAACTCCCTGCCCTCTCAAACTCCATGCCATCTCAAACTACATTACCTCTCAAACTCCATTCCCTCTCAATCTCATAACCACCTCAAACTCCCTGCCCTCTCAAACTCCCTGCCCTCTCAAACTCCATGCCCTCTCAAACTCCATTCCCTCTCAAACTCCATTCCTTCACAAACACTATTCCACCTCAAACACCATTCCCTCTCAATCTCCATTCCAACTCAAACGCCATTCCCTCCCAAACTCCATTCCCTCCCCAATGCCATTCCACTCCAACGCCATTCCTCCCCAAGGCCAGTCCTTCCCCAATGCCATTCCCTCCCCAATGTCATTCCCACTCCAGGCCATTCCCTCACAAACACTATTCCCTCACAAACACCATTCCACCTCAAACTCCATGCCCTCTCAATCACTACAACCTCTCAAACACCATTCCCTCTCAATCTCCATACCACCTCAAACTCCCTGCCCTCTCAAACTGCATGCCCTCTCAAACTACATTACCTCTCAAACTCCATTCCCTCTCAATCTCCATTCCCTCTCAATCTCATTACCACCTCAAACTCCCTGCCCTCTCAAACTCCATTCCCTCTCAAACTCCATTCCTTCACAAACACTATTCCACCTCAAACACCATTCCCTCTCAATCTCCATTCCAACTCAAACGCCATTCCCTCCCAAACTCCATTCCCTCCCCAATGCCATTCCACTCCAACGCCATTCCTACCCAAGGCCAGTCCTTCCCCAATGCCATTCCCTCCCCAATGTCATTCCCACTCCAGGCCATTCCCTCACAAACACTATTCCCTCCCAAACACCATTCCACCTCAAACTCCATGCCCTCTCAATCACTACAACCTCTCAAACACCATTCCCTCTCAATCTCCATACCACCTCAAACTCCCTGCCCTCTCAAACTCCATGCCCTCTCAATCACTACTCCTTCTCATACTCCATTCCCTTCAAACTCCATTCCCTCTCAAACACCATTCCTCTCAAACTCCATTCCCTCTCAAACACCATTACACCACAAACTCCATTCCACCTCAAACTCCATATCCACTCAAACTCCATTCCCACTCAAACTCCATTCCCTCTCAAACACCATTCCACCTCAAACTCCATTCCCTCTCAAACTCCATGCCCACTCAATCACTACTCCCTCTCAAACATAATTCCCTCTCAAACTCCATTTCCTCTAAAACTCCATTCCACCTCAAACTCCATTCCCTCTCAAACTCCATTCCTCTCAAATTCCATTCAATCTCAAACTCTTTTCCTCTCAAACACCATTCCATCACAAACATCATTCCAACTCAAACTGCATTCCAGCTCAAACATTGTTCCCTCTCAAACTCCATGCCCTCTCAATAACTACTCCCTCTCATACACCATTCATCCTCAAATTCAATTCCCTCTCAAACTCCATTCAACCTCAAATTCAATTCGCTCTCAAACTCCATTCCCTCTCAATCACTACTCCCTCTCAAACTCCATTCCCTCTCAATCACTACTCCCTCTCAAACTCCATTCCCTCTCAATCACTACTCGCTCTCAAACTCCATTCCCTCTCCAATAAAATTTGCACTCACACTCCATTCAACCTCAAACTCCATTCCCTCTCAAACACTGTTCCCTCCCAAACACCATTCCCTCACAAACACCATACCCTCACAAACACCATTCCCTCTCAATCTCCATTCCAACTCAAACGCCATTCCCTCCCAAACTCCATTCCCTCCCCAATTCCATTCCACTCCAACGCCATTCCTCCCCAAGGCCAGTCCTTCCCCAATGCCATTCCCTCCCCAATGTCATTCCAACTCCAGGCCATTCCCTCACAAACGCTATTCCCTCACAAACACCATTCCACCTCAAACTCCATGCCCTCTCAATCACTACAACCTCTCAAACACCATTCCCTCTCAATCTCCATACCACCTCAAACTCCCTGCGCTCTCAAACTCCATGCCCTCTCAAACTACATTACCTCTCAAACTCCATTCCCTCTCAATCTCGTTACCACCTCAAAAACCCTGCCCTCTCAAACTCCATGCCCTCTCAAACTCCATTCCCTCTCAAACTCCATTCCCTCCCCAATGCCATTCCACTCCAACGCCATTCCTCCCCAAGGCCAGTCCTTCCCCAATGCCATTCCCTCCCCAATGTCATTCCCACTCCAGGCCATTCCCTCACAAACGCTATTCCCTCACAAACACCATTCCACCTCAAACTCCATGCCCTCTCAATCACTACAACCTCTCAAACACCATTCCCTCTCAATCTCCATACCACCTCAAACTCCCTGCCCTCTCAAACTCCATGCCCTCTCAATCACTACTCCTTCTTATACTCCATTCCCTTCAAACTCCATGCCTTCTCAAACTCCATGCACTCTCAAGCTACATTCCCACTCAAACTCCAATCCCTCTCAAACTCCATTCTCTCTCAAAATCCATTCAATCTCAAACTGCATTCCCTCTCAAACTCCATTCTTTCTCAAACTCCATGCCTTCTCAATCACTACACCCTCTCAAACTCAATTCCCGCTCAAACTCCATTCCACCTCATACTCCAATCCACCTCAAACTCCATTCAACCTCAAACCCCATTCCACCTCAAACTCCATTCCCTCTCAAAATCCATTCCTCTCAAACTCCATTCCTCTCATATCCATTCCCTCCCAAACTCCATTCCCTCCCCAATGCCATTCCCTCCCCAACGTCATTCCCTCTTCAGGCCATTCCCGCTCGAACGCTATTCCCTCACAAACACCATTCCACCTCAAACTCAATGCACTCTCAAACTCCATGCCCTCTCAATCACTACAATCTCTCAAACACCATTCCCTCTCAATCTCCATTCCCTCTCAATCTCATTACCACTTCAAACTCCCTGCCATCGCAAACTCCATGCCCTCTCAAACTACATTACCTCTCAAACTCCATTCCCTCTCAAACTCCATTCCCTCTCAAACTCCATTCAACCTCAAACTCCATTCAACCTCAAACTCCATTCCTTCACAAACACTATTCCACCTCAAACAACATTCCCTCTCAATCTCCATTCCAACTCAAACGCCATTCCCTCCCAAACTCCATTCCCTCCCCAATGACATTCCACTCCAACGCCATTCCTCCCCAAGGCCAGTCCTTCCCCAATGCCATTCCCTCCCCAATGTCATTCCCACTCCAGGCCATTCCCTCACAAACACTATTCCCTCACAAACACCATTCCACCTCAAACTCAATGCCCTCTCAATCACTACAACCTCTCAAACACCATTCCCTCTCAATCTCCATACCACCTCAAACTCCCTGCCCTCACAAACTCCATGCCCTCTCAAACTACATTACCTCTCAAACTCCATTCCCTCTCAATCTCCATTCCCTCTCAATCTCATTACCACCTCAAACTCCCTGCCCACTCAAACTCCATGCCCTCTCAAACTCCATTCCCTCTCAAACTCCATTCCTTCACAAACACTATTCCACCTCAAACACCATTCCCTCTCAATCTCCATTCCAACTCAAACGCCATTCCCTCCCAAACTCCATTCCCTGCCCAATGCCATTCCACTCCAACGCCATTCCTCCCCAAGGCCAGTCCTTCCCCAATGCCATTCCCTCCCCAATGTCATTCCCACTCCAGGCCATTCCCTCACAAACACTATTCCCTCCCAAACACCATTCCACCTCAAACTCCATTTCCTCTCAATCACTACAACCTCTCAAACACCATTCCCTCTCAATCTCCATACCACCTCAAACTCCCTGCCCTCTCAAACTCCATGCCCTCTCAATCACTACTCCTTCTCATACTCCATTCCCTTCAAACTCCATGCCTTCTCAAACTCCATGCACTCTCAAGCTACATTCCCACTCAAACTCCAATTCCTCTCAAACTCCATTCTCTCTCAAAATCCATTCAATCTCAAACTGCATTCCCTCTCAAACTCCATTCTTTCTCAAACTCCATGCCTTCTCAATCACTACACCCTCTCAAACTCAATTCCCGCTCAAACTCCATTCCACCTCATACTCCATTCCACATCAAACTCCATTCAACCTCAAACCCCATTCCACCTCAAACTCCATTCCCTCTCAAAATCCATTCCTCTCAAACTCCATTCCTCTCATATCCATTCCGTCCCAAACTCCATTCCCTCCCCAATGCCATTCCACTCCAACACCATTCCTCCCCAAGGACAGCCCCTCCCCAATGCCATTCCCTCCCCAACGTCATTCCCTCTTCAGGCCATTCCCTCTCGAACGCTATTCCCTCACAAACACCATTCCACCTCAAACTCAATGCACTCTCAAACTCCATGCCCTCTCAATCACTACAATCTCTCAAACACCATTCCCTCTTAATCTCCATTCCCTCTCAATCTCATTACCACCTCAAACTCCCTGCCATCGCAAACTCCATGCCCTCTCAAACTACATTACCTCTCAAACTCCATTCCCTCTCAAACTCCATTCCCTCTCAAACTCCATTCCCTCTCAAACTCCATTCCCTCTCAAACTCCATTCCACCTCAAACTCCATTCCACCTCAAACACCATTCCAACTCAAACACCATTCCAACACAAACACCATTCCAACTCAAACACCATTCCAACTCAAACACCATTCCCTCTCAAACACCATTAGCTCTCAAACTCCATTCCATCTCAAACTCCATTCCCCCTCAAACTCCATTCCACCTCAAACTCCATTCCACCTCAAACTCCATTCCCCCTCAAACTCCATTCCCCCTCAAACTCCAATCCATCTCAAACACCATTTCCTCTCCAACACCATTCCCTCTCCAACACCATTCCACCTCAAACTCCATTCCCTCTCAAACGACAATCCTCTCAAACAACATTCCTCTCTAACTCCATTCCCTCTCAAACTCCATTCCTTCACAAACACTATTCCACCTCAAACACCATTCCCTCTCAAACTCCATTCCCTCTCAAACACTATTCCTCTCAAACACTATTCCACCTCAAAAACCATTCCCTCACAAACACAATTCCCACTCAAACTCCATTCAACCCGAAACTCCTTTCAACCTCAAACATCATTCGCTCTCAAACTCCATTCCCTCTCAAACTCCATTCCCTCTCAAACTCCATACCCACTCAAACTCCATACCCACTCAAACTCCATTCCCTCTCAAACTCCATTCCCTCTCAAACTCCATTCCTCTCAAACTCCATTCCCTCTCAAAAACCATTACACCACAAACTTCATTCCACCTCATACTCCATATCCACTCAAACTCCATTCCCACTCAAACTCCATTCCCTCTCAAACACCATTCCAACTCAAACTCCATTCCCTCTCAAACTCCATGCCCACTCAATCACTACTCCCTCTCAAACATAATTCCCTCTCAAACTCCATTTCCTCTAAAACTCCATTCCTCCTCAAACTCCATTCCCTCTCAAACTCCATTCCTCTCAAATTCCATTCAATCTCAAACTCTTTTCCTCTCAAACACCATTCCTCTCAAACACTATTGCACCTCAAAAACCATTCCCTCTCAAACACAATTCCCACTCAAACTCAATTCAACCCAAAACTCCTTTCAAACTCAAACTCCATTCAACCTCAAACATCATTCGCTCTCAAACTCCATTCGCTCTCAAACTCCATTCGCTCTCAAACTCCATTCGCTCTCAAACTCCATTCCCTCTCAAACTCCATTCCCTCTCAAACTCCATTCCCTCTCAAACTCCATTCCCTCTCAAACTCCATTCCACCTCAAACTCCATACCCACTCAAACTCCATACCCACTCAAACTCCATACCCACTCAAACTCCATTCCCACTCAAACTCCATTCCCTCTCAAACTCCATTCCCTCTCAAACTCCATTCCCTCCCCAATGCCATTCCACTCCAACGCCATTCCTCCCCAAGGCCAGTCCTTCCCCAATGCCATTCCCTCCCCAATGTCATTCCCACTCCAGGCCATTCCCTCACAAACGCTATTCCCTCACAAACACCATTCCACCTCAAACTACATGCCCTCTCAATCACTACAACCTCTCAAACACCATTCCCTCTCAATCTCCATACCACCTCAAACTCCCTGCCCTCTCAAACTCCATGCCCTCTCAATCACTACTCCTTCTTATACTCCATTCCCTTCAAACTCCATGCCTTCTCAAACTCCATGCACTCTCAAGCTACATTCCCACTCAAACTCCAATCCCTCTCAAACTCCATTCTCTCTCAAAATCCATTCAATCTCAAACTGCATTCCCTCTCAAACTCCATTCTTTCTCAAACTCCATGCCTTCTCAATCACTACACCCTCTCAAACTCAATTCCCGCTCAAACTCCATTCCACCTCATACTCCAATCCACCTCAAACTCCATTCAACCTCAAACCCCATTCCACCTCAAACTCCATTCCCTCTCAAAATCCATTCCTCTCAAACTCCATTCCTCTCATATCCATTCCCTCCCAAACTCCATTCCCTCCCCAATGCCATTCCCTCCCCAACGTCATTCCCTCTTCAGGCCATTCCCGCTCGAACGCTATTCCCTCACAAACACCATTCCACCTCAAACTCAATGCACTCTCAAACTCCATGCCCTCTCAATCACTACAATCTCTCAAACACCATTCCCTCTCAATCTCCATTCCCTCTCAATCTCATTACCACCTCAAACTCCCTGCCATCGCAAACTCCATGCCCTCTCAAACTACATTCCCTCTCAAACTCCATTCAACCTCAAACTCCATTCAACCTCAAACTCCATTCAACCTCAAACTCCATTCCTTCACAAACACTATTCCACCTCAAACACCATTCCCTCTCAATCTCCATTCCAACTCAAACGCCATTCCCTCCCAAACTCCATTCCCTCCCCAATGACATTCCACTCCAACGCCATTCCTCCCCAAGGCCAGTCCTTCCCCAATGCCATTCCCTCCCCAATGTCATTCCCACTCCAGGCCATTCCCTCACAAACACTATTCCCTCACAAACACCATTCCACCTCAAACTCAATGCCCTCTCAATCACTACAACCTCTCAAACACCATTCCCTCTCAATCTCCATACCACCTCAAACTCCCTGCCCTCACAAACTCCATGCCCTCTCAAACTACATTACCTCTCAAACTCCATTCCCTCTCAAACTCCATTCCTTCACAAACACTATTCCACCTCAAACACCATTCCCTCTCAATCTCCATTCCAACTCAAACGCCATTCCCTCCCAAACTCCATTCCCTGCCCAATGCCATTCCACTCCAACGCCATTCCTCCCCAAGGCCAGTCCTTCCCCAATGCCATTCCCTCCCCAATGTCATTCCCACTCCAGGCCATTCCCTCACAAACACTATTCCCTCCCAAACACCATTCCACCTCAAACTCCATTTCCTCTCAATCACTACAACCTCTCA
This sequence comes from Hemitrygon akajei, assembly GCF_048418815.1. Taxonomy (NCBI): domain Eukaryota; kingdom Metazoa; phylum Chordata; class Chondrichthyes; order Myliobatiformes; family Dasyatidae; genus Hemitrygon; species Hemitrygon akajei. The sequence continues at coordinate 80,759,933 of NC_133125.1, read as the reverse complement.
AACACCATTCCCTCTCAATCTCCATACCACCTCAAACTCCCTGCCCTCTCAAACTCCATGCCCTCTCAATCACTACTCCTTCTCATACTCCATTCCCTTCAAACTCCATGCCTTCTCAAACTCCATGCACTCTCAAGCTACATTCCCACTCAAACACCATTCCTCTCAAACACTATTGCACCTCAAAAACCATTCCCTCTCAAACACAATTCCCACTCAAACTCAATTCAACCCAAAACTCCTTTCAAACTCAAACTCCATTCAACCTCAAACATCATTCGCTCTCAAACTCCATTCGCTCTCAAACTCCATTCGCTCTCAAACTCCATTCCCTCTCAAACTCCATTCCCTCTCAAACTCCATTCCCTCTCAAACTCCATTCCACCTCAAACTCCATACCCACTCAAACTCCATACCCACTCAAACTCCATACCCACTCAAATTCCATACCCACTCAAACTCCATTCCCACTCAAACTCCATTCCCTCTCAAACTCCATTCCCTCCCCAATGCCATTCCACTCCAACGCCATTCCTCCCCAAGGCCAGTCCTTCCCCAATGCCATTCCCTCCCCAATGTCATTCCCACTCCAGGCCATTCCCTCACAAACGCTATTCCCTCACAAACACCATTCCACCTCAAACTCCATGCCCTCTCAATCACTACAACCTCTCAAACACCATTCCCTCTCAATCTCCATACCACCTCAAACTCCCTGCCCTCTCAAACTCCATGCCCTCTCAATCACTACTCCTTCTTATACTCCATTCCCTTCAAACTCCATGCCTTCTCAAACTCCATGCACTCTCAAGCTACATTCCCACTCAAACTCCAATCCCTCTCAAACTCCATTCTCTCTCAAAATCCATTCAATCTCAAACTGCATTCCCTCTCAAACTCCATTCTTTCTCAAACTCCATGCCTTCTCAATCACTACACCCTCTCAAACTCAATTCCCGCTCAAACTCCATTCCACCTCATACTCCAATCCACCTCAAACTCCATTCAACCTCAAACCCCATTCCACCTCAAACTCCATTCCCTCTCAAAATCCATTCCTCTCAAACTCCATTCCTCTCATATCCATTCCCTCCCAAACTCCATTCCCTCCCCAATGCCATTCCCTCCCCAACGTCATTCCCTCTTCAGGCCATTCCCGCTCGAACGCTATTCCCTCACAAACACCATTCCACCTCAAACTCAATGCACTCTCAAACTCCATGCCCTCTCAATCACTACAATCTCTCAAACACCATTCCCTCTCAATCTCCATTCCCTCTCAATCTCATTACCACCTCAAACTCCCTGCCATCGCAAACTCCATGCCCTCTCAAACTACATTACCTCTCAAACTCCATTCCCTCTCAAACTCCATTCAACCTCAAACTCCATTCAACCTCAAACTCCATTCCTTCACAAACACTATTCCACCTCAAACACCATTCCCTCTCAATCTCCATTCCAACTCAAACGCCATTCCCTCCCAAACTCCATTCCCTGCCCAATGCCATTCCACTCCAACGCCATTCCTCCCCAAGGCCAGTCCTTCCCCAATGCCATTCCCTCCCCAATGTCATTCCCACTCCAGGCCATTCCCTCACAAACACTATTCCCTCACAAACACCATTCCACCTCAAACTCAATGCCCTCTCAATCACTACAACCTCTCAAACACCATTCCCTCTCAATCTCCATACCACCTCAAACTCCCTGCCCTCACAAACTCCATGCCCTCTCAAACTACATTACCTCTCAAACTCCATTCCCTCTCAATCTCCATTCCCTCTCAATCTCATTACCACCTCAAACTCCCTGCCCACTCAAACTCCATGCCCTCTCAAACTCCATTCCCTCTCAAACTCCATTCCTTCACAAACACTATTCCACCTCAAACACCATTCCCTCTCAATCTCCATTCCAACTCAAACGCCATTCCCTCCCAAACTCCATTCCCTGCCCAATGCCATTCCACTCCAACGCCATTCCTCCCCAAGGCCAGTCCTTCCCCAATGCCATTCCCTCCCCAATGTCATTCCCACACCAGGCCATTCCCTCACAAACACTATTCCCTCCCAAACACCATTCCACCTCAAACTCCATTTCCTCTCAATCACTACAACCTCTCAAACACCATTCCCTCTCAATCTCCATACCACCTCAAACTCCCTGCCCTCTCAAACTCCATGCCCTCTCAATCACTACTCCTTCTCATACTCCATTCCCTTCAAACTCCATGCCTTCTCAAACTCCATGCACTCTCAAGCTACATTCCCACTCAAACTCCAATTCCTCTCAAACTCCATTCTCTCTCAAAATCCATTCAATCTCAAACTGCATTCCCTCTCAAACTCCATTCTTTCTCAAACTCCATGCCTTCTCAATCACTACACCCTCTCAAACTCAATTCCCGCTCAAACTCCATTCCACCTCATACTCCATTCCACCTCAAACTCCATTCAACCTCAAACCCCATTCCACCTCAAACTCCATTCCCTCTCAAAATCCATTCCTCTCAAACTCCATTCCTCTCATATCCATTCCCTCCCAAACTCCATTCCCTCCCCAATGCCATTCCACTCCAACACCATTCCTCCCCAAGGACAGCCCCTCCCCAATGCCATTCCCTCCCCAACGTCATTCCCTCTTCAGGCCATTCCCTCTCGAACGCTATTCCCTCACAAACACCATTCCACCTCAAACTCAATGCACTCTCAAACTCCATGCCCTCTCAATCACTACAATCTCTCAAACACCATTCCCTCTTAATCTCCATTCCCTCTCAATCTCATTACCACCTCAAACTCCCTGCCATCGCAAACTCCATGCCCTCTCAAACTACATTACCTCTCAAACTACATTACCTCTCAAACTCCATTCCCTCTCAAACTCCATTCCACCTCAAACTCCATTCCACCTCAAACACCATTCCAACTCAAACACCATTCCAACACAAACACCATTCCAACTCAAACACCATTCCAACTCAAACACCATTCCCTCTCAAACACCATTAGCTCTCAAACTCCATTCCATCTCAAACTCCATTCCCCCTCAAACTCCATTCCACCTCAAACTCCATTCCACCTCAAACTCCATTCCACCTCAAACTCCATTCCCCCTCAAACTCCATTCCCCCTCAAACTCCAATCCATCTCAAACACCATTTCCTCTCCAACACCATTCCCTCTCCAACACCATTCCACCTCAAACTCCATTCCCTCTCAAACGACAATCCTCTCAAACAACATTCCTCTCAAACTCCATTCCCTCTCAAACTCCATTCCTTCACAAACACTATTCCACCTCAAACACCATTCCCTCTCAAACTCCATTCCCTCTCAAACACTATTCCTCTCAAACACTATTCCACCTCAAAAACCATTCCCTCTCAAACACAATTCCCACTCAAACTCCATTCAACCCGAAACTCCTTTCAACCTCAAACATCATTCGCTCTCAAACTCCATTCCCTCTCAAACTCCATTCCCTCTCAAACTCCATTCCCTCTCAAACTCCATTCCCTCTCAAACTCCATACCCACTCAAACTCCATACCCACTCAAACTCCATTCCCTCTCAAACTCCATTCCCTCTCAAACTCCATTCCTCTCAAACTCCATTCCCTCTCAAACACCATTACACCACAAACTTCATTCCACCTCAAACTCCATATCCACTCAAACTCCATTCCCACTCAAACTCCATTCCCTCTCAAACACCATTCCAACTCAAACTCCATTCCCTCTCAAACTCCATGCCCACTCAATCACTACTCCCTCTCAAACATAATTCCCTCTCAAACTCCATTTCCTCTAAAACTCCATTCCACCTCAAACTCCATTCCTCTCAAATTCCATTCAATCTCAAACTCTTTTCCTCTCAAACACCATTCCTCTCAAACACTATTGCACCTCAAAAACCATTCCCTCTCAAACACAATTCCCACTCAAACACAATTCAACCCAAAACTCCTTTCAAACTCAAACTCCATTCAACCTCAAACATCATTCGCTCTCAAACTCCATTCGCTCTCAAACTCCATTCGCTCTCAAACTCCATTCGCTCTCAAACTTCATTCCCTCTCAAACTCCATTCCCTCTCAAACTCCATTCCCTCTCAAACTCCATTCCACCTCAAACTCCATACCCACTCAAACTCCATACCCACTCAAACTCCATACCCACTCAAACTCCATTCCCACTCAAACTCCATTCCCTCTCAAACTCCATTCCCTCTCAAACTCCATTCCCTCTCAAACTCCATTCCCTCTCAAACACCATTACACCACAAACTTCATTCCACCTCAAACTCCATATCCACTCAAACTCCATTCCCACTCAAACTCCATTCCCTCTCAAACACCATTCCAACTCAAACTCCATTCCCTCTCAAACTCCATGCCCACTCAATCACTACTCCCTCTCAAACATAATTCCCTCTCAAACTCCATTTCCTCTAAAACTCCATTCCACCTCAAACTCCATTCCCTCTCAAACTCCATTCCTCTCAAATTCCATTCAATCTCAAACTCTTTTCCTCTCAAACACCATTCCATCACAAACACCATTCCCTCTCAAACAGCATTCCCTCTCAAACAGCATTCCCTCACAAACACCATTCCCTCTCAAACTCCATTCCCTCTCAATCTCCATTCCAACTCAAACTGCATTCCAGCTCAAACATCGTTCCCTCTCAGACTCCATGCCCTCTCAATAACTACTCCCTCTCAAACACCATTCATCCTCAAATTCAATTCCCTCTCAAACTCCATTCCCTCTCAAACTCCATTCAACCTCAAACTACATGCCCTCTCAATCACTACTCCCTCTCAAACACAATGCCCTCTCAAACTCCATTCATCCTCAAATTCAATTCCCTCTCAAACTCCATTCCCTCTCAAAGACCATGCCATCTCAATCACTAATCCCTCTCAATCACTACTCCCTCTCAAACACCACTCCCTCTCAAACACCACTCCCTCTCAAACTCCATTCCACCTCAAACTGCATTCCCTCTCAAATTCCATTCCACCTCAGACTCCATTCCCTCTCAGACTCAATTACCTCTCAAACTCCATTCCACCTCAGACTCCATTCCACCTCAAACCCCATTCCCTCTCAAACTCCATTCCCTCTCCAATACAAATCCCACTCAAACTCCATTCCTCTCAAACTCCATTCCCCTTCAAACTCCATTCCCTCTCAAAAACCATTCCCTCTCAATAACTACTCCCTCTCAAACACAATTCACTCTCAAAATCCATTCAACCTCAAATTCAATTCGCTCTCAAACTCCATTCCCTCTCAATCACTACTCCCTCTCAAACTCCATTCCCTCTCAATCACTACTCGCTCTCAAACTCCATTCCCTCTCCAATAAAATTTGCACTCACACTCCATTCAACCTCAAACTCCATTCCCTCTCAAACACTGTTCCCTCCCAAACACCATTCCCTCACAAACACCATACCCTCACAAACACTATTCCCTCTCAAACACTAGTCCCTCTCAAACACCATTCCAACTCAAACACCATTCCAACTCAAACTCCATTCCCTCTCAAACTCCATTCCCTCTCAAACAACATTCCTCTCAAACTCCGTTCCCTCTCAAGCACCATTCCACCTCAAACTCCATTCCACCTCAAACTCCATTCCACCTCACATTCCCTCTCAAACACCATTAGCTCTCAAACTCCATTCCATCTCAAACTCCATTCCACCTCAAACAACATTCAACCTCAAACTCCATTCCCTCTCAAACTCCAATCCACCTCAAACACAATTTCCTCTGCAACACCATTCCACCTCAAACTCCATTCCCTCTCAAACGACATTCCTCTCAAACTCCATTCCCTCTCAAACTCCATTCCTTCACAAACACTATTCCACCTCAAACACCATTCCCTCTCAAACTATATTACCTCTCAAACTCCATTCCCTCACAATCTCCATTCCCTCTCAATCTCATTACCACCTCAAACTCCCTGCCCTCTCAAACTCCATGCCCTCTCAAACTCCATTCCCTCTCAAACACCATTCCCTCTCAAACTCCATTCCCTCTCAAACTCCATTCCTTCACAAACACTATTCCACCTCAAACACCATTCCCTCTCAATCTCCATTCCAACTCAAACGCCATTCCCTCCCAAACTCCATTCCCTCCCCAATGACATTCCACTCCAACGCCATTCCTCCCCAAGGCCAGTCCTTCCCCAATGCCATTCCCTCCCCAATGTCATTCCCACTCCAGGCCATTCCCTCACAAACACTATTCCCTCACAAACACCATTCCACCTCAAACTCCATGCCCTCTCAATCACTACAACCTCTCAAACACCATTCCCTCTCAATCTCCATACCACCTCAAACTCCCTGCCCTCTCAAACTCCATGCCCTCTCAAACTACATTACCTCTCAAACTCCATTCCCTCTCAATTTCCATTCCCTCTCAATCTCATTACCACCTCAAACTCCCTGCCCACTCAAACTCCATGCCCTCTCAAACTCCATTCCCTCTCAAACTCCATTCCTTCACAAACACTATTCCACCTCAAACACCATTCCCTCTCAATCTCCATTCCAACTCAAACGCCATTCCCTCCGAAATTCCATTCCCTCCCCAATGCCATTCCACTCCAACGCCATTCCTCCCCAAGGCCAGTCCTTCCCCAATGCCATTCCGTCCCCAATGTCATTCCCACTCCAGGCCATTCCCTCACAAACACTATTCCCTCCCAAACACCATTCCACCTCAAACTCCATGCCCTCTCAATCACTACTCCTTCTCATACTCCATTCCCTTCAAACTCCAATCCCTCTCAAACTGCTTTCTCTCTCAAAATCCATTCTTTCTCAAACTCCATGCCTTCTCAATCACTACACCCTCTCAAACTCAATTCCCGCTCAAACTCCATTCCACCTCATACTCCATTCCACCTCAAACTCCATTCAACCTCAAACCCCATTCCACCTCAAACTCCATTCCCTCTCAAAATCCATTCCTCTCAAACTCCATTCCTCTCATATCCATTCCCTCCCAAACTCCATTCCCTCCCCAATGCCATTCCACTCCAACACCATTCCTCCCCAAGGACAGCCCCTCCCCAATGCCATTCCCTCCCCAACGTCATTCCCTCTTCAGGCCATTCCCTCTCGAACGCTATTCCCTCACAAACACCATTCCACCTCAAACTCAATGCACTCTCAAACTCCATGCCCTCTCAATCACTACAATCTCTCAAACACCATTCCCTCTCAATCTCCATTCCCTCTCAATCTCATTACCACCTCAAACTCCCTGCCATCGCAAACTCCATGCCCTCTCAAACTACATTACCTCTCAAACTACATTACCTCTCAAACTCCATTCCCTCTCAAACTCCATTCCACCTCAAACTCCATTCCACCTCAAACACCATTCCAACTCAAACACCATTCCAACACAAACACCATTCCAACTCAAACACCATTCCAACTCAAACACCATTCCCTCTCAAACACCATTAGCTCTCAAACTCCATTCCATCTCAAACTCCATTCCCCCTCAAACTCCATTCCACCTCAAACTCCATTCCCCCTCAAACTCCAATCCATCTCAAACACCATTTCCTCTCCAACACCATTCCCTCTCCAACACCATTCCACCTCAAACTCCATTCCCTCTCAAACGACAATCCTCTCAAACGACATTCCTCTCAAACTCCATTCCCTCTCAAACTCCATTCCTTCACAAACACTATTCCACCTCAAACACCATTCCCTCTCAAACTCCATTCCCTCTCAAACACTATTCCTCTCAAACACTATTCCACCTCAAAAACCATTCCCTCTCAAACACAATTCCCACTCAAACTCCATTCAACCCGAAAATCCTTTCAACCTCAAACATCATTCGCTCTCAAACTCCATTCCCTCTCAAACTCCATTCGCTCTCAAACTCCATTCCCTCTCAAACTCCATTCCCTCTCAAACTCCATACCCACTCAAACTCCATACCCACTCAAACTCCATACCCACTCAAACTCCATTCCCTCTCAAACTCCATTCCTCTCAAACTCCATTCCCTCTCAAACACCATTACACCACAAACTTCATTCCACCTCAAACTCCATATCCACTCAAACTCCATTCCCACTCAAACTCCATTCCCTCTCAAACACCATTCCAACTCAAACTCCATTCCCTCTCAAACTCCATGCCCACTCAATCACTACTCCCTCTCAAACAAAATTCCCTCTCAAACTCCATTTCCTCTAAAACTCCATTCCACCTCAAACTCCATTCCCTCTCAAACTCCATTCCTCTCAAATTCCATTCAATCTCAAACTCTTTTCCTCTCAAACACCATTCCATCACAAACACCATTCCCTCTCAAACAGCATTCCCTCTCAAACAGCATTCCCTCTCAAACAGCATTCCCTCACAAACACCATTCCCTCTCAAACTCCATTCCCTCTCAATCTCCATTCCAACTCAAACTGCATTCCAGCTCAAACATCGTTCCCTCTCAAACTCCATGCCCTCTCAATAACTACTCCCTCTCAAACACCATTCATCCTCAAATTCAATTCCCTCTCAAACTCCCTTCCCTCTCAAACTCCATTCAACCTCAAACTACATGCCCCCTCAATCACTACTCCCTCTCAAACACAATGCCCTCTCAAACTCCATTTCCTCTCAAACTCCATTCATCCTCAAATTCAATTCCCTCTCAAACTCCATTCCCTCTCAAAGACCATGCCATCTCAATCACTAATCCCTCTCAATCACTACTCCCTCTCAAACACCACTCCCTCTCAAACACCACTCCCTCTCAAACTCCATTCCACCTCAAACTGCATTCCCTCTCAAACTCCATTCCTCTCAAATTCCATTCAATCTCAAACTCTTTTCCTCTCAAACACCATTCCATCACAAACACCATTCCCTCTCAAACAGCATTCCCTCTCAAACAGCATTCCCTCTCAAACAGCATTCCCTCACAAACACCATTCCCTCTCAAACTCCATTCCACCTCAAACACCATTCCAACTCAAACACCATTCCAACACAAACACCATTCCAACTCAAACACCATTCCAACTCAAACACCATTCCCTCTCAAACACCATTAGCTCTCAAACTCCATTCCATCTCAAACTCCATTCCCCCTCAAACTCCATTCCACCTCAAACTCCATTCCCCCTCAAACTCCAATCCATCTCAAACACCATTTCCTCTCCAACACCATTCCCTCTCCAACACCATTCCACCTCAAACTCCATTCCCTCTCAAACGACAATCCTCTCAAACGACATTCCTCTCAAACTCCATTCCCTCTCAAACTCCATTCCTTCACAAACACTATTCCACCTCAAACACCATTCCCTCTCAAACTCCATTCCCTCTCAAACACTATTCCTCTCAAACACTATTCCACCTCAAAAACCATTCCCTCTCAAACACAATTCCCACTCAAACTCCATTCAACCCGAAAATCCTTTCAACCTCAAACATCATACGCTCTCAAACTCCATTCCCTCTCAAACTCCATTCCCTCTCAAACTCCATTCCCTCTCAAACTCCATTCCCTCTCAAACTCCATACCCACTCAAACTCCATTCCCTCTCAAACTCCATTCCTCTCAAACTCCATTCCCTCTCAAACACCATTACACCACAAACTTCATTCCACCTCAAACTCCATATCCACTCAAACTCCATTCCCACTCAAACTCCATTCCCTCTCAAACACCATTCCAACTCAAACTCCATTCCCTCTCAAACTCCATGCCCACTCAATCACTACTCCCTCTCAAACAAAATTCCCTCTCAAACTCCATTTCCTCTAAAACTCCATTCCACCTCAAACTCCATTCCCTCTCAAACTCCATTCCTCTCAAATTCCATTCAATCTCAAACTCTTTTCCTCTCAAACACCATTCCATCACAAACACCATTCCCTCTCAAACAGCATTCCCTCTCAAACAGCATTCCCTCACAAACACCATTCCCTCTCAAACTCCATTCCCTCTCAATCTCCATTCCAACTCAAACTGCATTCCAGCTCAAACATCGTTCCCTCTCAAACTCCATGCCCTCTCAATAACTACTCCCTCTCAAACACCATTCATCCTCAAATTCAATTCCCTCTCAAACTCCCTTCCCTCTCAAACTCCATTCAACCTCAAACTACATGCCCCCTCAATCACCCTCTCAAACACAATGCCCTCTCAAACTCCATTTCCTCTCAAACTCCATTCATCCTCAAATTCAATTCCCTCTCAAACTCCATTCCCTCTCAAAGACCATGCCATCTCAATCACTAATCCCTCTCAATCACTACTCCCTCTCAAACACCACTCCCTCTCAAACACCACTCCCTCTCAAACTCCATTCCACCTCAAACTGCATTCCCTCTCAAACTCCATTCCTCTCAAATTCCATTCAATCTCAAACTCTTTTCCTCTCAAACACCATTCCATCACAAACACCATTCCCTCTCAAACAGCATTCCCTCTCAAACAGCATTCCCTCTCAAACAGCATTCCCTCACAAACACCATTCCCTCTCAAACTCCATTCCACCTCAAACTCCATTCCACCTCAAACACCATTCCAACTCAAACACCATTCCAACACAAACACCATTCCAACTCAAACACCATTCCAACTCAAACACCATTCCCTCTCAAACACCATTAGCTCTCAAACTCCATTCCATCTCAAACTCCATTCCCCCTCAAACTCCATTCCACCTCAAACTCCATTCCCCCTCAAACTCCAATCCATCTCAAACACCATTTCCTCTCCAACACCATTCCCTCTCCAACACCATTCCACCTCAAACTCCATTCCCTCTCAAACGACAATCCTCTCAAACGACATTCTTCTCAAACTCCATTCCCTCTCAAACTCCATTCCTTCACAAACACTATTCCACCTCAAACACCATTCCCTCTCAAACTCCATTCCCTCTCAAACACTATTCCTCTCAAACACTATTCCACCTCAAAAACCATTCCCTCTCAAACTCCATACCCACTCAAACTCCATTCCCTCTCAAACTCCATTCCTCTCAAACTCCATTCCCTCTCAAACACCATTACACCACAAACTTCATTCCACCTCAAACTCCATATCCACTCAAACTCCATTCCCACTCAAACTCCATTCCCTCTCAAACACCATTCCAACTCAAACTCCATTCCCTCTCAAACTCCATGCCCACTCAATCACTACTCCCTCTCAAACAATATTCCCTCTCAAACTCCATTTCCTCTAAAACTCCATTCCACCTCAAACTCCATTCCCTCTCAAACTCCATTCCTCTCAAATTCCATTCAATCTCAAACTCTTTTCCTCTCAAACACCATTCCATCACAAACACCATTCCCTCTCAAACAGCATTCCCTCTCAAACAGCATTCCCTCTCAAACAGCATTCCCTCACAAACACCATTCCCTCTCAAACTCCATTCCACCTCAAACTCCATTCCAACTCAAACTGCATTCCAGCTCAAACATCGTTCCCTCTCAAACTCCATGCCCTCTCAATAACTACTCCCTCTCAAACACCATTCATCCTCAAATTCAATTCCCTCTCAAACTCCCTTCCCTCTCAAACTCCATTCAACCTCAAACTACATGCCCCCTCAATCACTACTCCCTCTCAAACACAATGCCCTCTCAAACTCCATTTCCTCTCAAACTCCATTCATCCTCAAATTCAATTCCCTCTCAAACTCCATTCCCTCTCAAAGACCATGCCATCTCAATCACTAATCCCTCTCAATCACTACTCCCTCTCAAACACCACTCCCTCTCAAACACCACTCCCTCTCAAACTCCATTCCACCTCAAGCTGCATTCCCTCTCAAACTCCATTCCTCTCAAATTCCATTCAATCTCAAACTCTTTTCCTCTCAAACACCATTCCATCACAAACACCATTCCCTCTCAAACAGCATTCCCTCTCAAACAGCATTCCCTCTCAAACAGCATTCCCTCACAAACACCATTCCCTCTCAAACTCCATTCCACCTCAAACTCCATTCCACCTCAAACACCATTCCAACTCAAACACCATTCCAACACAAACACCATTCCAACTCAAACACCATTCCAACTCAAACACCATTCCCTCTCAAACACCATTAGCTCTCAAACTCCATTCCATCTCAAACTCCATTCCCCCTCAAACTCCATTCCACCTCAAACTCCATTCCCCCTCAAACTCCAATCCATCTCAAACACCATTTCCTCTCCAACACCATTCCCTCTCCAACACCATTCCACCTCAAACTCCATTCCCTCTCAAACGACAATCCTCTCAAACGACATTCCTCTCAAACTCCATTCCCTCTCAAACTCCATTCCTTCACAAACACTATTCCACCTCAAACACCATTCCCTCTCAAACTCCATTCCCTCTCAAACACTATTCCTCTCAAACACTATTCCACCTCAAAAACCATTCCCTCTCAAACACAATTCCCACTCAAACTCCATTCAACCCGAAAATCCTTTCAACCTCAAACATCATTCGCTCTCAAACTCCATTCCCTCTCAAACTCCATTCCCTCTCAAACTCCATTCCCTCTCAAACTCCATTCCCTCTCAAACTCCATTCCCTCTCAAACTCCATACCCACTCAAACTCCATTCCCTCTCAAACTCCATTCCTCTCAAACTCCATTCCCTCTCAAACACCATTACACCACAAACTTCATTCCACCTCAAACTCCATATCCACTCAAACTCCATTCCCACTCAAACTCCATTCCCTCTCAAACACCATTCCAACTCAAACTCCATTCCCTCTCAAACTCCATGCCCACTCAATCACTACTCCCTCTCAAACAAAATTCCCTCTCAAACTCCATTTCCTCTAAAACTCCATTCCACCTCAAACTCCATTCCCTCTCAAACTCCATTCCTCTCAAATTCCATTCAATCTCAAACTCTTTTCCTCTCAAACACCATTCCATCACAAACACCATTCCCTCTCAAACAGCATTCCCTCTCAAACAGCATTCCCTCACAAACACCATTCCCTCTCAAACTCCATTCCCTCTCAATCTCCATTCCAACTCAAACTGCATTCCAGCTCAAACATCGTTCCCTCTCAAACTCCATGCCCTCTCAATAACTACTCCCTCTCAAACACCATTCATCCTCAAATTCAATTCCCTCTCAAACTCCCTTCCCTCTCAAACTCCATTCAACCTCAAACTACATGCCCCCTCAATCACTACTCCCTCTCAAACACAATGCCCTCTCAAACTCCATTTCCACTCAAACTCCATTCATCCTCAAATTCAATTCCCTCTCAAACTCCATTCCCTCTCAAAGACCATGCCATCTCAATCACTAATCCCTCTCAATCACTACTCCCTCTCAAACACCACTCCCTCTCAAACACCACTCCCTCTCAAACTCCATTCGACCTCAAACTGCATTCCCTCTCAAACTCCATTCCTCTCAAATTCCATTCAATCTCAAACTCTTTTCCTCTCAAACACCATTCCATCACAAACACCATTCCCTCTCAAACAGCATTCCCTCTCAAACAGCATTCCCTCTCAAACAGCATTCCCTCACAAACACCATTCCCTCTCAAACTCCATTCCACCTCAAACTCCATTCCACCTCAAACTCCATTCCACCTCAAACACCATTCCAACTCAAACACCATTCCAACTCAAACACGATTCCCTCTCAAACTCCATTCCCTCTCAAACACTATTCCTCTCAAACACTATTCCACCTCAAAAACCATTCCCTCTCAAACACAATTCCCACTCAAACTCCATTCAACCCGAAAATCCTTTCAACCTCAAACATCATTCGCTCTCAAACTCCATTCCCTCTCAAACTCCATTCCCTCTCAAACTCCATTCCCTCTCAAACTCCATTCCCTCTCAAACTCCATACCCACTCAAACTCCATTCCCTCTCAAACTCCATTCCTCTCAAACTCCATTCCCTCTCAAACACCATTACACCACAAACTTCATTCCACCTCAAACTCCATATCCACTCAAACTCCATTCCCACTCAAACTCCATTCCCTCTCAAACACCATTCCAACTCAAACTCCATTCCCTCTCAAACTCCATGCCCACTCAATCACTACTCCCTCTCAAACAAAATTCCCTCTCAAACTCCATTTCCTCTAAAACTCCATTCCACCTCAAACTCCATTCCCTCTCAAACTCCATTCCTCTCAAATTCCATTCAATCTCAAACTCTTTTCCTCTCAAACACCATTCCATCACAAACACCATTCCCTCTCAAACAGCATTCCCTCTCAAACAGCATTCCCTCACAAACACCATTCCCTCTCAAACTCCATTACCTCTCAATCTCCATTCCAACTCAAACTGCATTCCAGCTCAAACATCGTTCCCTCTCAAACTCCATGCCCTCTCAATAACTACTCCCTCTCAAACAACATTCATCCTCAAATTCAATTCCCTCTCAAACTCCCTTCCCTCTCAAACTCCATTCAACCTCAAACTACATGCCCCCTCAATCACTACTCCCTCTCAAACACAATGCCCTCTCAAACTCCATTTCCTCTCAAACTCCATTCATCCTCAAATTCAATTCCCTCTCAAACTCCATTCCCTCTCAAAGACCATGCCATCTCAATCACTAATCCCTCTCAATCACTACTCCCTCTCAAACACCACTCCCTCTCAAACACCACTCCCTCTCAAACTCCATTCCACCTCAAACTGCATTCCCTCTCAAATTCCATTCCACCTCAGACTCCATTCCCTCTCAGACTCAATTACCTCTCAAACTCCATTCCACCTCAAACTCCATTCCACCTCAAACCGCATTCCCTCTCAAACTCCATTCCCTCTCCAATACAAATCCCACTCAAACTCCAAACCCCATTCCCTCTCAAATTCCATTCCCTCTCCAATACAAATCCCACTCAAACTCCATTCCTCTCAAACTCCATTCCCCTTCAAACTCCATTCCCTCTCAAACACCATTCCCTCTCAATAACTACTCCCTCTCAAACACAATACCCTCTCAAACTCCATTCAACCTCAAATTCAATTCGCTCTCAAACTCCATTCCCTCTCAATCACTACTCCCTCTCAAACTCCATTCCCTCTCAATCACTACTCGCTCTCAAACTCCATTCCCTCTCCAATAAAATTTGCACTCACACTCCATTCAACCTCAAACTCCATTCCCTCTCAAACACTGTTCCCTCCCAAACACCATTCCCTCACAAACGCCATACCCTCACAAACACCATTCCCTCTCAAACACTATTCCCTCTCAAACACTATTCCCTCTCAAACACCATTCCAACTCAAACACTATTCCAACTCAAACTCCATTCCCTCTCAAACTCCATTCCCTCTCAAACAACATTCCTCTCAAACTCTGTTCCCTCTCAAGCACCATTCCACCTCAAACTCCATTCCACCTCAAACTCCATTCCACCTCACATTCCCTCTCAAACACCATTAGCTCTCAAACTCCATTCCATCTCAAACTCCATTCCACCTCAAACAACATTCAACCTCAAACTCCATTCCCTCTCAAACTCCAATCCACCTCAAACACAATTTCCTCTCCAACACCATTCCACCTCAAACTCCATTCCCTCTCAAACGACATTCCACTCAAACTCCATTCCCTCTCAAACTCCATTCCTTCACAAACACTATTCCCTCACAAACACCATTCCACCTCAAACTCCATGCCCTCTCAATCACTACAACCTCTCAAACACCATTCGCTCTCAATCTCCATACCACCTCAAACTCCCTGCCCTCTCAAACTCCATGCCCTCTCAAACTACATTACCTCTCAAACTCCATTCCCTCTCAATCTCCATTCCCTCTCAAACTCCATTCCCTCTCAATCTCCATTCCCTCTCAATCTCATTACCACCTCAAACTCCCTGCCCTCTCAAACTCCATGCCCTCTCAAACTCCATTCCCTCTCAAACTCCATTCCCTCTCAAACTCAATTCCCTCTCAAACTCCATTCCTTCACAAACACTATTCCACCTCAAACACCATTCCCTCTCAATCTCCATTCCAACTCAAACGCCATTCCCTCCCAAACTCCATTCCCTCCCCAATGCCATTCCACTCCAACGCCATTCCTCCCCAAGGCCAGTCCTTCCCCAATGCCATTCCCTCCCCAATGTCATTCCCACTCCAGGCCATTCCCTCACAAACGCTATTCCCTCACAAACACCATTCCACCTCAAACTACATGCCCTCTCAATCACTACAACCTCTCAAACACCATTCCCTCTCAATCTCCATACCACCTCAAACTCCCTGCCCTCTCAAACTCCATGCCCTCTCAATCAGTACTCCTTCTCATACTCCATTCCCTTCAAACTCCATGCCTTCTCAAACTCCATGCACTCTCAAGCTACATTCCCACTCAAACTCCAATCCCTCTCAAACTCCATTCTCTCTCAAAATCCATTCAATCTCAAACTGCATTCCCTCTCAAACTCCATTCTTTCTCAAACTCCATGCCTTCTCAATCACTACACCCTCTCAAACTCAATTCCCGCTCAAACTTCATTCCACCTCATACTCCATTCCAGCTCAAACTCCATTCCACCTCAAACTCCATTCAACCTCAAACCCCATTCCAACTCAAAAACCATTCCCTCTCAAACACAATTCCCACTCAAACTCCATTCAACCCGAAACTCCTTTCAAACTCAAACTCCATTCAACCTCAAACATCATTCGCTCTCAAACTCCATTCGCTCTCAAACTCCATTCGCTCTCAAACTCCATTCGCTCTCAAACTCCATTCCCTCTCAAACTCCATACCCACTCAAACTCCATTCCCTCTCAAACTCCATTCCCTCTCAAACACCATTACACCACAAACTCCATTCCACCTCAAACTCCATATCCACTCAAACTCCATTCACACTCAAACTCCATTCCCTCTCAAACACCATTCCCTCTCAAACTCTTTTCCTCTCAAACACCATTCCATCACAAACACCCATTCCCTCTCAAACTCCATACCCATTCAAACTCCATTCCCTCTCAAACAGCATTCCCTCTCAAACAGCATTCCCTCTCAAACAGCATTCCCTCACAAACACCATTCCCTCTCAAACTCCATTCCCTCTCAAACTCCATTCCCTCTCAAACTCCATTCCCTCTCAAACTCCATTCCCTCTCAAACTCCATTCCCTCTCAATCTCCATTCCAACTCAAACTGCATTCCAGCTCAAACATTGTTCCCTCTCAAACTCCATGCCCTCTCAATAACTACTCCCTCTCAAACACCATTCATCCTCAAATTCAATTCCCTCTCAAACTCCATTCCCTCTCAAACTACATGCCCTCTCAATCACTACTCCCTCTCAAACTCCGTTCCCTCTCAAGCACCATTACACCTCAAACTCCATTCCATCTCAAACTCCATTCCCCCTCAAACTCCATTCCCTCTCAAACTCCATTCCCTCTCAAACTCCAATCCACCTCAAACACAATTTCCTCTCCAACACCATTCCACCTCAAACTCCATTCCTTCTCAAACGACATTCCTCTCAAACTCCATTCCCTCTCAAACTCCATTCCTTCCCAAACACTATTCCACCTCAAACACCATTCCCTCTCAAACTCCATTCCCTCTCAAACGCTATTCCACCTCAAACACCATTCCCTCTCAATATCATTACCACCTCAAACTCCCTGCCCTCTCAAACTCCCTGCCCTCTCAAACTCCATTCCTTCACAAACACTATTCCACCTCAAACACCATTCCCTCTCAATCTCCATGCCAACTCAAACGCCATTCCCTCCCAAACTCCATTCCCTCCTCAATGCCATTCCACTCCAACGCCATTCCTCCCAAAGGCCAGTCCTTCCCCAATGCCATTCCCTCCCCAGGCCATTCCCTCTCAAACACTATTCCCTCACAAACACCATTCCACCTCAAACTCCATGCCCTCTCAATCACTACAACCTCTCAATCACCATACCCTCTCAATCTCCATACCACCTCAAACTCCCTGCCCTCTCAAACTCCATGCCCTCTCAAACTACATTACCTCTCACACTCCATTCCCTCTCAATCTCCATTCCCTCTCAATCTCATTACCACCTCAAACTCCCTGCCCTCTCAAACTCCATGCCCTCTCAAACTCCATTCCCTCTCAAACTCCATTCCCTCTCAAACTCCATTCCTTCACAAACACTATTCCACCTCAAACACCATTCCCTCTCAATCTCCATTCCAACTCAAACGCCATTCCCTCCCAAACTCCATTCCCTCCCCAATGCCATTCCACTCCAACGCCATTCCTCCCCAAGGCCAGTCCTTCCCCAATGCCATTCCCTCCCCAATGTCATTCCCACTCCAGGCCATTCCCTCACAAACGCTATTCCCTCACAAACACCTTTCCACCTCAAACTCCATGCCCTCTCAATCACTACAACCTCTCAAACACCATTCCCTCTCAATCTCCATACCACCTCAAACTCCCTGCCCTCTCAATCACTACTCCTTCTCATACTCCATTCCCTTCAAACTCCATGCCTTCTCAAACTCCATGCACTCTCAAGCTACATTCCCACTCAAACTCCAATCACTCTCAAACTCCATTCTCTCTCAAAATCCATTCAATCTCAAACTGCATTCCCTCTCAAACTCCATTCTTTCTCAAACTCCATGCCTTCTCAATCACTACACCCTCTCAAACTCAATTCCCGCTCAAACTCCATTCCACCTCATACTCCATTCCACCTCAAACACCATTCAACCTCAAACCCCATTCCACCTCAAACTCCATTCCCTCTCAAAATCCATTCCTCTCTAACTGCATTCCTCTCATATCCATTCCCTACCAAACTCCATTCCCTCCCCAATGCCATTCCACTCCAACGCCATTCCTCCCCAAGGACAGCCCCTCCCCAATGCCATTCCCTCCCCAACGTCATTCCCTCTTCAGGCCATTCCCTCTCGAACGCTATTCCCTCACAAACACCATTCCACCTCAAACTCAATGCACTCTTAAACTCCATGCCCTCTCAATCACTACAATCTCTCAAACACCATTCCCTCTCAATCTCCATTCCCTCTCAATCTCATTACCACCTCAAGCTCCCTGCCATCGCAAACTCCATGCCCTCTCAAACTACATTACCTCTCAAACTACATTACCTCTCAAACTCCATTCCCTCTCAAACTCCATTCCCTCTCAAACTCCATTCCCTCTCAAACTCCATTCAACCTCAAACTCCATTCCACCTCAAACACCATTCCAACTCAAACACCATTCCAACACAAACACCATTCCAACTCAAACACCATTCCAACTCAAACTCCATTCCCTCTCAAACTCCATTCCCTCTCAAACACCATTAGCTCTCAAACTCCATTCCATCTCAAACTCCATTCCCCCTCAAACTCCATTCCACCTCAAACTGCATTCCCCCTCAAACTCCAATACACCTCAAACACAAATACACCTCAAACACCATTTCCTCTCCAACACCATTCCCTCTCCAACACCATTCCACCTCAAACTCCATTCCCTCTCAAACGACATTCCTCTCAAACGACATTCCTCTCAAACTCCATTCCCTCTCAAACTCCATTCCCTCTCAAACTCCATTCCTTCACAAACACTATTCCACCTCAAACACCATTCCCTCTCAAACTCCATTCCCTCTCAAACACTATTCCTCTCAAACACTATTCCACCTCAAAAACCATTCCCTCTCAAACACAATTCCCACTCAAACTCCATTCAACCCGAAACTCCTTTCAAACTCAAACTCCATTCAACCTCAAACATCATTCGCTCTCAAACTCCATTCGCTCTCAAACTCCATTCGCTCTCAAACTCCATTCCCTCTCAAACTCCATTCCCTCTCAAACTCCATTCCCTCTCAAACTCAATTCCACCTCAAACACTACTCACTCTCAAACTCCATTCCACCTCAAACTCAATTCCTCTCAAACTCCATTCCCTCTCAAACTCCATTCCCTCTCAAACTCCATTCCCTCTCAAACTCCATTCCTTCACAAACACTAATCCACCTCAAACACCATTCCCTCTCAATCTCCATTCCAACTCAAATGCCATTCCCTCCCAAACTCCATTCCCTCCCCAATGCCATTACACTCCAACGCCATTCCTCCCCAAGGCCAGTCCTTCCCCAATGCCATTCCCTCCCCAATGTCATTCCCACTCCAGGCCATTCCCTCACAAACACTATTCCCTCACAAACACCATTCCACCTCAAACTCCATGCCCTCTCAATCACTACAACCTCTCAAACACCATTCACTATCAATCTCCATACCACCTCAAACTCCCTGCCCTCTCAAACTCCATGCCCTCTCAAACTACATTACCTCTCAAACTCCATTCCCTCTCAATCTCCATTCCCTCTCAATCTCATTACCACCTCAAACTCCCTGCCCTCTCAAACTCCATGCCCTCTCAAACTCCATTCCCTCTCAAACTCCATTCCCTCTCAAACTCCATTCCTTCACAAACACTATTCCACCTCAAACACCATTCCCTCTCAATCTCCATTCCAACTCAAACGCCATTCCCTCCCAAACTCCATTCCCTCCCCAATGCCATTCCACTCCAACTCCATTCCTCCCCAAGGCCAGTCCTTCCCCAATGCCATTCCCTCCCCAATGTCATTCCCACTCCAGGCCATTCCCTCACAAACCCTATTCCCTCACAAACACCATTCCACCTCAAACTCCATGCCCTCTCAATCACTACAACCTCTCAAACACCATTCCCTCTCAATCTCCATACCACCTCAAACTCCCTGCCCTCTCAAACTCCATGCCCTCTCAATCACTACTCCTTCTCATACTCCATTCCCTTCAAACTCCATGCCTTCTCAAACTCCATGCACTCTCAAGCTACATTCCCACTCAAACTCCAATCCCTCTCAAACTCCATTCTCTCTCAAAATCCATTCAATCTCAAACTGCATTCCCTCTCAAACTCCATTCTTTCTCAAACTCCATGCCTTCTCAATCACTACACCCTCTCAAACTCAATTCCCGCTCAAACTCCATTCCACCCCATACTCCATTCCACCTCAAACTCCATTCAACCTCAAACCCATTCCACCTCAAAAACCATTCCCTCTCAAACACAATTCCCACTCAAACTCCATTCAACCCGAAACTCCTTTCAAACACAAACTCCATTCAACCTCAAACATCATTCGCTCTCAAACTCCATTCCCTCTCAATCTCATTACCACCTCAAACTCCCTGCCATCGCAAACTCCATGCACTCTCAAACTCCATTCCCTCTCAAACTCCATTCCCTCTCAAACTCCATTCCCTCTCAAACTCCATTCCTTCACAAACACTATTCCACCTCAAACACCATTCCCTCTCAATCTCCATTCCAACTCAAACGCCATTCCCTCCCAAACTCCATTCCCCTTCAAACTCCATTCCCTCTCAAAAACCATTCCCTCTCAATAACTACTCCCTCTCAAACCCAATTCCCTCTCAAACTCCATTCAACCTCAAATTCAATTCGCTCTCAAACTCCATTCCCTCTCAATCACTACTCCCTCTCAAACTCCATTCCCTCTCAATCACTACTCGCTCTCAAACTCCATTCCCTCTCCAATAAAATTTGCACTCACACTCCATTCAACCTCAAACTCCATTCCCTCTCAAACACTGTTCCCTCCCAAACACCATTCCCTCACAAACACCATACCCTCACAAACACTATTCCCTCTCAAACACTATTCCCTCTCAAACTCCCTGCCCTCTCAAACTCCATGCCCTCTCAAACTCCATTCCCTCTCAAACTCCATTCCCTCTCAAACTCCATTCCTTCACAAACACTATTCCACCTCAAACACCATTCCCTCTCAAACTCCATTCCCTCTCAAACACTATTCCACCTCAAACACCATTCCCTCTCAATCTCCATTCCCTCTCAATCTCATTACCACCTCAAACTCCCTGCCCTCTCAAACTACATGCCCTCTCAAACTACATTACCTCTCAAACTACATTACCTCTCAAACTCCATTCCCTCTCAATCTCCATTCCCTCTCAATCTCATTACCACCTCAAACTCCCTGCCCTCTCAAACTCCATGCCCTCTCAAACTCCATTCCCTCTCAAACTCCATTCCCTCTCAAACTCCATTCCTTCACAAACACAATTCCCTCTCAATCTCCATTCCAACTCAAACGCCATTCCCTCCCAAACTCCATTCCCTGCCCAATGCCATTCCACTCCAATGCCATTCCTCCCCAAGGCCAGTCCTTCCCCAATGCCATTCCCTCCCCAATGTCATTCCCACTCCAGGCCATTCCCTCACAAACACTATTCCCTCCCAAACACCATTCCACCTCAAACTCCATGCCCTCTCAATCACTACAACCTCTCAAACACCATTCCCTCTCAATCTCCATACCACCTCAAACTCCCTGCCCTCTCAAACTCCATGCCCTCTCAATCACTACTCCTTCTCATACTCCATTCCCTTCAAACTCCATGCCTTCTCAAACTCCATGCACTCTCAAGCTACATTCCCACTCAAACTCCAATCCCTCTCAAACTCCATTCTCTCTCAAAATCCATTCAATCTCAAACTGCATTCCCTCTCAAACTCCATTCTTTCTCAAACTCCATGCCTTCTCAATCACTACACCCTCAAACTCAATTCCCGCTCAAACTCCATTCCACCTCATACTCCATTCCACCTCAAACTCCATTCAACCTCAAACCCCATTCCACCTCAAACTCCATTCCCTCTCAAAATCCATTCCTCTCAAACTCCATTCCTCTCATATCCATTCCCTCCCAAACTCCATTCCCTCCCCAATGCCATTCCACTCCAACACCATTCCTCCCCAAGGACAGCCCCTCCCCAATGCCATTCCCTCCCCAACGTCATTCCCTCTTCAGGCCATTCCCTCTCGAACGCTATTCCCTCACAAACACCATTCCACCTCAAACTCAATGCACTCTCAAACTCCATGCCCTCTCAATCACTACAATCTCTCAAACACCATTCCCTCTCAATCTCCATTCCCTCTCAATCTTATTACCACCTCAAACTCCCTGCCATCGCAAACTCCATGCCCTCTCAAACTACATTACCTCTCAAACTACATTACCTCTCAAACTCCATTCCCTCTCAAACTCCATTCCACCTCAAACTCCATTCCACCTCAAACACCATTCCAACTCAAACACCATTCCAACACAAACACCATTCCAACTCAAACACCATTCCAACTCAAACACCATTCCCTCTCAAACACCATTAGCTCTCAAACTCCATTCCATCTCAAACTCCATTCCCCCTCAAACTCCATTCCACCTCAAACTCCATTCCCCCTCAAACTCCAATCCATCTCAAACACCATTTCCTCTCCAACACCATTCCCTCTCCAACACCATTCCACCTCAAACTCCATTCCCTCTCAAACGACAATCCTCTCAAACGACATTCCTCTCAAACTCCATTCCCTCTCAAACTCCATTCCTTCACAAACACTATTCCACCTCAAACACCATTCCCTCTCAAACTCCATTCCCTCTCAAACACTATTCCTCTCAAACACTATTCCACCTCAAAAACCATTCCCTCTCAAACACAATTCCCACTCAAACTCCATTCAACCCGAAACTCCTTTCAACCTCAAACATCATTCGCTCTCAAACTCCATTCCCTCTCAAACTCCATTCCCTCTCAAACTCCATTCCCTCTCAAACTCCATACCCACTCAAACTCCATACCCACTCAAACTCCATACCCACTCAAACTCCATTCCCTCTCAAACTCCATTCCTCTCAAACTCCATTCCCTCTCAAACACCATTACACCACAAACTTCATTCCACCTCAAACTCCATATCCACTCAAACTCCATTCCCACTCAAACTCCATTCCCTCTCAAACACCATTCCAACTCAAACTCCATTCCCTCTCAAACTCCATGCCCACTCAATCACTACTCCCTCTCAAACATAATTCCCTCTCAAACTCCATTTCCTCTAAAACTCCATTCCACCTCAAACTCCATTCCCTCTCAAACTCCATTCCTCTCAAATTCCATTCAATCTCAAACTCTTTTCCTCTCAAACACCATTCCATCACAAACACCATTCCCTCTCAAACAGCATTCCCTCTCAAACAGCATTCCCTCACAAACACCATTCCCTCTCAAACTCCATTCCCTCTCAATCTCCATTCCAACTCAAACTGCATTCCAGCTCAAACATCGTTCCCTCTCAAACTCCATGCCCTCTCAATAACTACTCCCTCTCAAACACCATTCATCCTCAAATTCAATTCCCTCTCAAACTCCCTTCCCTCTCAAACTCCATTCAACCTCAAACTACATGCCCTCTCAATCACTACTCCCTCTCAAACACAATGCCCTCTCAAACTCCATTTCCTCTCAAACTCCATTCATCCTCAAATTCAATTCCCTCTCAAACTCCATTCCCTCTCAAAGACCATGCCATCTCAATCACTAATCCCTCTCAAACACCACTCCCTCTCAAACTCCATTCCACCTCAAACTGCATTCCCTCTCAAATTCCATTCCACCTCAGACTCCATTCCCTCTCAGACTCAATTACCTCTCAAACTCCATTCCACCTCAAACCCCATTCCTTCTCAAACTCCATTCCCTCTCAAACTCCATTCCCTCTCCAATACAAATCCCACTCAAACTCCAAACCCCATTCCCTCTCAAATTCCATTCCCTCTCCAATACAAATCCCACTCAAACTCCATTCCTCTCAAACTCCATTCCCCTTCAAACTCCATTCCCTCTCAAACACCATTCCCTCTCAATAACTACTCCCTCTCAAACACAATACCCTCTCAAACTCCATTCAACCACAAATTCAATTCGCTCTCAAACTCCATTCCCTCTCGATCACTACTCCCTCTCAAACTCCATTCCCTCTCAATCACTACTCGCTCTCAAACTCCATTCCCTCTCCAATAAAATTTGCACTCACACTCCATTCAACCTCAAACTCCATTCCCTCTCAAACACTGTTCCCTCCCAAACACCATTCCCTCACAAACACCAACCCTCACAAACACCATTCCCTCTCAAACACTATTCCCTCTCAAACACTATTCCCTCTCAAGCACCATTACACCTCAAACTCCATTCCATCTCAAACTCCATTCCCCCTCAAACTCCATTCCCTCTCAAACTCCATTCCCTCTCAAACTCCATTCCCTCTCAAACTCCAATCCACCTCAAACACAATTTCCTCTCCAACACCATTCCACCTCAAACTCCATTCCTTCTCAAACGACATTCCTCTCAAACTCCATTCCCTCTCAAACTCCATTCCTTCCCAAACACTATTCCACCTCAAACACCATTCCCTCTCAAACTCCATTCCCTCTCAAACACTATTCCACCTCAAACACCATTCCCTCTCAATATCATTACCACCTCAAACTCCCTGCCCTCTCAAACTCCCTGCCCTCTCAAACTCCATTCCTTCACAAACACTATTCCACCTCAAACTCCATTCCACCTCAAACTCCATATCCACTCAAACTCCATTCCCACTCAAACTCCATTCCCTCTCAAACACCATTCCCTCTCAAACTCTTTTCCTCTCAAACACCATTCCATCACAAACACCCATTCCCTC
The DNA here is from genome assembly GCF_048418815.1 of Hemitrygon akajei. NCBI lineage: Eukaryota > Metazoa > Chordata > Chondrichthyes > Myliobatiformes > Dasyatidae > Hemitrygon > Hemitrygon akajei. Next base: position 80,734,286 of record NC_133125.1, on the reverse strand, counting down.
TCAAACTCCATACCCATTCAAACTCCATTCCCTCTCAAACAGCATTCCCTCTCAAACAGCATTCCCTCACAAACACCATTCCCTCTCAAACTCCATTCCCTCTCAAACTCCATTCCCTCTCAAACTCCATTCCCTCTCAATCTCCATTCCAACTCAAACTGCATTCCAGCTCAAACATCGTTCCCTCTCAAACTCCATGCCCTCTCAATTACTACTCCCTCTCAAACACCATTCATCCTCAAATTCAATTCCCTCTCAAACTCCATTCCCTCTCAAACTCCATTCAACCTCAAACTACATGCCCTCTCAATCACTACTCCCTCTCAAACTCCGTTCCCTCTCAAGCACCATTACACCTCAAACTCCATTCCATCTCAAACTCCATTCCCCCTCAAACTCCATTCCCTCTCAAACTCCATTCCCTCTCAAACTCCATTCCCTCTCAAACTCCAATCCACCTCAAACACAATTTCCTCTCCAACACCATTCCACCTCAAACACCATTCCCTCTCAAACTCCATTCCCTCTCAAACACTATTCCTCTCAAACACTATTCCACCTCAAAAACCATTCCCTCTCAAACACAATTCCCACTCAAACTCCATTCAACCCGAAACTCCTTTCAACCTCAAACATCATTCGCTCTCAAACTCCATTCCCTCTCAAACTCCATTCCCTCTCAAACTCCATACCCACTCAAACTCCATACCCACTCAAACTCCATTCCCTCTCAAACTCCATTCCTCTCAAACTCCATTCCCTCTCAAACACCATTACACCACAAACTTCATTCCACCTCAAACTCCATATCCACTCAAACTCCATTCCCACTCAAACTCCATTCCCTCTCAAACACCATTCCAACTCAAACTCCATTCCCTCTCAAACTCCATTCCCTCTCAAACAACATTCCTCTCAAACTCTGTTCCCTCTCAAGCACCATTCCACCTCAAACTCCATTCCACCTCAAACTCCATTCCACCTCACATTCCCTCTCAAACACCATTAGCTCTCAAACTCCATTCCATCTCAAACTCCATTCCACCTCAAACAACATTCAACCTCAAACTCCATTCCCTCTCAAACTCCAATCCACCTCAAACACAATTTCCTCTCCAACACCATTCCACCTCAAACTCCATTCCCTCTCAAACGACTTTCCTCTCAAACTCCATTCCCTCTCAAACTCCATTCCCTCTCAAACTCCATTCCTTCACAAACACTATTCCCTCACAAACACCATTCCACCTCAAACTCCATGCCCTCTCAATCACTACAACCTCTCAAACACCATTCCCTCTCAATCTCCATACCACCTCAAACTCCCTGCCCTCTCAAACTCCATGCCCTCTCAAACTACATTACCTCTCAAACTCCATTCCCTCTCAATCTCCATTCCCTCTCAATCTCATTACCACCTCAAACTCCCTGCCCTCTCAAACTCCATGCCCTCTCAAACTCCATTCCCTCTCAAACTCCATTCCTTCACAAACACTATTCCACCTCAAACACCATTCCCTCTCAATCTCCATTCCAACTCAAACGCCATTCCCTCCCAAACTCCATTCCCTCCCCAATGCCATTCCACTCCAACGCCATTCCTCCCCAAGGCCAGTCCTTCCCCAATGCCATTCCCTCCCCAATGTCATTCCCACTCCAGGCCATTCCCTCACAAACGCTATTCCCTCACAAACACCATTCCACCTCAAACTACATGCCCTCTCAATCACTACAACCTCTCAAACACCATTCCCTCTCAATCTCCATACCACCTCAAACTCCCTGCCCTCTCAAACTCCATGCCCTCTCAATCACTACTCCTTCTCATACTCCATTCCCTTCAAACTCCATGCCTTCTCAAACTCCATGCACTCTCAAGCTACATTCCCACTCAAACTCCAATCCCTCTCAAACTCCATTCTCTCTCAAAATCCATTCAATCTCAAACTGCATTCCCTCTCAAACTCCATTCTTTCTCAAACTCCATGCCTTCTCAATCACTACACCCTCTCAAACTCAATTCCCGCTCAAACTCCATTCCACCTCATACTCCATTCCAGCTCAAACTCCATTCCACCTCAAACTCCATTCAACCTCAAACCCCATTCCACCTCAAAAACCATTCCCTCTCAAACACAATTCCCACTCAAACTCCATTCAACCCGAAACTCCTTTCAAACTCAAACTCCATTCAACCTCAAACATCATTCGCTCTCAAACTCCATTCGCTCTCAAACTCCATTCGCTCTCAAACTCCATTCGCTCTCAAACTCCATTCGCTCTCAAACTCCATTCGCTCTCAAACTCCATTCCCTCTCAAACTCCATACCCACTCAAACTCCATTCCCACTCAAACTCCATTCCCTCTCAAACTCCATTCCCTCTCAAACTCCATTCCCTCTCAAACACCATTATACCACAAACTCCATTCCACCTCAAAATCCATATCCACTCAAACTCCATTCCCACTCAAACTCCATTCCCTCTCAAACACCATTCCCTCTCAAACTCTTTTCCTCTCAAACACCATTCCATCACAAACACCCATTCCCTCTCAAACTCCATACCCATTCAAACTCCATTCCCTCTCAAACATGCATTCCCTCTCAAACAGCATTCCCTCACAAACACCATTCCCTCTCAAACTCCATTCCCTCTCAAACTCCATTCCCTCTCAAACTCCATTCCCTCTCAATCTCCATTCCAACTCAAACTGCAATCCAGCTCAAACATCGTTCCCTCTCAAACTCCATGCCCTCTCAATAACTACTCCCTCTCAAACACCATTCATCCTCAAATTCAATTCCCTCTCAAACTCCATTCCCTCTCAAACTCCATTCAACCTCAAACTACATGCCCTCTCAATCACTACTCCCTCTCAAACTCCGTTCCCTCTCAAGCACCATTACACCTCAAACTCCATTCCATCTCAAACTCCATTCCCCCTCAAACTCCATTCCCTCTCAAACTCCATTCCCTCTCAAACTCCATTCCCTCTCAAACTCCAATCCACCTCAAACACAATTTCCTCTCCAACACCATTCCACCTCAAACTCCATTCCTTCTCAAACGACATTCCTCTCAAACTCCATTCCCTCTCAAACTCCATTCCTTCCCAAACACTATTCCACCTCAAACACCATTCCCTCTCAAACTCCATTCCCTCTCAAACACTATTCCACCTCAAACACCATTCCCTCTCAATATCATTACCACCTCAAACTCCCTGCCCTCTCAAACTCCCTGCCCTCTCAAACTCCATTCCTTCACAAACACTATTCCACCTCAAACTCCATTCCACCTCAAACTCCATATCCACTCAAACTCCATTCCCACTCAAACTCCATTCCCTCTCAAACACCATTCCCTCTCAAACTCTTTTCCTCTCAAACACCATTCCATCACAAACACCCATTCCCTCTCAAACTCCATACCCATTCAAACTCCATTCCCTCTCAAACAGCATTCCCTCTCAAACAGCATTCCCTCACAAACACCATTCCCTCTCAAACTCCATTCCCTCTCAAACTCCATTCCCTCTCAAACTCCATTCCCTCTCAATCTCCATTCCAACTCAAACTGCATTCCAGCTCAAACATCGTTCCCTCTCAAACTCCATGCCCTCTCAATTACTACTCCCTCTCAAACACCATTCATCCTCAAATTCAATTCCCTCTCAAACTCCATTCCCTCTCAAACTCCATTCAACCTCAAACTACATGCCCTCTCAATCACTACTCCCTCTCAAACTCCGTTCCCTCTCAAGCACCATTACACCTCAAACTCCATTCCATCTCAAACTCCATTCCCCCTCAAACTCCATTCCCTCTCAAACTCCATTCCCTCTCAAACACTATTCCTCTCAAACACTATTCCACCTCAAAAACCATTCCCTCTCAAACACAATTCCCACTCAAACTCCATTCAACCCGAAACTCCTTTCAACCTCAAACATCATTCGCTCTCAAACTCCATTCCCTCTCAAACTCCATTCCCTCTCAAACTCCATACCCACTCAAACTCCATACCCACTCAAACTCCATTCCCTCTCAAACTCCATTCCTCTCAAACTCCATTCCCTCTCAAACACCATTACACCACAAACTTCATTCCACCTCAAACTCCATATCCACTCAAACTCCATTCCCACTCAAACTCCATTCCCTCTCAAACACCATTCCAACTCAAACTCCATTCCCTCTCAAACTCCATGCCCACTCAATCACTACTCCCTCTCAAACATAATTCCCTCTCAAACTCCATTTCCTCTAAAACTCCATTCCACCTCAAACTCCATTCCCTCTCAAACTCCATTCCTCTCAAATTCCATTCAATCTCAAACTCTTTTCCTCTCAAACACCATTCCATCACAAACACCATTCCCTCTCAAACAGCATTCCCTCTCAAACAGCATTCCCTCACAAACACCATTCCCTCTCAAACTCCATTCCCTCTCAATCTCCATTCCAACTCAAACTGCATTCCAGCTCAAACATCGTTCCCTCTCAAACTCCATGCCCTCTCAATAACTACTCCCTCTCAAACACCATTCATCCTCAAATTCAATTCCCTCTCAAACTCCCTTCCCTCTCAAACTCCATTCAACCTCAAACCACATGCCCTCTCAATCACTACTCCCTCTCAAACACAATGCCCTCTCAAACTCCATTTCCTCTCAAACTCCATTCATCCTCAAATTCAATTCCCTCTCAAACTCCATTCCCTCTCAAAGACCATGCCATCTCAATCACTAATCCCTCTCAATCACTACTCCCTCTCAAACACCACTCCCTCTCAAACACCACTCCCTCTCAAACACCACTCCCTCTCAAACTCCATTCCACCTCAAACTGCATTCCCTCTCAAATTCCATTCCACCTCAGACTCCATTCCCTCTCAGACTCCATTCCCTCTCAGACTCAATTACCTCTCAAACTCCATTCCACCTCAAACTCCATTCCACCTCAAACCCCATTCCCTCTCAAACTCCATTCCCTCTCCAATACAAATCCCACTCAAACTCCAAACCCCATTCCCTCTCAAATTCCATTCCCTCTCCAATACAAATCCCACTCAAACTCCATTCCTCTCAAACTCCATTCCCCTTCAAACTCCATTCCCTCTCAAACACCATTCCCTCTCAATAACTACTCCCTCTCAAACACAATACCCTCTCAAACTCCATTCAACCTCAAATTCAATTCGCTCTCAAACTCCATTCCCTCTCAATCACTACTCCCTCTCAAACTCCATTCCCTCTCAATCTCTACTCGCTCTCAAACTCCATTCCCTCTCCAATAAAATTTGCACTCACACTCCATTCAACCTCAAACTCCATTCCCTCTCAAACACTGTTCCCTCCCAAACACCATTCCCTCACAAACACCATACCCTCACAAACACCATTCCCTCTCAAACACTATTCCCTCTCAAACACCATTCCAACTCAAACACTATTCCAACTCAAACTCCATTCCCTCTCAAACTCCATTCCCTCTCAAACAACATTCCTCTCAAACTCTGTTCCCTCTCAAGCACCATTCCACCTCAAACTCCATTCCACCTCAAACTCCATTCCACCTCACATTCCCTCTCAAACACCATTAGCTCTCAAACTCCATTCCATCTCAAACTCCATTCCACCTCAAACAACATTCAACCTCAAACTCCATTCCCTCTCAAACTCCAATCCACCTCAAACACAATTTCCTCTCCAACACCATTCCACCTCAAACTCCATTCCCTCTCAAACGACATTCCTCTCAAACTCCATTCCCTCTCAAACTCCATTCCCTCTCAAACTCCATTCCTTCACAAACACTATTCCCTCACAAACACCATTCCACCTCAAACTCCATGCCCTCTCAATCACTACAACCTCTCAAACACCATTCCCTCTCAATCTCCATACCACCTCAAACTCCCTGCCCTCTCAAACTCCATGCCCTCTCAAACTACATTACCTCTCAAACTCCATTCCCTCTCAATCTCCATTCCCTCTCAATCTCATTACCACCTCAAACTCCCTGCCCTCTCAAACTCCATGCCCTCTCAAACTCCATTCCCTCTCAAACTCCATTCCTTCACAAACACTATTCCACCTCAAACACCATTCCCTCTCAATCTCCATTCCAACTCAAACGCCATTCCCTCCCAAACTCCATTCCCTCCCTAATGCCATTCCACTCCAACGCCATTCCTCCCCAAGGCCAGTCCTTCCCCAATGCCATTCCCTCCCCAATGTCATTCCCACTCCAGGCCATTCCCTCACAAACGCTATTCCCTCACAAACACCATTCCACCTCAAACTACATGCCCTCTCAATCACTACAACCTCTCAAACACCATTCCCTCTCAATCTCCATACCACCTCAAACTCCCTGCCCTCTCAAACTCCATGCCCTCTCAAACTACATTACCTCTCAAACTCCATTCCCTCTCAATCTCCATTCCCTCTCAATCTCATTACCACCTCAAACTCCCTGCCCTCTCAAACTCCATGCCCTCTCAAACTCCATTCCCTCTCAAACTCCATTCCCTCTCAAACTCCATTCCTTCACAAACACTATTCCACCTCAAACACCATTCCCTCTCAATCTCCATTCCAACTCAAACGCCATTCCCTCCCAAACTCCATTCCCTCCCCAATGCCATTCCACTCCAACGCCATTCCTCCCCAAGGCCAGTCCTTCCCCAATGCCATTCCCTCCCCAATGTCATTCCCACTCCAGGCCATTCCATCACAAACGCTATTCCCTCACAAACACCATTCCACCTCAAACTACATGCCCTCTCAATCACTACAACCTCTCAAACACCATTCCCTCTCAATCTCCATACCACCTCAAACTCCCTGCCCTCTCAAACTCCATGCCCTCTCAATCAGTACTCCTTCTCATACTCCATTCCCTTCAAACTCCATGCCTTCTCAAACTCCATGCACTCTCAAGCTACATTCCCACTCAAACTCCAATCCCTCTCAAACTCCATTCTCTCTCAAAATCCATTCAATCTCAAACTGCATTCCCTCTCAAACTCCATTCTTTCTCAAACTCCATGCCTTCTCAATCACTACACCCTCTCAAACTCAATTCCCGCTCAAACTCCATTCCACCTCATACTCCATTCCAGCTCAAACTCCATTCCACCTCAAACTCCATTCCCTCTCAAACAGCATTCCCTCTCAAACAGCATTCCCTCACAAACTCCATTCCCTCTCAAACTCCATACCCACTCAAACTCCATACCCACTCAAACTCCATTCCCTCTCAAACTCCATTCCTCTCAAACTCCATTCCCTCTCAAACACCATTACACCACAAACTTCATTCCACCTCAAACTCCATATCCACTCAAACTCCATTCCCACTCAAACTCCATTCCCTCTCAAACACCATTCCAACTCAAACTCCATTCCCTCTCAAACTCCATGCCCACTCAATCACTACTCCCTCTCAAACATAATTCCCTCTCAAACTCCATTTCCTCTAAAACTCCATTCCACCTCAAACTCCATTCCCTCTCAAACTCCATTCCTCTCAAATTCCATTCAATCTCAAACACTTTTCCTCTCAAACACCATTCCATCACAAACACCATTCCCTCTCAAACAGCATTCCCTCTCAAACAGCATTCCCTCACAAACACCATTCCCTCTCAAACTCCATTCCCTCTCAATCTCCATTCCAACTCAAACTGCATTCCAGCTCAAACATCGTTCCCTCTCAAACTCCATGCCCTCTCAATAACTACTCCCTCTCAAACACCATTCATCCTCAAATTCAATTCCCTCTCAAACTCCCTTCCCTCTCAAACTCCATTCAACCTCAAACCACATGCCCTCTCAATCACTACTCCCTCTCAAACACCACTCCCTCTCAAACACCACTCCCTCTCAAACTCCATTCCACCTCAAACTGCATTCCCTCTCAAATTCCATTCCACCTCAGACTCCATTCCCTCTCAGACTCCATTCCCTCTCAGACTCAATTACCTCTCAAACTCCATTCCACCTCAAACTCCATTCCACCTCAAACCCCATTCCCTCTCAAACTCCATTCCCTCTCCAATACAAATCCCACTCAAACTCCAAACCCCATTCCCTCTCAAATTCCATTCCCTCTCCAATACAAATCCCACTCAAACTCCATTCCTCTCAAACTCCATTCCCCTTCAAACTCCATTCCCTCTCAAACACCATTCCCTCTCAATAACTACTCCCTCTCAAACACAATACCCTCTCAAACTCCATTCAACCTCAAATTCAATTCGCTCTCAAACTCCATTCCCTCTCAATCACTACTCCCTCTCAAACTCCATTCCCTCTCAATCACTACTCGCTCTCAAACTCCATTCCCTCTCCAATAAAATTTGCACTCACACTCCATTCAACCTCAAACTCCATTCCCTCTCAAACACTGTTCCCTCCCAAACACCATTCCCTCACAAACACCATACCCTCACAAACACCATTCCCTCTCAAACACTATTCCCTCTCAAACACCATTCCAACTCAAACACTATTCCAACTCAAACTCCATTCCCTCTCAAACTCCATTCCCTCTCAAACAACATTCCTCTCAAACTCTGTTCCCTCTCAAGCACCATTCCACCTCAAACTCCATTCCACCTCAAACTCCATTCCACCTCACATTCCCTCTCAAACACCATTAGCTCTCAAACTCCATTCCATCTCAAACTCCATTCCACCTCAAACAACATTCAACCTCAAACTCCATTCCCTCTCAAACTCCAATCCACCTCAAACACAATTTCCTCTCCAACACCATTCCACCTCAAACTCCATTCCCTCTCAAACGACATTCCTCTCAAACTCCATTCCCTCTCAAACTCCATTCCCTCTCAAACTCCATTCCTTCACAAACACTATTCCCTCACAAACACCATTCCACCTCAAACTCCATGCCCTCTCAATCACTACAACCTCTCAAACACCATTCCCTCTCAATCTCCATACCACCTCAAACTCCCTGCCCTCTCAAACTCCATGCCCTCTCAAACTACATTACCTCTCAAACTCCATTCCCTCTCAATCTCATTACCACCTCAAACTCCCTGCCCTCTCAAACTCCATGCCCTCTCAAACTCCATTCCCTCTCAAACTCCATTCCTTCACAAACACTATTCCACCTCAAACACCATTCCCTCTCAATCTCCATTCCAACTCAAACGCCATTCCCTCCCAAACTCCATTCCCTCCCCAATGCCATTCCACTCCAACGCCATTCCTCCCCAAGGCCAGTCCTTCCCCAATGCCATTCCCTCCCCAATGTCATTCCCACTCCAGGCCATTCCCTCACAAACGCTATTCCCTCACAAACACCATTCCACCTCAAACTACATGCCCTCTCAATCACTACAACCTCTCAAACACCATTCCCTCTCAATCTCCATACCACCTCAAACTCCCTGCCCTCTCAAACTCCATGCCCTCTCAATCAGTGCTCCTTCTCATACTACATTCCCTTCAAACTCCATGCCTTCTCAAACTCCATGCACTCTCAAGCTACATTCCCACTCAAACTCCAATCCCTCTCAAACTCCATTCTCTCTCAAAATCCATTCAATCTCAAACTGCATTCCCTCTCAAACTCCATTCTTTCTCAAACTCCATGCCTTCTCAATCACTACACCCTCTCAAACTCAATTCCCGCTCAAACTCCATTCCACCTCATACTCCATTCCAGCTCAAACTCCATTCCACCTCAAACTCCATTCAACCTCAAACTCTATTCGCTCTCAAACTCCATTCGCTCTCAAACTCCATTCGCTCTCAAACTCCATTCCCTCTCAAACTCCATTCCCTCTCAAACTCCATACCCACTCAAACTCCATTCCCACTCAAACTCCATTCCCACTCAAACTCCATTCCCTCTCAAACTCCATTCCCTCTCAAACACCATTCCCTCTCAAACTCTTTTCCTCTCAAACACCATTCCATCACAAACACCCATTCCCTCTCAAACTCCATACCCATTCAAACTCCATTCCCTCTCAAACAGCATTCCCTCTCAAACAGCATTCCCTCATAAACACCATTCCATCTCAAACTCCATTCCCTCTCAAACTCCATTCCCTCTCAAACTCCATTCCAACTCAAACTGCATTCCAGCTCAAACATCGTTCCCTCTCAAACTCCATGCCCTCTCAATAACTACTCCCTCTCAAACACCATTCATCCTCAAATTCAATTCCCTCTCAAACTCCATTCCCTCTCAAACTCCATTCAACCTCAAACTACATGCCCTCTCAATCACTACTCCCTCTCAAACTCCGTTCCCTCTCAAGCACCATTACACCTCAAACTCCATTCCATCTCAAACTCCATTCCCCCTCAAACTCCATTCCCTCTCAAACTCCATTCCCTCTCAAACTCCATTCCCTCTCAAACTCCATTCCCTCTCAAACTCCAATCCACCTCAAACACAATTTCCTCTCCAACACCATTCCACCTCAAACTCCATTCCTTCTCAAACGACATTCCTCTCAAACTCCATTCCCTCTCAAACTCCATTCCTTCCCAATCACTATTCCACCTCAAACACCATTCCCTCTCAAACTCCATTCCCTCTCAAACACTATTCCACCTCAAACACCATTCCCTCTCAATATCATTACCACCTCAAACTCCCTGTCCTCTCAAACTCCCTGCCCTCTCAAACTCCATTCCTTCACAAACACTATTCCCTCACAAACACCATTCCACCTCAAACTCCATGCCCTCTCAATCACTACAACCTCTCAAACACCATTCCCTCTCAATCTCCATACCACCTCAAACTCCCTGCCCTCTCAAACTCCATGCCCTCTCAAACTACATTACCTCTCACACTCCATTCCCTCTCAATCTCCATTCCCTCTCAATCTCATTACCACCTCAAACTCCCTGCCCTCTCAAACTCCATGCCCTCTCAAACTCCATTCCCTCTCAAACTCCATTCCCTCTCAAACTCCATTCCTTCACAAACACTATTCCACCTCAAACACCATTCCCTCTCAATCTCCATTCCAACTCAAACGCCATTCCCTCCCAAACTCCATTCCCTCCCCAATGCCATTCCACTCCAACGCCATTCCTCCCCAAGGCCAGTCCTTCCCCAATGCCATTCCCTCCCCAATGTCATTCCCACTCCAGGCCATTCCCTCACAAACACTATTCCCTCACAAACACCATTCCACCTCAAACTCAATGCCCTCTCAATCACTACAACCTCTCAAACACCATTCCCTCTCAATCTCCATACCACCTCAAACTCCCTGCCCTCTCAATCACTACTCCTTCTCATACTCCATTCCCTTCAAACTCCATGCCTTCTCAAACTCCATGCACTCTCAAGCTACATTCCCACTCAAACTCCAATCCCTCTCAAACTCCATTCTCTCTCAAAATCCATTCAATCTCAAACTGCATTCCCTCTCAAACTCCATTCTTTCTCAAACTCCATGCCTTCTCAATCACTACACCCTCTCAAACTCAATTCCAGCTCAAACTCCATTCCACCTCATACTCCATTCCACCTCAAACTCCATTCAACCTCAAACCCCATTCCACCTCAAACTCCATTCCCTCTCAAAATCCATTCCTCTCAAACTCCATTCCTCTCATATCCATTCCCTCCCAAACTCCATTCCCTCCCCAATGCCATTCCACTCCAACGCCATTCCTCCCCAAGGACAGCCCCTCCCCAATGCCATTCCCTCCCCAACGTCATTCCCTCTTCAGGCCATTCCCTCTCGAACGCTATTCCCTCACAAACACCATTCCACCTCAAACTCAATGCACTCTTAAACTCCATGCCCTCTCAATCACTACAATCTCTCAAACACCATTCCCTCTCAATCTCCATTCCCTCTCAATCTCATTACCACCTCAAGCTCCCTGCCATCGCAAACTCCATGCCCTCTCAAACTACATTACCTCTCAAACTACATTACCTCTCAAACTCCATTCCCTCTCAAACTCCATTCCCTCTCAAACTCCATTCAACCTCAAACTCCATTCAACCTCAAACTCCATTCCACCTCAAACACCATTCCAACTCAAACACCATTCCAACACAAACACCATTCCAACTCAAACACCATTCCAACTCATACTCCATTCCCTCTCAAACTCCATTCCCTCTCAAACACCATTAGCTCTCAAACTCCATTCCATCTCAAACTCCATTCCCCCTCAAACTCCATTCCACCTCAAACTCCATTCCCCCTCAAACTCCAATACACCTCAAACACCATTTCCTCTCCAACACCATTCCCTCTCCAACACCATTCCACCTCAAACACCATTCCCTCTCAATCTCCATTCCAACTCAAATGCCATTCCCTCCCAAACTCCATTCCCTCCCCAATGCCATTCCACTCCAACGCCATTCCTCCCCAAGGCCAGTCCTTCCCCAATGCCATTCCCTCCCCAATGTCATTCCCACTCCAGGCCATTCCCTCACAAACACTATTCCCTCACAAACACCATTCCACCTCAAACTCCATGCCCTCTCAATCACTACAACCTCTCAAACACCATTCACTCTCAATCTCCATACCACCTCAAACTCCCTGCCCTCTCAAACTCCATGCCCTCTCAAACTACATTACCTCTCAAACTCCATTCCCTCTCAATCTCCATTCCCTCTCAATCTCATTACCACCTCAAACTCCCTGCCCTCTCAAACTCCATGCCCTCTCAAACTCCATTCCCTCTGAAACTCCATTCCTTCACAAACACTATTCCACCTCAAACACCATTACCTCTCAATGTCCATTCCAACTCAAACGCCATTCCCTCCCAAACTCCATTCCCTCCCCAATGCCATTCCACTCCAACGCCATTCCTCCCCAAGGCCAGTCCTTCCCCAATGCCATTCCCTCCCCAATGTCATTCCCACTCCAGGCCATTCCCTCACAAACGCTATTCCCTCACAAACACCATTCCACCTCAAACTCCATGCCCTCTCAATCACTACAACCTCTCAAACACCATTCCCTCTCAATCTCCATACCACCTCAAACTCCCTGCCCTCTCAAACTCCATGCCCTCTCAATCACTACTCCTTCTCATACTCCATTCCCTTCAAACTCCATGCCTTCTCAAACTCCATTCTCTCTCAAAATCCATTCAATCTCAAACTGCATTCCCTCTGAAACTCCATTCTTTCTCTAACTCCATGCCTTCTCAATCACTACACCCTCTCAAACTCAATTCCCGCTCAAACTCCATTCCACCCCATACTCCATTCCACCTCAAACTCCATTCAACCTCAAACCCCATTCCACCTCAAAAACCATTCCCTCTCAAACACAATTCCCACTCAAACTCCATTCAACCCGAAACTCCTTTCAATCACAAACTCCATTCAACCTCAAACATCATTCGCTCTCAAACTCCATTCGCTCTCAAACTCCATTCCCTCTCAATCTCCATTCCAACTCAAACGCCATTCCCTCCCAAACTCCATTCCCTCCCCAATGCCATTCCACTCCAACGCCATTCCTCCCCAAGGCCAGTCCTTCCCCAATGCCATTCCCTCCCCAATGTCATTCCCACTCCAGGCCATTCCCTCACAAACACTATTCCCTCCCAAACACCATTCCACCTCAAACTCCATGCCCTCTCAATCACTACAACCTCTCAAACACCATTCCCTCTCAATCTCCATACCACCTCAAACTCCCTGCCCTCTCAATCACTACTCCTTCTCATACTCCATTCCCTTCAAACTCCATGCCTTCTCAAACTCCATGCACTCTCAAGCTACATTCCCACTCAAACTCCAATCCCTCTCAAACTCCATTCTCTCTCAAAATCCATTCAATCTCAAACTGCATTCCCTCTCAAACTCCATTCTTTCTCAAACTCCATGCCTTCTCAATCACTACACCCTCTCAAACTCCATTCTCTCTCAAACCCCATTCCACCTCAAACTCCATTCCCTCTCAAAATCCATTCCTCTCAAACTCCATTCCTCTCATATCCATTCCCTCCCAAACTCCATTCCCTCCCCAATGCCATTCCACTCCAACGCCATTCCTCCCCAAGGACAGCCCCTCCCCAATGCCATTCCCTCCCCAACGTCATTCCCTCTTCAGGCCATTCCCTCTCGAACGCTATTCCCTCACAAACACCATTCCACCTCAAACTCAATGCACTCTCAAACTCCATGCCCTCTCAATCACTACAATCTCTCAAACACCATTCCCTCTCAATCTCCATTCCCTCTCAATCTCATTACCACCTCAAACTCCCTGCCATCGCAAACTCCATGCCCTCTCAAACTACATTACCTCTCAAACTACATTACCTCTCAAACTCCATTCCCTCTCAAACTCCATTCAACCTCAAACTCCATTCAACCTCAAACACCATTCCAACTCAAACACCATTCCAACACAAACACCATTCCAACTCAAACACCATTCCAACTCAAACTCCATTCCCTCTCAAACTCCATTCCCTCTCAAACACCATTAGCTCTCAAACTCCATTCCATCTCAAACTCCATTCCCCCTCAAACTCCATTCCACCTCAAACTCCATTCCACCTCAAACTCCATTCCCCCTCAAACTCCATTCCCCCTCAAACTCCAATACACCTCAAACACCATTTCCTCTCCAACACCATTCCCTCTCCAACACCATTCCACCTCAAACTCCATTCCCTCTCAAACGACATTCCTCTCAAACGACATTCCTCTCAAACTCCATTCCCTCTCAAACTCCATTCCTTCACAAACACTATTCCACCTCAAACACCATTCCCTCACAAACTCCATTCCCTCTCAAACACTATTCCTCTCAAACACTATTCCACCTCAAAAACCATTCCCTCTCAAACACAATTCCCACTCAAACTCCATTCAACCCGAAACTCCTTTCAAACTCAAACTCCATTCAACCTCAAACATCATTCGCTCTCAAACTCCATTCGCTCTCAAACTCCATTCCCTCTCAAACTCCATTCCCTCTCAAACTCCATTCCCTCTCAAACTCCATTCCCTCTCAAACTCCATTCCACCTCAAACTCAATTCCACCTCAAACTCAATTCCACCTCAAACACTACTCACTCTCAAACTCCATTCCTTCACAAACACTTTTCCACCTCAAACACCATTCCCTCTCAATCTCCATTCCAACTCAAATGCCATTCCCTCCCAAACTCCATTCCCTCCCCAATGCCATTCCACTCCAACGCCATTCCTCCCCAAGGCCAGTCCTTCCCCAATGCCATTCCCTCCCCAATGTCATTCCCACTCCAGGCCATTCCCTCACAAACACTATTCCCTCACAAACACCATTCCACCTCAAACTCCATGCCCTCTCAATCACTACAACCTCTCAAACACCATTCACTCTCAATCTCCATACCACCTCAAACTCCCTGCCCTCTCAAACTCCATGCCCTCTCAAACTACATTACCTCTCAAACTCCATTCCCTCTCAATCTCCATTCCCTCTCAATCTCATTACCACCTCAAACTCCCTGCCCTCTCAAACTCCATGCCCTCTCAAACTCCATGCCCTCTCAAACTCCATTCCCTCTCAAACTCCATTCCTTCACAAACACTATTCCACCTCAAACACCATTCCCTCTCAATCTCCATTCCAACTCAAACGCCATTCCCTCCCAAACTCCATTCCCTCCCCAATGCCATTCCACTCCAACGCCATTCCTCCCCAAGGCCAGTCCTTCCCCAATGCCATTCCCTCCCCAATGTCATTCCCACTCCAGGCCATTCCCTCACAAACACCATTCCACCTCAAACTCCATGCCCTCTCAATCACTACAACCTCTCAAACACCATTCCCTCTCAATCTCCATACCACCTCAAACTCCCTGCCCTCTCAAACTCCATGCCCTCTCAATCACTACTCCTTCTCATACTCCATTCCCTTCAAACTCCATTCTTTCTCAAACTCCATGCCTTCTCAATCACTACACCCTCTCAAACACAATTCCCGCTCAAACTCCATTCCACCCCATACTCCATTCCACCTCAAACTCCATTCAACCTCAAACCCCATTCCACCTCAAAAACCATTCCCTCTCAAACACAATTCCCACTCAAACTCCATTCAACCCGAAACTCCTTTCAAACTCAAACTCCATTCAACCTCAAACATCATTCGCTCTCAAACTCCATTCCCTCTCAAACTCCATTCCCTCTCAAACTCCATTCCCTCTCAAACTCCATTCCCTCTCAAACTCCATACCCACTCAAACTCCATTCCCACTCAAACTCCATTCCCTCTCAAACTCCATTCCCTCTCAAACACCATTACACCACAAACTCCATTCCACCTTCAAACTCCATATCCACTCAAACTCCATTCCCACTCAAACTCCATTCCCTCTCAAACACCATTCCAACTCAAACTCCATTCCCTCTCAAACTCCATTCCCTCTCAAACTCCATGCCCACTCAATCACTACTCCCTCTCAAACATAATTCCCTCTCAAACTCCATTTCCTCTAAAACTCCATTCCACCTCAAACTCCATTCCCTCTCAAACTCCATTCCTCTCAAATTCAATTCCCTCTCAAACTCCATTCCCTCTCAAACTCCATTCAACCTCAAACTACATGCCCTCTCAATCACTACTCCCTCTCAAACTCCGTTCCCTCTCAAGCACCATTACACCTCAAACTCCATTCCATCTCAAACTCCATTCCCCCTCAAACTCCATTCCCTCTCAAACTCCATTCCCTCTCAAACTCCATTCCCTCTCAAACTCCATTCCCTCTCAAACTCCAATCCACCTCAAACACAATTTCCTCTCCAACACCATTCCACCTCAAACTCCATTCCTTCTCAAACGACATTCCTCTCAAACTCCATTCCCTCTCAAACTCCATTCCTTCCCAATCACTATTCCACCTCAAACACCATTCCCTCTCAAACTCCATTCCCTCTCAAACACTATTCCACCTCAAACACCATTCCCTCTCAATATCATTACCACCTCAAACTCCCTGTCCTCTCAAACTCCCTGCCCTCTCAAACTCCATTCCTTCACAAACACTATTCCCTCACAAACACCATTCCACCTCAAACTCCATGCCCTCTCAATCACTACAACCTCTCAAACACCATTCCCTCTCAATCTCCATACCACCTCAAACTCCCTGCCCTCTCAAACTCCATGCCCTCTCAAACTACATTACCTCTCACACTCCATTCCCTCTCAATCTCCATTCCCTCTCAATCTCATTACCACCTCAAACTCCCTGCCCTCTCAAACTCCATGCCCTCTCAAACTCCATTCCCTCTCAAACTCCATTCCCTCTCAAACTCCATTCCTTCACAAACACTATTCCACCTCAAACACCATTCCCTCTCAATCTCCATTCCAACTCAAACGCCATTCCCTCCCAAACTCCATTCCCTCCCCAATGCCATTCCACTC
The DNA here is from genome assembly GCF_048418815.1 of Hemitrygon akajei. Classification (NCBI taxonomy): domain Eukaryota; kingdom Metazoa; phylum Chordata; class Chondrichthyes; order Myliobatiformes; family Dasyatidae; genus Hemitrygon; species Hemitrygon akajei. The sequence continues at coordinate 80,716,864 of NC_133125.1, read as the reverse complement.
CAACGCCATTCCTCCCCAAGGCCAGTCCTTCCCCAATGCCATTCCCTCCCCAATGTCATTCCCACTCCAGGCCATTCCCTCACAAACACTATTCCCTCACAAACACCATTCCACCTCAAACTCAATGCCCTCTCAATCACTACAACCTCTCAAACACCATTCCCTCTCAATCTCCATACCACCTCAAACTCCCTGCCCTCTCAATCACTACTCCTTCTCATACTCCATTCCCTTCAAACTCCATGCCTTCTCAAACTCCATGCACTCTCAAGCTACATTCCCACTCAAACTCCAATCCCTCTCAAACTCCATTCTCTCTCAAAATCCATTCAATCTCAAACTGCATTCCCTCTCAAACTCCATTCTTTCTCAAACTCCATGCCTTCTCAATCACTACACCCTCTCAAACTCAATTCCAGCTCAAACTCCATTCCACCTCATACTCCATTCCACCTCAAACTCCATTCAACCTCAAACCCCATTCCACCTCAAACTCCATTCCCTCTCAAAATCCATTCCTCTCAAACTCCATTCCTCTCATATCCATTCCCTCCCAAACTCCATTCCCTCCCCAATGCCATTCCACTCCAACGCCATTCCTCCCCAAGGACAGCCCCTCCCCAATGCCATTCCCTCCCCAACGTCATTCCCTCTTCAGGCCATTCCCTCTCGAACGCTATTCCCTCACAAACACCATTCCACCTCAAACTCAATGCACTCTTAAACTCCATGCCCTCTCAATCACTACAATCTCTCAAACACCATTCCCTCTCAATCTCCATTCCCTCTCAATCTCATTACCACCTCAAGCTCCCTGCCATCGCAAACTCCATGCCCTCTCAAACTACATTACCTCTCAAACTACATTACCTCTCAAACTCCATTCCCTCTCAAACTCCATTCCCTCTCAAACTCCATTCAACCTCAAACTCCATTCAACCTCAAACTCCATTCCACCTCAAACACCATTCCAACTCAAACACCATTCCAACACAAACACCATTCCAACTCAAACACCATTCCAACTCATACTCCATTCCCTCTCAAACTCCATTCCCTCTCAAACACCATTAGCTCTCAAACTCCATTCCATCTCAAACTCCATTCCCCCTCAAACTCCATTCCACCTCAAACTCCATTCCCCCTCAAACTCCAATACACCTCAAACACCATTTCCTCTCCAACACCATTCCCTCTCCAACACCATTCCACCTCAAACACCATTCCCTCTCAATCTCCATTCCAACTCAAATGCCATTCCCTCCCAAACTCCATTCCCTCCCCAATGCCATTCCACTCCAACGCCATTCCTCCCCAAGGCCAGTCCTTCCCCAATGCCATTCCCTCCCCAATGTCATTCCCACTCCAGGCCATTCCCTCACAAACACTATTCCCTCACAAACACCATTCCACCTCAAACTCCATGCCCTCTCAATCACTACAACCTCTCAAACACCATTCACTCTCAATCTCCATACCACCTCAAACTCCCTGCCCTCTCAAACTCCATGCCCTCTCAAACTACATTACCTCTCAAACTCCATTCCCTCTCAATCTCCATTCCCTCTCAATCTCATTACCACCTCAAACTCCCTGCCCTCTCAAACTCCATGCCCTCTCAAACTCCATTCCCTCTGAAACTCCATTCCTTCACAAACACTATTCCACCTCAAACACCATTACCTCTCAATGTCCATTCCAACTCAAACGCCATTCCCTCCCAAACTCCATTCCCTCCCCAATGCCATTCCACTCCAACGCCATTCCTCCCCAAGGCCAGTCCTTCCCCAATGCCATTCCCTCCCCAATGTCATTCCCACTCCAGGCCATTCCCTCACAAACGCTATTCCCTCACAAACACCATTCCACCTCAAACTCCATGCCCTCTCAATCACTACAACCTCTCAAACACCATTCCCTCTCAATCTCCATACCACCTCAAACTCCCTGCCCTCTCAAACTCCATGCCCTCTCAATCACTACTCCTTCTCATACTCCATTCCCTTCAAACTCCATGCCTTCTCAAACTCCATTCTCTCTCAAAATCCATTCAATCTCAAACTGCATTCCCTCTGAAACTCCATTCTTTCTCTAACTCCATGCCTTCTCAATCACTACACCCTCTCAAACTCAATTCCCGCTCAAACTCCATTCCACCCCATACTCCATTCCACCTCAAACTCCATTCAACCTCAAACCCCATTCCACCTCAAAAACCATTCCCTCTCAAACACAATTCCCACTCAAACTCCATTCAACCCGAAACTCCTTTCAATCACAAACTCCATTCAACCTCAAACATCATTCGCTCTCAAACTCCATTCGCTCTCAAACTCCATTCCCTCTCAATCTCCATTCCAACTCAAACGCCATTCCCTCCCAAACTCCATTCCCTCCCCAATGCCATTCCACTCCAACGCCATTCCTCCCCAAGGCCAGTCCTTCCCCAATGCCATTCCCTCCCCAATGTCATTCCCACTCCAGGCCATTCCCTCACAAACACTATTCCCTCCCAAACACCATTCCACCTCAAACTCCATGCCCTCTCAATCACTACAACCTCTCAAACACCATTCCCTCTCAATCTCCATACCACCTCAAACTCCCTGCCCTCTCAATCACTACTCCTTCTCATACTCCATTCCCTTCAAACTCCATGCCTTCTCAAACTCCATGCACTCTCAAGCTACATTCCCACTCAAACTCCAATCCCTCTCAAACTCCATTCTCTCTCAAAATCCATTCAATCTCAAACTGCATTCCCTCTCAAACTCCATTCTTTCTCAAACTCCATGCCTTCTCAATCACTACACCCTCTCAAACTCCATTCTCTCTCAAACCCCATTCCACCTCAAACTCCATTCCCTCTCAAAATCCATTCCTCTCAAACTCCATTCCTCTCATATCCATTCCCTCCCAAACTCCATTCCCTCCCCAATGCCATTCCACTCCAACGCCATTCCTCCCCAAGGACAGCCCCTCCCCAATGCCATTCCCTCCCCAACGTCATTCCCTCTTCAGGCCATTCCCTCTCGAACGCTATTCCCTCACAAACACCATTCCACCTCAAACTCAATGCACTCTCAAACTCCATGCCCTCTCAATCACTACAATCTCTCAAACACCATTCCCTCTCAATCTCCATTCCCTCTCAATCTCATTACCACCTCAAACTCCCTGCCATCGCAAACTCCATGCCCTCTCAAACTACATTACCTCTCAAACTACATTACCTCTCAAACTCCATTCCCTCTCAAACTCCATTCAACCTCAAACTCCATTCAACCTCAAACACCATTCCAACTCAAACACCATTCCAACACAAACACCATTCCAACTCAAACACCATTCCAACTCAAACTCCATTCCCTCTCAAACTCCATTCCCTCTCAAACACCATTAGCTCTCAAACTCCATTCCATCTCAAACTCCATTCCCCCTCAAACTCCATTCCACCTCAAACTCCATTCCACCTCAAACTCCATTCCCCCTCAAACTCCATTCCCCCTCAAACTCCAATACACCTCAAACACCATTTCCTCTCCAACACCATTCCCTCTCCAACACCATTCCACCTCAAACTCCATTCCCTCTCAAACGACATTCCTCTCAAACGACATTCCTCTCAAACTCCATTCCCTCTCAAACTCCATTCCTTCACAAACACTATTCCACCTCAAACACCATTCCCTCACAAACTCCATTCCCTCTCAAACACTATTCCTCTCAAACACTATTCCACCTCAAAAACCATTCCCTCTCAAACACAATTCCCACTCAAACTCCATTCAACCCGAAACTCCTTTCAAACTCAAACTCCATTCAACCTCAAACATCATTCGCTCTCAAACTCCATTCGCTCTCAAACTCCATTCCCTCTCAAACTCCATTCCCTCTCAAACTCCATTCCCTCTCAAACTCCATTCCCTCTCAAACTCCATTCCACCTCAAACTCAATTCCACCTCAAACTCAATTCCACCTCAAACACTACTCACTCTCAAACTCCATTCCTTCACAAACACTTTTCCACCTCAAACACCATTCCCTCTCAATCTCCATTCCAACTCAAATGCCATTCCCTCCCAAACTCCATTCCCTCCCCAATGCCATTCCACTCCAACGCCATTCCTCCCCAAGGCCAGTCCTTCCCCAATGCCATTCCCTCCCCAATGTCATTCCCACTCCAGGCCATTCCCTCACAAACACTATTCCCTCACAAACACCATTCCACCTCAAACTCCATGCCCTCTCAATCACTACAACCTCTCAAACACCATTCACTCTCAATCTCCATACCACCTCAAACTCCCTGCCCTCTCAAACTCCATGCCCTCTCAAACTACATTACCTCTCAAACTCCATTCCCTCTCAATCTCCATTCCCTCTCAATCTCATTACCACCTCAAACTCCCTGCCCTCTCAAACTCCATGCCCTCTCAAACTCCATGCCCTCTCAAACTCCATTCCCTCTCAAACTCCATTCCTTCACAAACACTATTCCACCTCAAACACCATTCCCTCTCAATCTCCATTCCAACTCAAACGCCATTCCCTCCCAAACTCCATTCCCTCCCCAATGCCATTCCACTCCAACGCCATTCCTCCCCAAGGCCAGTCCTTCCCCAATGCCATTCCCTCCCCAATGTCATTCCCACTCCAGGCCATTCCCTCACAAACACCATTCCACCTCAAACTCCATGCCCTCTCAATCACTACAACCTCTCAAACACCATTCCCTCTCAATCTCCATACCACCTCAAACTCCCTGCCCTCTCAAACTCCATGCCCTCTCAATCACTACTCCTTCTCATACTCCATTCCCTTCAAACTCCATTCTTTCTCAAACTCCATGCCTTCTCAATCACTACACCCTCTCAAACACAATTCCCGCTCAAACTCCATTCCACCCCATACTCCATTCCACCTCAAACTCCATTCAACCTCAAACCCCATTCCACCTCAAAAACCATTCCCTCTCAAACACAATTCCCACTCAAACTCCATTCAACCCGAAACTCCTTTCAAACTCAAACTCCATTCAACCTCAAACATCATTCGCTCTCAAACTCCATTCCCTCTCAAACTCCATTCCCTCTCAAACTCCATTCCCTCTCAAACTCCATTCCCTCTCAAACTCCATACCCACTCAAACTCCATTCCCACTCAAACTCCATTCCCTCTCAAACTCCATTCCCTCTCAAACACCATTACACCACAAACTCCATTCCACCTTCAAACTCCATATCCACTCAAACTCCATTCCCACTCAAACTCCATTCCCTCTCAAACACCATTCCAACTCAAACTCCATTCCCTCTCAAACTCCATTCCCTCTCAAACTCCATGCCCACTCAATCACTACTCCCTCTCAAACATAATTCCCTCTCAAACTCCATTTCCTCTAAAACTCCATTCCACCTCAAACTCCATTCCCTCTCAAACTCCATTCCTCTCAAATTCCATTCAATCTCAAACTCTTTTCCTCTCAAACACCATTCCATCACAAACACCATTCCCTCTCAAACAGCATTCCCTCTCAAACAGCATTCCCTCACAAACACCATTCCCTCTCAAACTCCATTCCCTCTCAAACTCCATTCCCTCTCAAACTCCATTCCCTCTCAAACTCCATTCCCTCTCAATCTCCATTCCAACTCAAACTGCATTCCAGCTCAAACATCGTTCCCTCTCAAACTCCATGCCCTCTCAATAACTACTCCCTCTCAAACACCATTCATCCTCAAATTCAATTCCCTCTCAAACTCCATTCCCTCTCACACTCCATTCAACCTCAAACTACATGCCCTCTCAATCACTACTCCCTCTCAAACTCCGTTCCCTCTCAAGCACCATTCCACCTCAAACTCCATTCCATCTCAAACTCCATTCCACCTCAAACTCCATTCAACCTCAAACTCCATTCAACCTCAAACTCCATTCAAACTCAAACGCCATTCAACCTCAAACTCCATTCCCTCTCAAACTCCAATCCACCTCAAACACAATTTCCTCTCCAACACCATTCCACCTCAAACTCCATTCCCTCTCAAACGACATTCCTCACAAACTCCATTCCCTCTCAAACTCCATTCCTTCACAAACACGATTCCACCTCAAACACCATTCCCTCTCAAACTCCATTCCCTCTCAAACACTATTCCACCTCAAACACCATTCCCTCTCAATCTCCATTCCCTCTGAATCTCCATTCCCTCTCAATATCATTACCACCTCAAACTCCCTGCCCTCTCAAACTCCATGCCCTCTCAAACTACATTACCTCTCAAACTCCATTCCCTCTCAATCTCCATTCCCTCTCAATCTCATTACCACCTCAAACTCCCTGCCCTCTCAAACTCCCTGCCCTCTCAAACTCCCTGCCCTCTCAAACTCCATTCCTTCACAAATACTATTCCACCTCAAACACCATTCCCTCTCAATCTCCATTCCAACTCAAACGCCATTCCCTCCCAAACTCCATTCCCTCCCCAATGCCATTCCACTCCAACGCCATTCCTCCCCAAGGCCAGTCCTTCCCCAATGCCATTCCTTCCCCAATGTCATTCCCACTCCAGGCCATTCCCTCACAAACACTATTCCCTCCCAAACACCATTCCACCTCAAACTACATGCCCTCTCAATCACTACAACCTCTCAAACACCATTCCCTCTCAATCTCCATACCACCTCAAACTCCCTGCCCTCTCAAATTCCATGCCCTCTCAAACTACATTACCTCTCAAACTCCATTCCCTCTCAATCTCATTACCACCTCAAACTCCCTGCCCTCTCAAACTCCATGCCCTCTCAAACTCCATTCCCTCTGAAACTCCATTCCTTCACAAACACTATTCCACCTCAAACACCATTACCTCTCAATGTCCATTCCAACTCAAACGCCATTCCCTCCCAAACTCCATTCCCTCCCCAATGCCATTCCACTCCAACGCCATTCCTCCCCAAGGCCAGTCCTTCCCCAATGCCATTCCCTCCCCAATGTCATTCCCACTCCAGGCCATTCCCTCACAAACGCTATTCCCTCACAAACATCATTCCACCTCAAACTCCATGCCCTCTCAATCACTACAACCTCTCAAACACCATTCCCTCTCAATCTCCATACCACCTCAAACACCCTGCCCTCTCAAACTCCATGCCCTCTCAATCACTACTCCTTCTCATACTCCATTCCCTTCAAACTCCATGCCTTCTCAATCTCCATGCACTCTCAAGCTACATTCCCACTCAAACTCCAATCCCTCTCAAACTCCATTCTCTCTCAAAATCCATTCAATCTCAAACTGCATTCCCTCTCAAACTCCATTCTTTCTCAAACTCCATGCCTTCTAAATCATTACACCCTCTCAAACTCAATTCCCGCTCAAACTCCATTCCACCTCATACTCCATTCGACCTCAAACGCCATTCAACCTCAAACCCCATTCCACCTCAAACTCCATTCCCTCTCAAAATCCATTCCTCTCAAACTCCATTCCCTCTCAATCTCCATTCCCTCTCAATCTCCATTCCCTCTCAATCTCATTACCACCTCAAACTCCCTGCCATCGCAAACTCCATGCCCTCTCAAACTACATTACCTCTCAAACTCCATACCCTCTCAAACTCCATACCCTCTCAAACTCCATTCAACCTCAAACTCCATTCCACCTCAAACACCATTCCAACTCAAACACCATTCCAGCACAAACACCATTCCAACTCAAACACCATTCCAACTCAAACTCCATTCCCTCTCAAACACCATTAGCTCTCAAACTCCATTCCATCTCAAACTCCATTCCCCCTCAAACTCCATTCCACCTCATACTCCATTCCCTCTCAAACTCCATTCCCTCTCAAACTCCATTCCCTCTCAAACTCCATGCCCTCTCAAACTCCATGCCCTCTCAAACTCCATGCCCTCTCCAACTCCATGCCCTCTCAATCACTACTCCCTCTCAAACACCATTCGCTCTCAAACTCCATTCATCCTCAAACAGCATTCCCTCTCAAACTCCATTCCAACTCAAACACCATTCCAACTCAAACTCCATTCCCTCTCAAACTCCATTCCCTCTCAATCTCATTACCACCTCAAACTCCCTGCCCTCTCAAACTCCATGCCCTCTCAAACTACATTACTTCTCCAACTCCATTCCCTCTCAATCTCCATTCCCTCTCAATCTCCATTCCCTCTCAATCTCATTACCACCTCAAACTCCCTGCCCTCTCAAACTCCATGCCCTCTCAAACTCCATTCGCTCTCAAACTCCATTCCCTCTCAAACTCCATTCCCTCTCAAACTCCATTCCTTCACAAACACTATTCCACCTCAAACACCATTCCCTCTCCATCTCCATTCCAACTCAAACGCCATTCCCTCCCAAACTCCATTCCCTCCCCAATGCCATTCCACTCAAACACCCTTCCTCCCCAAGGCCAGTCATTCCCCATTGCCATTCCCTCCCCAATGTCATTCCCACTCCAGGCCATTCCCTCACAAACACTATTCCCTCACAAACACCATTCCACCTCAAACTCCATGCCCTCTCAATCACTACAACCTCTCAAACACCATTCCCTCTCAATCTCCATACCACCTCAAACTCCCTGCCCTCTCAAACTCCATGCCCTCTCAATCACTACTCCTTCTCATACTCCATTCCCTTCAAACTCCATGCCTTCTCAAACTCCATGCACTCTCAAGCTACATTCCCACTCAAACTCCAATCCCTCTCAAACTCCATTCTCTCTCAAAATCCATTCAATCTCAAACTGCATTCCCTCTCAAACTCCATTCTTTCTCAAACTCCATGCCTTCTCAATCACTACACCCTCTCAAACTCAATTCCCGCTCAAACTCCATTCCACCCCATACTCCATTCCACCTCAAACTCCATTCAACCTCAAACCCCATTCCACCTCAAAAACCATTCCCTCTCAAACACAATTCCCACTCAAACTCCATTCAACCCGAAACTCCTTTCAAACTCAAACTCCATTCAACCTCAAACATCATTCGCTCTCAAACTCCATTCCCTCTCAAACTCCATTCCCTCTCAAACTCCATTCCCTCTCAAACTCCATACCCACTCAAACTCCATTCCCACTCAAACTCCATTCCCTCTCAAACTCCATTCCCTCTCAAACTCCATTCCCTCTCAAACACCATTACACCACAAACTCCATTCCACCTTCAAACTCCATATCCACTCAAACTCCATTCCCACTCAAACTCCATTCCCTCTCAAACACCATTCCAACTCAAACTCCATTCCCTCTCAAACTCCATGCCCACTCAATCACTACTCCCTCTCAAACATAATTCCCTCTCAAACTCCATTTCCTCTAAAACTCCATTCCACCTCAAACTCCATTCCCTCTCAAACTCCATTCCTCTCAAATTCCATTCAATCTCAAACTCTTTTCCTCTCAAACACCATTCCATCACAAACACCATTCCCTCTCAAACAGCATTCCCTCTCAAACAGCATTCCCTCACAAACACCATTCCCTCTCAAACTCCATTCCCTCTCAAACTCCATTCCCTCTCAAACTCCATTCCCTCTCAATCTCCATTCCAACTCAAACTGCATTCCAGCTCAAACATCGTTCCCTCTCAAACTCCATGCCCTCTCAATAACTACTCCCTCTCAAACTCCGTTCCCTCTCAAGCACCATTCCACCTCAAACTCCATTCCATCTCAAACTCCATTCCACCTCAAACTCCATTCCACCTCAAACTCCATTCAACCTCAAACTACATGCCCTCTCAATCACTACTCCCTCTCAAACTCCGTTCCCTCTCAAGCACCATTCCACCTCAAACTCCATTCCATCTCAAACTCCATTCCACCTCAAACTCCATTCAACCTCAAACTCCATTCAACCTCAAACTCCACTCAAACTCAAACGCCATTCAACCTCAAACTCCATTCCCTCTCATACTCCAATCCACCTCAAACACAATTTCCTCTCCAACACCATTCCACCTCAAACTCCATTCCCTCTCAAACGACATTCCTCTCAAACTCCATTCCCTCTCAAACTCCATTCCTTCACAAACACGATTCCACCTCAAACACCATTCCCTCTCAAACTCCATTCCCTCTCAAACACTATTCCACCTCAAACACCATTCCCTCTCAATCTCCATTCCCTCTCAATCTCCATTCCCTCTCAATCTCCATTCCCTCTCAATATCATTACCACCTCAAACTCCCTGCCCTCTCAAACTCCATGCCCTCTCAAACTACATTACCTCTCAAACTCCATTCCCTCTCAATCTCCATTCCCTCTCAATCTCATTACCACCTCAAACTCCCTGCCCTCTCAAACTCCCTGCCCTCTCAAACTCCCTGCCCTCTCAAACTCCATTCCTTCACAAATACTATTCCACCTCAAACACCATTCCCTCTCAATCTCCATTCCAACTCAAACGCCATTCCCTCCCAAACTCCATTCCCTCCCCAATGCCATTCCACTCCAACGCCATTCCTCCCCAAGGCCAGTCCTTCCCCAATGCCATTCCTTCCCCAATGTCATTCCCACTCCAGGCCATTCCCTCACAAACACTATTCCCTCCCAAACACCATTCCACCTCAAACTCCATGCCCTCTCAATCACTACAACCTCTCAAACACCATTCCCTCTCAATCTCCATACCACCTCAAACTCCCTGCCCTCTCAAATTCCATGCCCTCTCAAACTACATTACCTCTCAAACTCCATTCCCTCTCAATCTCATTACCACCTCAAACTCCCTGCCCTCTCAAACTCCATGCCCACTCAAACTCCAATCCCTCTCAAACTCCATTCTCTCTCAAAATCCATTCAATCTCAAACTGCATTCCCTCTCAAACTCCATTCTTTCTCAAACTCCATGCCTTCTCAATCACTACACCCTCTCAAACACCATTCTCTCTCAAACCCCATTCCACCTCAAACTCCATTCCCTCTCAAAATCCATTCCTCTCAAACTCCATTCCTCTCATATCCATTCCCTCCCAAACTCCATTCCCTCCCCAATGCCATTCCACTCCAACGCCATTCCTCCCCAAGGACAGCCCCTCCCCAATGCCATTCCCTCCCCAACGTCATTCCCTCTTCAGGCCATTCCCTCTCGAACGCTATTCCCTCACAAACACCATTCCACCTCAAACTCAATGCACTCTCAAACTCCATGCCCTCTCAATCACTACAATCTCTCAAACACCATTCCCTCTCAATCTCCATTCCCTCTCAATCTCATTACCACCTCAAACTCCCTGCCATCGCAAACTCCATGCCCTCTCAATCACTACTCCTTCTCATACTCCATTCCCTTCAAACTCCATGCCTTCTCAAACTCCATTCTCTCTCAAAATCCATTCAATCTCAAACTGCATTCCCTCTGAAACTCCATTCTTTCTCTAACTCCATGCCTTCTCAATCACTACACCCTCTCAAACTCAATTCCCGCTCAAACTCCATTCCACCCCATACTCCATTCCACCTCAAACTCCATTCAACCTCAAACCCCATTCCACCTCAAAAACCATTCCCTCTCAAACACAATTCCCACTCAAACTCCATTCAACCCGAAACTCCTTTCAATCACAAACTCCATTCAACCTCAAACATCATTCGCTCTCAAACTCCATTCGCTCTCAAACTCCATTCCCTCTCAATCTCCATTCCAACTCAAACGCCATTCCCTCCCAAACTCCATTCCCTCCCCAATGCCATTCCACTCCAACGCCATTCCTCCCCAAGGCCAGTCCTTCCCCAATGCCATTCCCTCCCCAATGTCATTCCCACTCCAGGCCATTCCCTCACAAACACTATTCCCTCCCAAACACCATTCCACCTCAAACTCCATGCCCTCTCAATCACTACAACCTCTCAAACACCATTCCCTCTCAATCTCCATACCACCTCAAACTCCCTGCCCTCTCAATCACTACTCCTTCTCATACTCCATTCCCTTCAAACTCCATGCCTTCTCAAACTCCATGCACTCTCAAGCTACATTCCCACTCAAACTCCAATCCCTCTCAAACTCCATTCTCTCTCAAAATCCATTCAATCTCAAACTGCATTCCCTCTCAAACTCCATTCTTTCTCAAACTCCATGCCTTCTCAATCACTACACCCTCTCAAACTCCATTCTCTCTCAAACCCCATTCCACCTCAAACTCCATTCCCTCTCAAAATCCATTCCTCTCAAACTCCATTCCTCTCATATCCATTCCCTCCCAAACTCCATTCCCTCCCCAATGCCATTCCACTCCAACGCCATTCCTCCCCAAGGACAGCCCCTCCCCAATGCCATTCCCTCCCCAACGTCATTCCCTCTTCAGGCCATTCCCTCTCGAACGCTATTCCCTCACAAACACCATTCCACCTCAAACTCAATGCACTCTCAAACTCCATGCCCTCTCAATCACTACAATCTCTCAAACACCATTCCCTCTCAATCTCCATTCCCTCTCAATCTCATTACCACCTCAAACTCCCTGCCATCGCAAACTCCATGCCCTCTCAAACTACATTACCTCTCAAACTACATTACCTCTCAAACTCCATTCCCTCTCAAACTCCATTCAACCTCAAACTCCATTCAACCTCAAACACCATTCCAACTCAAACACCATTCCAACACAAACACCATTCCAACTCAAACACCATTCCAACTCAAACTCCATTCCCTCTCAAACTCCATTCCCTCTCAAACACCATTAGCTCTCAAACTCCATTCCATCTCAAACTCCATTCCCCCTCAAACTCCATTCCACCTCAAACTCCATTCCCCCTCAAACTCCATTCCCCCTCAAACTCCAATACACCTCAAACACCATTTCCTCTCCAACACCATTCCCTCTCCAACACCATTCCACCTCAAACTCCATTCCCTCTCAAACGACATTCCTCTCAAACGACATTCCTCTCAAACTCCATTCCCTCTCAAACTCCATTCCTTCACAAACACTATTCCACCTCAAACACCATTCCCTCACAAACTCCATTCCCTCTCAAACACTATTCCTCTCAAACACTATTCCACCTCAAAAACCATTCCCTCTCAAACACAATTCCCACTCAAACTCCATTCAACCCGAAACTCCTTTCAAACTCAAACTCCATTCAACCTCAAACATCATTCGCTCTCAAACTCCATTCGCTCTCAAACTCCATTCCCTCTCAAACTCCATTCCCTCTCAAACTCCATTCCCTCTCAAACTCCATTCCCTCTCAAACTCCATTCCACCTCAAACTCAATTCCACCTCAAACTCAATTCCACCTCAAACACTACTCACTCTCAAACTCCATTCCTCTCAAACTCCATTCCCTCTCAAACTCCATTCCTTCACAAACACTTTTCCACCTCAAACACCATTCCCTCTCAATCTCCATTCCAACTCAAATGCCATTCCCTCCCAAACTCCATTCCCTCCCCAATGCCATTCCACTCCAACGCCATTCCTCCCCAAGGCCAGTCCTTCCCCAATGCCATTCCCTCCCCAATGTCATTCCCACTCCAGGCCATTCCCTCACAAACACTATTCCCTCACAAACACCATTCCACCTCAAACTCCATGCCCTCTCAATCACTACAACCTCTCAAACACCATTCACTCTCAATCTCCATACCACCTCAAACTCCCTGCCCTCTCAAACTCCATGCCCTCTCAAACTACATTACCTCTCAAACTCCATTCCCTCTCAATCTCCATTCCCTCTCAATCTCATTACCACCTCAAACTCCCTGCCCTCTCAAACTCCATGCCCTCTCAAACTCCATGCCCTCTCAAACTCCATTCCCTCTCAAACTCCATTCCTTCACAAACACTATTCCACCTCAAACACCATTCCCTCTCAATCTCCATTCCAACTCAAACGCCATTCCCTCCCAAACTCCATTCCCTCCCCAATGCCATTCCACTCCAACGCCATTCCTCCCCAAGGCCAGTCCTTCCCCAATGCCATTCCTTCCCCAATGTCATTCCCACTCCAGGCCATTCCCTCACAAACGCTATTCCCTCACAAACACCATTCCACCTCAAACTCCATGCCCTCTCAATCACTACAACCTCTCAAACACCATTCCCTCTCAATCTCCATACCACCTCAAACTCCCTGCCCTCTCAAACTCCATGCCCTCTCAATCACTACTCCTTCTCATACTCCATTCCCTTCAAACTCCATGCCTTCTCAAACTCCATGCACTCTCAAGCTACATTCCCACTCAAACTCCAATCCCTCTCAAACTCCATTCTCTCTCAAAATCCATTCAATCTCAAACTGCATTCCCTCTCAAACTCCATTCTTTCTCAAACTCCATGCCTTCTCAATCACTACACCCTCTCAAACTCAATTCCAGCTCAAACTCCATTCCACCCCATACTCCATTCCACCTCAAACTCCATTCAACCTCAAACCCCATTCCACCTCAAAAACCATTCCCTCTCAAACACAATTCCCACTCAAACTCCATTCAACCCGAAACTCCTTTCAAACTCAAACTCCATTCAACCTCAAACATCATTCGCTCTCAAACTCCATTCACTCTCAAACTCCATTCCCTCTCAAACTCCATTCCCTCTCAAACTCCATTCCCTCTCAAACTCCATTCCCTCTCAAACTCCATACCCACTCAAACTCCATTCCCACTCAAACTCCATTCCCTCTCAAACTCCATTCCCTCTCAAACACCATTACACCACAAACTCCATTCCACCTTCAAACTCCATATCCACTCAAACTCCATTCCCACTCAAACTCCATTCCCTCTCAAACACCATTCCAACTCAAACTCCATTCCCTCTCAAACTCCATGCCCACTCAATCACTACTCCCTCTCAAACATAATTCCCTCTCAAACTCCATTTCCTCTAAAACTCCATTCCACCTCAAACTCCATTCCCTCTCAAACTCCATTCCTCTCAAATTCCATTCAATCTCAAACTCTTTTCCTCTCAAACACCATTCCATCACAAACAACATTCCCTCTCAAACAGCATTCCCTCTCAAACAGCATTCCCTCTCAAACAGCATTCCCTCACAAACACCATTCCCTCTCAAACTCCATTCCCTCTCAAACTCCATTCCCTCTCAAACTCCATTCCCTCTCAAACTCCATTCCCTCTCAAACTCCATTCCCTCTCAATCTCCATTCCAACTCAAACTGCATTCCAGCTCAAACATCGTTCCCTCTCAAACTCCATGCCCTCTCAATAACTACTCCCTCTCAAACACCATTCATCCTCAAATTCAATTCCCTCTCAAACTCCATTCCCTCTCACACTCCATTCAACCTCAAACTACATGCCCTCTCAATCACTACTCCCTCTCAAACTCCGTTCCCTCTCAAGCACCATTCCACCTCAAACTCCATTCCATCTCAAACTCCATTCCACCTCAAACTCCATTCAACCTCAAACTCCATTCAACCTCAAACTCCATTCAAACTCAAACGCCATTCAACCACAAACTCCATTCCCTCTCAAACTCCAATCCACCTCAAACACAATTTCCTCTCCAACACCATTCCACCTCAAACTCCATTCCCTCTCAAACGACATTCCTCACAAACTCCATTCCCTCTCAAACTCCATTCCTTCACAAACACGATTCCACCTCAAACACCATTCCCTCTCAAACTCCATTCCCTCTCAAACACTATTCCACCTCAAACACCATTCCCTCTCAATCTCCATTCCCTCTCAATCTCCATTCCCTCTCAATATCATTACCACCTCAAACTCCCTGCCCTCTCAAACTCCATGCCCTCTCAAACTACATTACCTCTCAAACTCCATTCCCTCTCAATCTCCATTCCCTCTCAATCTCATTACCACCTCAAACTCCCTGCCCTCTCAAACTCCCTGCCCTCTCAAACTCCCTGCCCTCTCAAACTCCATTCCTTCACAAATACTATTCCACCTCAAACACCATTCCCTCTCAATCTCCATTCCAACTCAAACGCCATTCCCTCCCAAACTCCATTCCCTCCCCAATGCCATTCCACTCCAACGCCATTCCTCCCCAAGGCCAGTCCTTCCCCAATGCCATTCCTTCCCCAATGTCATTCCCACTCCAGGCCATTCCCTCACAAACGCTATTCCCTCACAAACACCATTCCACCTCAAACTCCATGCCCTCTCAATCACTACAACCTCTCAAACACCATTCCCTCTCAATCTCCATACCACCTCAAACTCCCTGCCCTCTCAAACTCCATGCCCTCTCAATCACTACTCCTTCTCATACTCCATTCCCTTCAAACTCCATGCCTTCTCAAACTCCATGCACTCTCAAGCTACATTCCCACTCAAACTCCAATCCCTCTCAAACTCCATTCTCTCTCAAAATCCATTCAATCTCAAACTGCATTCCCTCTCAAACTCCATTCTTTCTCAAACTCCATGCCTTCTCAATCACTACACCCTCTCAAACTCAATTCCCGCTCAAACTCCATTCCACCCCATACTCCATTCCACCTCAAACTCCATTCAACCTCAAACCCCATTCCACCTCAAAAACCATTCCCTCTCAAACACAATTCCCACTCAAACTCCATTCAACCCGAAACTCCTTTCAAACTCAAACTCCATTCAACCTCAAACATCATTCGCTCTCAAACTCCATTCACTCTCAAACTCCATTCCCTCTCAAACTCCATTCCCTCTCAAACTCCATTCCCTCTCAAACTCCATTCCCTCTCAAACTCCATTCCCTCTCAAACTCCATACCCACTCAAACTCCATTCCCACTCAAACTCCATTCCCTCTCAAACTCCATTCCCTCTCAAACTCCATTCCCTCTCAAACACCATTACACCACAAACTCCATTCCACCTTCAAACTCCATATCCACTCAAACTCCATTCCCACTCAAACTCCATTCCCTCTCAAACACCATTCCAACTCAAACTCCATTCCCTCTCAAACTCCATGCCCACTCAATCACTACTCCCTCTCAAACATAATTCCCTCTCAAACTCCATTTCCTCTAAAACTCCATTCCACCTCAAACTCCATTCCCTCTCAAACTCCATTCCTCTCAAATTCCATTCAATCTCAAACTCTTTTCCTCTCAAACACCATTCCATCACAAACAACATTCCCTCTCAAACAGCATTCCCTCTCAAACAGCATTCCCTCACAAACACCATTCCCTCTCAAACTCCATTCCCTCTCAAACTCCATTCCCTCTCAAACTCCATTCCCTCTCAAACTCCATTCCCTCTCAAACTCCATTCCCTCTCAATCTCCATTCCAACTCAAACTGCATTCCAGCTCAAACATCGTTCCCTCTCAAACTCCATGCCCTCTCAATAACTACTCCCTCTCAAACACCATTCATCCTCAAATTCAATTCCCTCTCAAACTCCATTCCCTCTCACACTCCATTCAACCTCAAACTACATGCCCTCTCAATCACTACTCCCTCTCAAACTCCGTTCCCTCTCAAGCACCATTCCACCTCAAACTCCATTCCATCTCAAACTCCATTCCACCTCAAACTCCATTCAACCTCAAACTCCATTCAACCTCAAACTCCATTCAAACTCAAACGCCATTCAACCACAAACTCCATTCCCTCTCAAACTCCAATCCACCTCAAACACAATTTCCTCTCCAACACCATTCCACCTCAAACTCCATTCCCTCTCAAACGACATTCCTCACAAACTCCATTCCCTCTCAAACTCCATTCCTTCACAAACACGATTCCACCTCAAACACCATTCCCTCTCAAACTCCATTCCCTCTCAAACACTATTCCACCTCAAACACCATTCCCTCTCAATCTCCATTCCCTCTCAATCTCCATTCCCTCTCAATATCATTACCACCTCAAACTCCCTGCCCTCTCAAACTCCATGCCCTCTCAAACTACATTACCTCTCAAACTCCATTCCCTCTCAATCTCCATTCCCTCTCAATCTCATTACCACCTCAAACTCCCTGCCCTCTCAAACTCCCTGCCCTCTCAAACTCCCTGCCCTCTCAAACTCCATTCCTTCACAAATACTATTCCACCTCAAACACCATTCCCTCTCAATCTCCATTCCAACTCAAACGCCATTCCCTCCCAAACTCCATTCCCTCCCCAATGCCATTCCACTCCAACGCCATTCCTCCCCAAGGCCAGTCCTTCTCCAATGCCATTCCTTCCCCAATGTCATTCCCACTCCAGGCCATTCCCTCACAAACACTATTCCCTCCCAAACACCATTCCACCTCAAACTCCATGCCCTCTCAATCACTACAACCTCTCAAACACCATTCCCTCTCAATCTCCATACCACCTCAAACTCCCTGCCCTCTCAAATTCCATGCCCTCTCAAACTACATTACCTCTCAAACTCCATTCCCTCTCAATCTCATTACCACCTCAAACTCCCTGCCCTCTCAAACTCCATGCCCTCTCAAACTCCATTCCCTCTGAAACTCCATTCCTTCACAAACACTATTCCACCTCAAACACCATTACCTCTCAATGTCCATTCCAACTCAAACGCCATTCCCTCCCAAACTCCATTCCCTCCCCAATGCCATTCCACTCCAACGCCATTCCTCCCCAAGGCCAGTCCTTCCCCAATGCCATTCCCTCCCCAATGTCATTCCCACTCCAGGCCATTCCCTCACAAACGCTATTCCCTCACAAACATCATTCCACCTCAAACTCCATGCCCTCTCAATCACTACAACCTCTCAAACACCATTCCCTCTCAATCTCCATACCACCTCAAACACCCTGCCCTCTCAAACTCCATGCCCTCTCAATCACTACTCCTTCTCATACTCCATTCCCTTCAAACTCCATGCCTTCTCAATCTCCATGCACTCTCAAGCTACATTCCCACTCAAACTCCAATCCCTCTCAAACTCCATTCTCTCTCAAAATCCATTCAATCTCAAACTGCATTCCCTCTCAAACTCCATTCTTTCTCAAACTCCATGCCTTCTAAATCATTACACCCTCTCAAACTCAATTCCCGCTCAAACTCCATTCCACCTCATACTCCATTCGACCTCAAACTCCATTCAACCTCAAACCCCATTCCACCTCAAACTCCATTCCCTCTCAAAATCCATTCCTCTCAAACTCCATTCCCTCTCAATCTCCATTCCCTCTCAATCTCCATTCCCTCTCAATCTCATTACCACCTCAAACTCCCTGCCATCGCAAACTCCATGCCCTCTCAAACTACATTACCTCTCAAACTCCATACCCTCTCAAACTCCATACCCTCTCAAACTCCATACCCTCTCAAACTCCATACCCTCTCAAACTCCATTCAACCTCAAACTCCATTCCACCTCAAACACCATTCCAACTCAAACACCATTCCAACTCAAACACCATTCCAACTCAAACTCCATTCCCTCTCAAACACCATTAGCTCTCAAACTCCATTCCATCTCAAACTCCATTCCCCCTCAAACTCCATTCCACCTCATACTCCATTCCCTCTCAAACTCCATTCCCTCTCAAACTCCATTCCCTCTCAAACTCCATTCCCTCTCAAACTCCATTCCCTCTCAAACTCCATGCCCTCTCAAACTCCATGCCCTCTCAAACTCCATGCCCTCTCAAACTCCATGCCCTCTCAATCACTACTCCCTCTCAAACACCATTCGCTCTCAAACTCCATTCATCCTCAAACAGCATTCCCTCTCAAACTCCATTCCAACTCAAACACCATTCCAACTCAAACTCCATTCCCTCTCAAACTCCATTCCCTCTCAATCTCATTACCACCTCAAACTCCCTGCCCTCTCAAACTCCATGCCCTCTCAAACTACATTACTTCTCCAACTCCATTCCCTCTCAATCTCCATTCCCTCTCAATCTCCATTCCCTCTCAATCTCATTACCACCTCAAACTCCCTGCCCTCTCAAACTCCATGCCCTCTCAAACTCCATTCGCTCTCAAACTCCATTCCCTCTCAAACTCCATTCCTTCACAAACACTATTCCACCTCAAACACCATTCCCTCTCCATCTCCATTCCAACTCAAACGCCATTCCCTCCCAAACTCCATTCCCTCCCCAATGCCATTCCACTCAAACACCCTTCCTCCCCAAGGCCAGTCATTCCCCATTGCCATTCCCTCCCCAATGTCATTCCCACTCCAGGCCATTCCCTCACAAACACTATTCCCTCACAAACACCATTCCACCTCAAACTCCATGCCCTCTCAATCACTACAACCACTCAAACACCATTCCCTCTCAATCTCCATACCACCTCAAACTCCCTGCCCTCTCAAACTCCATGCCCTCTCAAACTACATTACCTCTCACACTCCATTCCCTCTCAATCTCCATTCCCTCTCAATCTCATTACCACCTCAAACTCCCTGCCCTCTCAAACTCCATGCCCTCTCAAACTCCATGCCCTCTCAAACTCCATTCCTTCACAAACACTATTCCACCTCAAACACCATTCCCTCTCAATCTCCATTCCAACTCAAACGCCATTCCCTCCCAAACTCCATTCCCTCCCCAATGCCATTCCACTCCAACGCCATTCCTCCCCAAGGCCAGTCCTTCCCCAATGCCATTCCCTCCCCAATGTCATTCCCACTCCAGGCCATTCCCTCACAAACGCTATTCCCTCACAAACACTATTCCACCTCAAACTCCATGCCCTCTCAATCACTACAACCTCTCAAACACCATTCCCTCTCAATCTCCATACCACCTCAAACTCCCTGCCCTCTCAATCACTACTCCTTCTCATACTCCATTCCCTTCAAACTCCATGCCTTCTCAAACTCCGTGCACTCTCAAGCTACATTCCCACTCAAACTCCAATCCCTCTCAAACTCCATTCTCTCTCAAAATCCATTCAATCTCAAACTGCATTCCCTCTCAAACTCCATTCTTTCTCAAACTCCATGCCTTCTCAATCACTACACCCTCTCAAACTCAATTCCCGCTCAAACTCCATTCCACCTCATACTCCATTCCACCTCAAACTCCATTCAACCTCAAACCCCATTCCACCTCAAACTCCATTCTCTCTCAAAATCCATTCCTCTCAAACTCCATTCCCTCTCAATCTCCATTCCCTCTCAATCTCATTACCACCTCAAACTCCCTGCCATCGCAAACTCCATGCCCTCTCAAACTACATTACCTCTCAAACTACATTACCTCTCAAACTCCATTCCATCTCAAACTCCATTCCATCTCAAACTCCATTCCATCTCAAACTCCATTCCCCCTCAAACTACATTCCACCTCAAACTCCATTCCCCCTCAAACTCCATTCCCCCTCAAACTCCAATCCACCTCAAACACCATTTCCTCTCCAACACCATTCCCTCTCCAACACCATTCCACATCAAACTCCATTCCCTCTCAAACGACATTCCTCTCAAACGACATTCCTCTCAAACTCCATTCCCTCTCAAACTCCATTCCTTCACAAACACTATTCCACCTCAAACACCATTCCCTCTCAAACTCCATTCCCTCTCAAACACTATTCCTCTCAAACACTATTCCACCTCAAAAACCATTCCCTCTCAAACACAATTCCCACTCAAACTCCATTCAACCCGAAACTCCTTTCAAACTCCAACATCATTCGCTCTCAAACTCCATTCCCTCTCAAACTCCATTCCACCTCAAACTCAATTCCACCTCAAACTCAATTCCCTCTCAAACACCATTCCCTCACCAACACCATTCCAGCTCAAACTCCATTCCACTTCATACTCCATTCCCTCTCAAACTGCATTCCATCTCAAACTCCATTCCCTCTCAAACTCCATTCCCTCTCAAACTCCATTCCCTCTCAAACTCCATGCCCTCTCAAACTCCATGCCCTCTCAAACTCCATGCCCTCTCCAACTCCATGCCCTCTCAATCACTACTCCCTCTCAAACACCATTCACTCTCAAACTCCATTCATCCTCAAACTCCATTCCCTCTCAAACTCCATGACCTCTCAATCACTACTCCTTCTCATACTCCATTCCCTTCAAACTCCATGCCCTCTCAAACTACTTTCCTTCTCATACTCCCTGCCCTCTCAAACTGCATTCCCTCTCAAACTGCATTCCCTCTCAAACTCCATGCATTCTCAATCACTACACCCTCTCAAACTCCATTCCCGCTCAAACTCCATTCCACCTCATACTCCATTCCACCTCAAACTCCATTCATCCTCAAACCCCATTCCACCTCAAACTCCATTCCCTCTCAAAATCCATTCCTCTCAAACTCCATTCCTCTCAAACTCCATTCCCTCCCAAACTCCATTCCCTCCCAAATGCCATTCCACTCCAACGCCATTCCTCCACAAGGACAGTCCCTTCCCAATGCCATTCGCTCCCCAATGTCATTCCCTCTCCAGTCCATTCCCGCTAGAACGCTATTCCCTCACAAACACCATTCCACCTCAAAGTCCATGCACTCTCAAACTCCATGCCCTCTCAATCACTACAAACTCTCAAACACCATTCCCTCTCAATCTCCATTCCCTCTCAATCTCATTACCACCTCAAACTCCCTGCCCTCTCAATCACTACACCCTCTCATACACAATTCCCTCTCAAACTCCATTCCCTCTCAAACTCCTTGCCCTCTCAAACTCCCTGCCCTCTCAAACTCCATGCCCTCTCAAACTACATTCAACCTCAAACTCCATTCCACCTCAAACACCATTCCAACTCAAACACCATTCCAACACAAACACCATTCCAACTCAAACACCATTCCCTCTCAAACTCCATTCCCCCTCAAACTCCATTCCACCTCAAACTCCATTCCACCTCAAACTCCATTCCCTCTCAAACACCATTAGCTCTCAAACTCCATTCCACCTCAAACTTCATTCCACATCAAACTCCATTCCCCCTCAAACTCCAATCCACCTCAAACACCATTTCCTCTCCAACACCATTCCACCTCAAACTCCATTCCCTCTCAATATCATTACCACCTCAAACTCCCTGCCCTCTCAAACTCCATGCCCTCTCAAACTACATTACCTCTCAAACTACATTCCCTCTCAAACTCATTACCACCTCAAACTCCCTGCCCTCTCAAACTCCCTGCCCTCTCAAACTCCATTCCTTCACAAACACTATTCCACCTCAAACACCATTCCCTCTCAATCTCCATTCCAACTCAAACGCCATTCCCTCCCAAACTCCATTCCCTCCCCAATGACATTCCACTCCAACGCCATTCCTCCCCAAGGCCAGTCCTTCCCCAATGCCATTCCCTCCCCAATGTCATTCCCACTCCAGGCCATTCCCTCACAAACGCTATTCCCTCACAAACACCATTCCACCTCAAAATCAATGCCCTCTCAATCACTACAACCTCTCAAACACCATTCCCTCTCAATCTCCATACCACCTCAAACTCCCTGCCCTCTCAAACGCCATGCCCTCTCAATCACTACTCCTTCTCATACTCCATTCCCTTCAAACTCCATGCCTTCTCAAACTCCATGCACTCTCAAGCTACATTCCCACACAAACTCCAATCCCTCTCAAACTCCATTCTCTCTCAAAATCCATTCAATTTCAAACTGCATTCCCTCTCAAACTCCATTCTTTCTCAAACTCCATGCCTTCTCAATCACTACACACTCTCAAACTCAATTCCCGCTCAAACTCCATTCCACCTCATACTCCATTCCACCTCAAACTCCATTCAACCTCAAACCCCATTCCACCTCAAACTCCATTCCCTCTCAAAATCCATTCCTCTCATACTCCATTCCCTCTCAATCTCCATTCCCTCTCAATCTCATTACCACCTCAAACTCCATGCCCTCTCAAACTACATTACCTCTCAAACTACATTCCCTCTCAATCTCATTACCACCTCAAACTCCCTGCCCTCTCAAACTCCCTGCCCTCTCAAACTCCATTCCTTCACAAACACTATTCCACCTCAAACACCATTCCCTCTCAATCTCCATTCCAACTCAAACGCCATTCCCTCCCAAACTCCATTCCCTCCCCAATGACATTCCACTCCAACGCCATTCCTCCCCAAGGCCAGTCATTCCCCAATGCCATTCCCTCCCCAATGTCATTCCCACTCCAGGCCATTCCCTCACAAACACTATTCCCTCACAAACACCATTCCACCTCAAACTCCATGCCCTCTCAATCACTACAACCTCTCAAACACCATTCCCTCTCAATCTCCATACCACCTCAAACTCCCTGCCCTCTCAAACTCCATGCCCTCTCAAACTACATTACCTCTCAAACTCCATTCCCTCTCAATCTCCATTCCCTCTCAATCTCATTACCACCTCAAACTCCCTGCCATCGCAAACTCCATGCCCTCTCAAACTACATTACCTCTCAAACTACATTACCTCTCAAACTCCATTCCATCTCAAACTCCATTCCATCTCAAACTCCATTCCCCCTCAAACTACATTCCACCTCAAACTCCATTCCCCCTCAAACTCCATTCCCCCTCAAACTCCAATCCACCTCAAACACCATTTCCTCTCCAACACCATTCCCTCTCCAACACCATTCCACATCAAACTCCATTCCCTCTCAAACTCCATTCCCTCTCAAACACTATTCCTCTCAAAAACTATTCCACCTCAAAAACCATTCCCTCTCAAACACAATTCCCACTCAAACTCCATTCAACCCGAAACTCCTTTCAAACTCAAACATCATTCGCTCTCAAACTCCATTCCCTCTCAAACTCCATTCCCTCTCAAACTCCATTCCACCTCAAACTCAATTCCACCTCAAACTCAATTCCACCTCAAACTCAATTCCCTCTCAAACACCATTCCCTCACCAACACCATTCCAGCTCAAACTCCATTCCACTTCATACTCCATTCCCTCTCAAACTGCATTCCATCTCAAACTCCATTCCCTCTCAAACTCCATTCCCTCTCAAACTCCATGCCCTCTCAAACTCCATGCCCTCTCAAACTCCATGCCCTCTCCAACTCCATGCCCTCACAATCACTACACCCTCTCAAACACCATTCACTCTCAAACTCCATTCATCCTCAAACTCCATTCCCTCTCAAACTCCATGACCTCTCAATCACTACTCCTTCTCATACTCCATTCCCTTCAAACTCCATGCCCTCTCAAACTACTTTCCTTCTCATACTCCCTGCCCTCTCAAACTGCATTCCCTCTCAAACTTCATTCCCTGTCAAACTCCATGCATTCTCAATCACTACACCCTCTCAAACTCCATTCCCGCTCAAACTCCATTCCACCTCATACTCCATTCCACCTCAAACTCCATTCATCCTCAAACCCCATTCCACCTCAAACTCCATTCCCTCTCAAAATCCATTCCTCTCAAACTCCATTCCTCTCAAACTCCATTCCCTCCCAAACTCCATTCCCTCCCAAATGCCATTCCACTCCAACGCCATTCCTCCACAAGGACAGTCCCTTCCCAATGCCATTCGCTCCCCAATGTCATTCCCTCTCCAGTCCATTCCCGCTAGAACGCTATTCCCTCACAAACACCATTCCACCTCAAAGTCCATGCACTCTCAAACTCCATGCCCTCTCAATCACTACAAACTCTCAAACACCATTCCCTCTCAATCTCCATTCCCTCTCAATCTCATTACCACCTCAAACTCCCTGCCCTCTCAATCACTACACCCTCTCATACACAATTCCCTCTCAAACTCCATTCCCTCTCAAACTCCCTGCCCTCTCAAACTCCCTGCCCTCTCAAACTCCATGCCCTCTCAAACTACATTCAACCTCAAACTCCATTCCACCTCAAACACCATTCCAACTCAAACACCATTCCAACAAAAACACCATTCCAACTCAAACACCATTCCCTCTCAAACTCCATTCCCCCTCAAACTCCATTCCACCTCAAACTCCATTCCACCTCAAACTCCATTCCACCTCAAACTCCATTCCCTCTCAAACACCATTAGCTCTCAAACTCCATTCCACCTCAAACTTCATTCCACATCAAACTCCATTCCCCCTCAAACTCCAATCCACCTCAAACACCATTTCCTCTCCAACACCATTCCACCTCAAACTCCATTCCCTCTCAATATCATTACCACCTCAAACTCCCTGCCCTCTCAAACTCCATTACCTCTCAAACTACATTCCCTCTCAATCTCATTACCACCTCAAACTCCCTGCCCTCTCAAACTCCCTGCCCTCTCAAACTCCATTCCTTCACAAACACTATTCCACCTCAAACACCATTCCCTCTCAATCTCCATTCCAACTCAAACGCCATTCCCTCCCAAACTCCATTCCCTCCCCAATGACATTCCACTCCAACGCCATTCCTCCCCAAGGCCAGTCATTCCCCAATGCCATTCCCTCCCCAATGTCATTCCCACACCAGGCCATTCCCTCACAAACACTATTCCCTCACAAACACCATTCCACCTCAAACTCCATGCCCTCTCAATCACTACAACCTCTCAAACACCATTCCCTCTCAATCTCCATACCACCTCAAACTCCCTGCCCTCTCAAACTACATTACCTCTCAAACTCCATTCCCTCTCAATCTCATTACCACCTCAAACTCCCTGCCCTCTCAAACTCCATGCCCTCTCAAACTCCATGCCCTCTCAAACTCCATTCCTTCACAAACACTATTCCACCTCAAACACCATTACCTCTCAATCTCCATTCCAACTCAAACGCCATTCCCTCCCAAACTCCATTCCCTCCCCAATGCCATTCCACTCCAACGCCATTCCTCCCCAAGGCCAGTCCTTCCCCAATGCCATTCCCGCCCCAATGTCATTCCCACTCCAGGCCATTCCCTCACAAACGCTATTCCCTCACAAACACCATTCCACCTCAAAATCAATGCCCTCTCAATCACTACAACCTCTCAAACACCATTCCCTCTCAATCTCCATACCACCTCAAACTCCCTGCCCTCTCAAACTCCATGCCCTCTCAATCACTACTCCTTCTCATACTCCATTCCCTTCAAACTCCATGCCTTCTCAAACTCCATGCACTCTCAAGCTACATTCCCACTCAAACTCCAATCCCTCTCAAACTCCATTCTCTCTCAAAATCCATTCAATTTCAAACTGCATTCCCTCTCAAACTCCGTTCTTTCTCAAACTCCATGCCTTCTCAATCACTACACACTCTCAAACTCAATTCCCGCTCAAACTCCATTCCACCTCATACTCCATTCCACCTCAAACTCCATTCAACCTCAAACCCCATTCCACCTCAAACTCCATTCCTTCTCAAAATCCATTCCTCTCAAACTCCATTCCCTCTCAATCTCCATTCCCTCTCAATCTCATTACCACCTCAAACTCCCTGCCATCGCAAACTCCATGCCCTCTCAAACTACATTACCTCTCAAACTACATTACCTCTCAAACTCCATTCCCTCTCAAACTCCATTCCCTCTCAAACTCCATTCAACCTCAAACTCCATTCCACCTCAAACACCATTCCAACTCAAACACCATCCCAACACAAACACCATTCCAACTCAAACACCATTCCAACTCAAACTCCATTCCCTCTCAAACACCATTAGCTCTCAAACTCCATTCCATCTCAAACGTCATTCCACATCAAACTCCATTCCCCCTCAAACTCCATTCCACCTCAAACTCCATTCCACCTCAAACTCCATTCCCTCTCAAACTCCATTCCCTCTCAAACTCCATTCCCTCTCAAACTCCATTCCTTCACAAACACTATTCCACCTCAAACACCATTCCCTCTCAAACTCCATTCCCTCTCAAACACTATTCCTCTCAAACACTATTCCACCTCAAAAACCATTCCCTCTCAAACACAATTCCCACTCAAACTCCATTCAACCCGAAACTCCTTTCAAACTCAAACTCCATTCAACCTCAAACATCATTCGCTCTCAAACTCCATTCGCTCTCAAACTCCATTCGCTCTCAAACTCCATTCGCTCTCAAACTCCATTCGCTCTCAAAATCCATTCCCTCTCAAACTCCCTTCCCTCTCAAACTCCATTCCCTCTCAAACTCCATTCCCTCTCAAACTCAATTCCACCTCAAACACTACTCACTCTCAAACTCCATTCCACCTCAAACTCCATTCCTCTCAAACTCCATTCCCTCTCAAACTACATTCCCTCTCAAACTCCATTCCTTCACAAACACTAATCCACCTCAAACACCATTCCCTCTCAATCTCCATTCCAACTCAAATGCCATTCCCTCCCAAACTCCATTCCCTCCCCAATGCCATTCCACTCCAACGCCATTCCTCCCCAAGGCCAGTCCTTCCCCAATGCCATTCCCTCCCCAATGTCATTCCCACTCCAGGCCATTCCCTCACAAACACTATTCCCTCACAAACACCATTCCACCTCAAACTCCATGCCCTCTCAATCACTACAACCTCTCAAACACCATTCACTCTCAATCTCCATACCACCTCAAACTCCCTGCCCTCTCAAACTCCATGCCCTCTCAAACTACATTACCTCTCAAACTCCATTCCCTCTCAATCTCCATTCCCTCTCAATCTCATTACCACCTCAAACTCCCTGCCCTCTCAAACTCCATGCCCTCTCAAACTCCATTCCCTCTCAAACTCCATTCCCTCTCAAACTCCATTCCTTCACAAACACTATTCCACCTCAAACACCATTCCCTCTCAATCTCCATTCCAACTCAAACGCCATTCCCTCCCAAACTCCATTCCCTCCCCAATGCCATTCCACTCCAACGCCATTCCTCCCCAAGGCCAGTCCTTCCCCAATGCCATTCCCTCCCCAATGTCATTCCCACTCCAGGCCATTCCCTCACAAACGCTATTCCCTCACAAACACCATTCCACCTCAAACTCCATGCCCTCTCAATCACTACAACCTCTCAAACACCATTCCCTCTCAATCTCCATACCACCTCAAACTCCCTGCCCTCTCAAACTCCATGCCCTCTCAATCACTACTCCTTCTCATACTCCATTCCCTTCAAACTCCATGCCTTCTCAAACTCCATTCTCTCTCAAAATCCATTCAATCTCAAACTGCATTCCCTCTGAAACTCCATTCTTTCTCTAACTCCATGCCTTCTCAATCACTACACCCTCTCAAACTCAATTCCCGCTCAAACTCCATTCCACCCCATACTCCATTCCACCTCAAACTCCATTCAACCTCAAACCCCATTCCACCTCAAAAACCATTCCCTCTCAAACACAATTCCCACTCAAACTCCATTCAACCCGAAACTCCTTTCAATCACAAACTCCATTCAACCTCAAACATCATTCGCTCTCAAACTCCATTCGCTCTCAAACTCCATTCCCTCTCAATCTCCATTCCAACTCAAACGCCATTCCCTCCCAAACTCCATTCCCTCCCCAATGCCATTCCACTCCAACGCCATTCCTCCCCAAGGCCAGTCCTTCCCCAATGCCATTCCCTCCCCAATGTCATTCCCACTCCAGGCCATTCCCTCACAAACACTATTCCCTCACAAACACCATTCCACCTCAAACTCCATGCCCTCTCAATCACTACAACCTCTCAAACACCATTCCCTCTCAATCTCCATACCACCTCAAACTCCCTGCCCTCTCAATCACTACTCCTTCTCATACTCCATTCCCTTCAAACTCCATGCCTTCTCAAACTCCATGCACTCTCAAGCTACATTCCCACTCAAACTCCAATCCCTCTCAAACTCCATTCTCTCTCAAAATCCATTCAATCTCAAACTGCATTCCCTCTCAAACTCCATTCTTTCTCAAACTCCATGCCTTCTCAATCACTACACCCTCTCAAACTCCATTCTCTCTCAAACCCCATTCCACCTCAAACTCCATTCCCTCTCAAAATCCATTCCTCTCAAACTCCATTCCTCTCATATCCATTCCCTCCCAAACTCCATTCACTCCCCAATGCCATTCCACTCCAACGCCATTCCTCCCCAAGGACAGCCCCTCCCCAATGCCATTCCCTCCCCAACGTCATTCCCTCTTCAGGCCATTCCCTCTCGAACGCTATTCCCTCACAAACACCATTCCACCTCAAACTCAATGCACTCTCAAACTCCATGCCCTCTCAATCACTACAATCTCTCAAACACCATTCCCTCTCAATCTCCATTCCCTCTCAATCTCATTACCACCTCAAACTCCCTGCCATCGCAAACTCCATGCCCTCTCAAACTACATTACCTCTCAAACTACATTACCTCTCAAACTCCATTCCCTCTCAAACTCCATTCAACCTCAAACTCCATTCAACCTCAAACACCATTCCAACTCAAACACCATTCCAACACAAACACCATTCCAACTCAAACACCATTCCAACTCAAACTGCATTCCCTCTCAAACTCCATTCCCTCTCAAACACCATTAGCTCTCAAACTCCATTCCATCTCAAACTCCATTCCCCCTCAAACTCCATTCCACCTCAAACTCCATTCCACCTCAAACTCCATTCCCCCTCAAACTCCATTCCCCCTCAAACTCCATTCCCCCTCAAACTCCAATACACCTCAAACACCATTTCCTCTCCAACACCATTCCCTCTCCAACACCATTCCACCTCAAACTCCATTCCCTCTCAAACGACATTCCTCTCAAACGACATTCCTCTCAAACTCCATTCCCTCTCAAACTCCATTCCTTCACAAACACTATTCCACCTCAAACACCATTCCCTCACAAACTCCATTCCCTCTCAAACACTATTCCTCTCAAACACTATTCCACCTCAAAAACCATTCCCTCTCAAACACAATTCCCACTCAAACTCCATTCAACCCGAAACTCCTTTCAAACTCAAACTCCATTCAACCTCAAACATCATTCGCTCTCAAACTCCATTCGCTCTCAAACTCCATTCCCTCTCAAACTCCATTCCCTCTCAAACTCCATTCCCTCTCAAACTCCATTCCCTCTCAAACTCCATTCCACCTCAAACTCAATTCCACCTCAAACACTACTCACTCTCAAACTCCATTCCTCTCAAACTCCA
Source organism: Hemitrygon akajei (assembly GCF_048418815.1). Lineage (NCBI taxonomy): Eukaryota > Metazoa > Chordata > Chondrichthyes > Myliobatiformes > Dasyatidae > Hemitrygon > Hemitrygon akajei. Next base: position 80,685,891 of record NC_133125.1, on the reverse strand, counting down.
TTCCCTCTCAAACTCCATTCCTTCACAAACACTTTTCCACCTCAAACACCATTCCCTCTCAATCTCCATTCCAACTCAAATGCCATTCCCTCCCAAACTCCATTCCCTCCCCAATGCCATTCCACTCCAACGCCATTCCTCCCCAAGGCCAGTCCTTCCCCAATGCCATTCCCTCCCCAATGTCATTCCCACTCCAGGCCATTCCCTCACAAACACTATTCCCTCACAAACACCATTCCACCTCAAACTCCATGCCCTCTCAATCACTACAACCTCTCAAACACCATTCACTCTCAATCTCCATACCACCTCAAACTCCCTGCCCTCTCAAACTCCATGCCCTCTCAAACTACATTACCTCTCAAACTCCATTCCCTCTCAATCTCCATTCCCTCTCAATCTCATTACCACCTCAAACTCCCTGCCCTCTCAAACTCCATGCCCTCTCAAACTCCATGCCCTCTCAAACTCCATTCCCTCTCAAACTCCATTCCTTCACAAACACTATTCCACCTCAAACACCATTCCCTCTCAATCTCCATTCCAACTCAAACGCCATTCCCTCCCAAACTCCATTCCCTCCCCAATGCCATTCCACTCCAACGCCATTCCTCCCCAAGGCCAGTCCTTCCCCAATGCCATTCCCTCCCCAATGTCATTCCCACTCCAGGCCATTCCCTCACAAACACCATTCCACCTCAAACTCCATGCCCTCTCAATCACTACAACCTCTCAAACACCATTCCCTCTCAATCTCCATACCACCTCAAACTCCCTGCCCTCTCAAACTCCATGCCCTCTCAATCACTACTCCTTCTCATACTCCATTCCCTTCAAACTCCATGCCTTCTCAAACTCCATGCACTCTCAAGCTACATTCCCACTCAAACTCCAATCCCTCACAAACTCCATTCTCTCTCAAAATCCATTCAATCTCAAACTGCATTTCCTCTCAAACTCCATTCTTTCTCAAACTCCATGCCTTCTCAATCACTACACCCTCTCAAACACAATTCCCGCTCAAACTCCATTCCACCCCATACCCCATTCCACCTCAAACTCCATTCAACCTCAAACCCCATTCCACCTCAAAAACCATTCCCTCTCAAACACAATTCCCACTCAAACTCCATTCAACCCGAAACTCCTTTCAAACTCAAACTCCATTCAAATTCAAACATCATTCGCTCTCAAACTCCATTCCCTCTCAAACTCCATTCCCTCTCAAACTCCATTCCCTCTCAAACTCCATTCCCTCTCAAACTCCATACCCACTCAAACTCCATTCCCACTCAAACTCCATTCCCTCTCAAACTCCATTCCCTCTCAAACACCATTACACCACAAACTCCATTCCACCTTCAAACTCCATATCCACTCAAACTCCATTCCCACTCAAACTCCATTCCCTCTCAAACACCATTCCAACTCAAACTCCATTCCCTCTCAAACTCCATGCCCACTCAATCTCTACTCCCTCTCAAACATAATTCCCTCTCAAACTCCATTTCCTCTAAAACTCCATTCCACCTCAAACTCCATTCCCTCTCAAACTCCATTCCTCTCAAATTCCATTCAATCTCAAACTCTTTTCCTCTCAAACACCATTCCATCACAAACACCATTCCCTCTCAAACAGCATTCCCTCTCAAACAGCATTCCCTCACAAACACCATTCCCTCTCAAACTCCATTCCCTCTCAAACTCCATTCCCTCTCAAACTCCATTCCCTCTCAAACTCCATTCCCTCTCAAACTCCATTCCCTCTCAATCTCCATTCCAACTCAAACTGCATTCCAGCTCAAACATCGTTCCCTCTCAAACTCCATGCCCTCTCAATAACTACTCCCTCTCAAACACCATTCATCCTCAAATTCAATTCCCTCTCAAACTCCATTCCCTCTCACACTCCATTCAACCTCAAACTACATGCCCTCTCAATCACTACTCCCTCTCAAACTCCGTTCCCTCTCAAGCACCATTCCACCTCAAACTCCATTCCATCTCAAACTCCATTCCACCTCAAACTCCATTCAACCTCAAACTCCATTCAACCTCAAACTCCATTCAAACTCAAACGCCATTCAACCTCAAACTCCATTCCCTCTCAAACTCCAATCCACCTCAAACACAATTTCCTCTCCAACACCATTCCACCTCAAACTCCATTCCCTCTCAAACGACATTCCTCACAAACTCCATTCCCTCTCAAACTCCATTCCTTCACAAACACGATTCCACCTCAAACACCATTCCCTCTCAAACTCCATTCCCTCTCAAACACTATTCCACCTCAAACACCATTCCCTCTCAATCTCCATTCCCTCTGAATCTCCATTCCCTCTCAATATCATTACCACCTCAAACTCCCTGCCCTCTCAAACTCCATGCCCTCTCAAACTACATTACCTCTCAAACTCCATTCCCTCTCAATCTCCATTCCCTCTCAATCTCATTACCACCTCAAACTCCCTGCCCTCTCAAACTCCCTGCCCTCTCAAACTCCCTGCCCTCTCAAACTCCATTCCTTCACAAATACTATTCCACCTCAAACACCATTCCCTCTCAATCTCCATTCCAACTCAAACGCCATTCCCTCCCAAACTCCATTCCCTCCCCAATGCCATTCCACTCCAACGCCATTCCTCCCCAAGGCCAGTCCTTCCCCAATGCCATTCCTTCCCCAATGTCATTCCCACTCCAGGCCATTCCCTCACAAACACTATTCCCTCCCAAACACCATTCCACCTCAAACTCCATGCCCTCTCAATCACTACAACCTCTCAAACACCATTCCCTCTCAATCTCCATACCACCTCAAACTCCCTGCCCTCTCAAATTCCATGCCCTCTCAAACTACATTACCTCTCAAACTCCATTCCCTCTCAATCTCATTACCACCTCAAACTCCCTGCCCTCTCAAACTCCATGCCCTCTCAAACTCCATTCCCTCTGAAACTCCATTCCTTCACAAACACTATTCCACCTCAAACACCATTACCTCTCAATGTCCATTCCAACTCAAACGCCATTCCCTCCCAAACTCCATTCCCTCCCCAATGCCATTCCACTCCAACGCCATTCCTCCCCAAGGCCAGTCCTTCCCCAATGCCATTCCCTCCCCAATGTCATTCCCACTCCAGGCCATTCCCTCACAAACGCTATTCCCTCACAAACATCATTCCACCTCAAACTCCATGCCCTCTCAATCACTACAACCTCTCAAACACCATTCCCTCTCAATCTCCATACCACCTCAAACACCCTGCCCTCTCAAACTCCATGCCCTCTCAATCACTACTCCTTCTCATACTCCATTCCCTTCAAACTCCATGCCTTCTCAATCTCCATGCACTCTCAAGCTACATTCCCACTCAAACTCCAATCCCTCTCAAACTCCATTCTCTCTCAAAATCCATTCAATCTCAAACTGCATTCCCTCTCAAACTCCATTCTTTCTCAAACTCCATGCCTTCTAAATCATTACACCCTCTCAAACTCAATTCCCGCTCAAACTCCATTCCACCTCATACTCCATTCGACCTCAAACTCCATTCAACCTCAAACCCCATTCCACCTCAAACTCCATTCCCTCTCAAAATCCATTCCTCTCAAACTCCATTCCCTCTCAATCTCCATTCCCTCTCAATCTCCATTCCCTCTCAATCTCATTACCACCTCAAACTCCCTGCCATCGCAAACTCCATGCCCTCTCAAACTACATTACCTCTCAAACTCCATACCCTCTCAAACTCCATACCCTCTCAAACTCCATTCAACCTCAAACTCCATTCCACCTCAAACACCATTCCAACTCAAACACCATTCCAGCACAAACACCATTCCAACTCAAACACCATTCCAACTCAAACTCCATTCCCTCTCAAACACCATTAGCTCTCAAACTCCATTCCATCTCAAACTCCATTCCCCCTCAAACTCCATTCCACCTCATACTCCATTCCCTCTCAAACTCCATTCCCTCTCAAACTCCATTCCCTCTCAAACTCCATGCCCTCTCAAACTCCATGCCCTCTCAAACTCCATGCCCTCTCCAACTCCATGCCCTCTCAATCACTACTCCCTCTCAAACACCATTCGCTCTCAAACTCCATTCATCCTCAAACAGCATTCCCTCTCAAACTCCATTCCAACTCAAACACCATTCCAACTCAAACTCCATTCCCTCTCAAACTCCATTCCCTCTCAATCTCATTACCACCTCAAACTCCCTGCCCTCTCAAACTCCATGCCCTCTCAAACTACATTACTTCTCCAACTCCATTCCCTCTCAATCTCCATTCCCTCTCAATCTCCATTCCCTCTCAATCTCATTACCACCTCAAACTCCCTGCCCTCTCAAACTCCATGCCCTCTCAAACTCCATTCGCTCTCAAACTCCATTCCCTCTCAAACTCCATTCCCTCTCAAACTCCATTCCTTCACAAACACTATTCCACCTCAAACACCATTCCCTCTCCATCTCCATTCCAACTCAAACGCCATTCCCTCCCAAACTCCATTCCCTCCCCAATGCCATTGCACTCAAACACCCTTCCTCCCCAAGGCCAGTCATTCCCCATTGCCATTCCCTCCCCAATGTCATTCCCACTCCAGGCCATTCCCTCACAAACACTATTCCCTCACAAACACCATTCCACCTCAAACTCCATGCCCTCTCAATCACTACAACCTCTCAAACACCATTCCCTCTCAATCTCCATACCACCTCAAACTCCCTGCCCTCTCAAACTCCATGCCCTCTCAATCACTACTCCTTCTCATACTCCATTCCCTTCAAACTCCATGCCTTCTCAAACTCCATGCACTCTCAAGCTACATTCCCACTCAAACTCCAATCCCTCACAAACTCCATTCTCTCTCAAAATCCATTCAATCTCAAACTGCATTTCCTCTCAAACTCCATTCTTTCTCAAACTCCATGCCTTCTCAATCACTACACCCTCTCAAACACAATTCCCGCTCAAACTCCATTCCACCCCATACTCCATTCCACCTCAAACTCCATTCAACCTCAAACCCCATTCCACCTCAAAAACCATTCCCTCTCAAACACAATTCCCACTCAAACTCCATTCAACCCGAAACTCCTTTCAAACTCAAACTCCATTCAACCTCAAACATCATTCGCTCTCAAACTCCATTCCCTCTCAAACTCCATTCCCTCTCAAACTCCATTCCCTCTCAAACTCCATTCCCTCTCAAACTCCATACCCACTCAAACTCCATTCCCACTCAAACTCCATTCCCTCTCAAACTCCATTCCCTCTCAAACACCATTACACCACAAACTCCATTCCACCTTCAAACTCCATATCCACTCAAACTCCATTCCCACTCAAACTCCATTCCCTCTCAAACACCATTCCAACTCAAACTCCATTCCCTCTCAAACTCCATGCCCACTCAATCACTACTCCCTCTCAAACATAATTCCCTCTCAAACTCCATTTCCTCTAAAACTCCATTCCACCTCAAACTCCATTCCCTCTCAAACTCCATTCCTCTCAAATTCCATTCAATCTCAAACTCTTTTCCTCTCAAACACCATTCCATCACAAACACCATTCCCTCTCAAACAGCATTCCCTCTCAAACAGCATTCCCTCACAAACACCATTCCCTCTCAAACCCCATTCCCTCTCAAACTCCATTCCCTCTCAAACTCCATTCCCTCTCAAACTCCATTCCCTCTCAAACTCCATTCCCTCTCAATCTCCATTCCAACTCAAACTGCATTCCAGCTCAAACATCGTTCCCTCTCAAACTCCATGCCCTCTCAATAACTACTCCCTCTCAAACACCATTCATCCTCAAATTCAATTCCCTCTCAAACTCCATTCCCTCTCACACTCCATTCAACCTCAAACTACATGCCCTCTCAATCACTACTCCCTCTCAAACTCCGTTCCCTCTCAAGCACCATTCCACCTCAAACTCCATTCCATCTCAAACTCCATTCCACCTCAAACTCCATTCAACCTCAAACTCCATTCAACCTCAAACTCCATTCAAACTCAAACGCCATTCAACCTCAAACTCCATTCCCTCTCAAACTCCAATCCACCTCAAACACAATTTCCTCTCCAACACCATTCCACCTCAAACTCCATTCCCTCTCAAACGACATTCCTCACAAACTCCATTCCCTCTCAAACTCCATTCCTTCACAAACACGATTCCACCTCAAACACCATTCCCTCTCAAACTCCATTCCCTCTCAAACACTATTCCACCTCAAACACCATTCCCTCTCAATCTCCATTCCCTCTGAATCTCCATTCCCTCTCAATATCATTACCACCTCAAACTCCCTGCCCTCTCAAACTCCATGCCCTCTCAAACTACATTACCTCTCAAACTCCATTCCCTCTCAATCTCCATTCCCTCTCAATCTCATTACCACCTCAAACTCCCTGCCCTCTCAAACTCCCTGCCCTCTCAAACTCCCTGCCCTCTCAAACTCCATTCCTTCACAAATACTATTCCACCTCAAACACCATTCCCTCTCAATCTCCATTCCAACTCAAACGCCATTCCCTCCCAAACTCCATTCCCTCCCCAATGCCATTCCACTCCAACGCCATTCCTCCCCAAGGCCAGTCCTTCCCCAATGCCATTCCTTCCCCAATGTCATTCCCACTCCAGGCCATTCCCTCACAAACACTATTCCCTCCCAAACACCATTCCACCTCAAACTCCATGCCCTCTCAATCACTACAACCTCTCAAACACCATTCCCTCTCAATCTCCATACCACCTCAAACTCCCTGCCCTCTCAAATTCCATGCCCTCTCAAACTACATTACCTCTCAAACTCCATTCCCTCTCAATCTCATTACCACCTCAAACTCCCTGCCCTCTCAAACTCCATGCCCTCTCAAACTCCATTCCCTCTGAAATTCCATTCCTTCACAAACACTATTCCACCTCAAACACCATTACCTCTCAATGTCCATTCCAACTCAAACGCCATTCCCTCCCAAACTCCATTCCCTCCCCAATGCCATTCCACTCCAACGCCATTCCTCCCCAAGGCCAGTCCTTCCCCAATGCCATTCCCTCCCCAATGTCATTCCCACTCCAGGCCATTCCCTCACAAACGCTATTCCCTCACAAACATCATTCCACCTCAAACTCCATGCCCTCTCAATCACTACAACCTCTCAAACACCATTCCCTCTCAATCTCCATACCACCTCAAACACCCTGCCCTCTCAAACTCCATGCCCTCTCAATCACTACTCCTTCTCATACTCCATTCCCTTCAAACTCCATGCCTTCTCAATCTCCATGCACTCTCAAGCTACATTCCCACTCAAACTCCAATCCCTCTCAAACTCCATTCTCTCTCAAAATCCATTCAATCTCAAACTGCATTCCCTCTCAAACTCCATTCTTTCTCAAACTCCATGCCTTCTAAATCATTACACCCTCTCAAACTCAATTCCCGCTCAAACTCCATTCCACCTCATACTCCATTCGACCTCAAACTCCATTCAACCTCAAACCCCATTCCACCTCAAACTCCATTCCCTCTCAAAATCCATTCCTCTCAAACTCCATTCCCTCTCAATCTCCATTCCCTCTCAATCTCCATTCCCTCTCAATCTCATTACCACCTCAAACTCCCTGCCATCGCAAACTCCATGCCCTCTCAAACTACATTACCTCTCAAACTCCATACCCTCTCAAACTCCATACCCTCTCAAACTCCATTCAACCTCAAACTCCATTCCACCTCAAACACCATTCCAACTCAAACACCATTCCAGCACAAACACCATTCCAACTCAAACACCATTCCAACTCAAACTCCATTCCCTCTCAAACACCATTAGCTCTCAAACTCCATTCCATCTCAAACTCCATTCCCCCTCAAACTCCATTCCACCTCATACTCCATTCCCTCTCAAACTCCATTCCCTCTCAAACTCCATTCCCTCTCAAACTCCATGCCCTCTCAAACTCCATGCCCTCTCAAACTCCATGCCCTCTCCAACTCCATGCCCTCTCAATCACTACTCCCTCTCAAACACCATTCGCTCTCAAACTCCATTCATCCTCAAACAGCATTCCCTCTCAAACTCCATTCCAACTCAAACACCATTCCAACTCAAACTCCATTCCCTCTCAAACTCCATTCCCTCTCAATCTCATTACCACCTCAAACTCCCTGCCCTCTCAAACTCCATGCCCTCTCAAACTACATTACTTCTCCAACTCCATTCCCTCTCAATCTCCATTCCCTCTCAATCTCCATTCCCTCTCAATCTCATTACCACCTCAAACTCCCTGCCCTCTCAAACTCCATGCCCTCTCAAACTCCATTCGCTCTCAAACTCCATTCCCTCTCAAACTCCATTCCCTCTCAAACTCCATTCCCTCTCAAACTCCATTCCTTCACAAACACTATTCCACCTCAAACACCATTCCCTCTCCATCTCCATTCCAACTCAAACGCCATTCCCTCCCAAACTCCATTCCCTCCCCAATGCCATTGCACTCAAACACCCTTCCTCCCCAAGGCCAGTCATTCCCCATTGCCATTCCCTCCCCAATGTCATTCCCACTCCAGGCCATTCCCTCACAAACACTATTCCCTCACAAACACCATTCCACCTCAAACTCCATGCCCTCTCAATCACTACAACCTCTCAAACACCATTCCCTCTCAATCTCCATACCACCTCAAACTCCCTGCCCTCTCAAACTCCATGCCCTCTCAATCACTACTCCTTCTCATACTCCATTCCCTTCAAACTCCATGCCTTCTCAAACTCCATGCACTCTCAAGCTACATTCCCACTCAAACTCCAATCCCTCACAAACTCCATTCTCTCTCAAAATCCATTCAATCTCAAACTGCATTTCCTCTCAAACTCCATTCTTTCTCAAACTCCATGCCTTCTCAATCACTACACCCTCTCAAACACAATTCCCGCTCAAACTCCATTCCACCCCATACTCCATTCCACCTCAAACTCCATTCAACCTCAAACCCCATTCCCTCTCAAACTCCATTCCCTCTCAAACACAATTCCCACTCAAACTCCATTCAACCCGAAACTCCTTTCAAACTCAAACTCCATTCAACCTCAAACATCATTCGCTCTCAAACTCCATTCCCTCTCAAACTCCATTCCCTCTCAAACTCCATTCCCTCTCAAACTCCATTCCCTCTCAAACTCCATACCCACTCAAACTCCATTCCCACTCAAACTCCATTCCCTCTCAAACTCCATTCCCTCTCAAACACCATTACACCACAAACTCCATTCCACCTTCAAACTCCATATCCACTCAAACTCCATTCCCACTCAAACTCCATTCCCTCTCAAACACCATTCCAACTCAAACTCCATTCCCTCTCAAACTCCATGCCCACTCAATCACTACTCCCTCTCAAACATAATTCCCTCTCAAACTCCATTTCCTCTAAAACTCCATTCCACCTCAAACTCCATTCCCTCTCAAACTCCATTCCTCTCAAATTCCATTCAATCTCAAACTCTTTTCCTCTCAAACACCATTCCATCACAAACACCATTCCCTCTCAAACAGCATTCCCTCTCAAACAGCATTCCCTCACAAACACCATTCCCTCTCAAACCCCATTCCCTCTCAAACTCCATTCCCTCTCAAACTCCATTCCCTCTCAAACTCCATTCCCTCTCAAACTCCATTCCCTCTCAATCTCCATTCCAACTCAAACTGCATTCCAGCTCAAACATCGTTCCCTCTCAAACTCCATGCCCTCTCAATAACTACTCCCTCTCAAACACCATTCATCCTCAAATTCAATTCCCTCTCAAACTCCATTCCCTCTCACACTCCATTCAACCTCAAACTACATGCCCTCTCAATCACTACTCCCTCTCAAACTCCGTTCCCTCTCAAGCACCATTCCACCTCAAACTCCATTCCATCTCAAACTCCATTCCACCTCAAACTCCATTCAACCTCAAACTCCATTCAACCTCAAACTCCATTCAAACTCAAACGCCATTCAACCTCAAACTCCATTCCCTCTCAAACTCCAATCCACCTCAAACACAATTTCCTCTCCAACACCATTCCACCTCAAACTCCATTCCCTCTCAAACGACATTCCTCACAAACTCCATTCCCTCTCAAACTCCATTCCTTCACAAACACGATTCCACCTCAAACACCATTCCCTCTCAAACTCCATTCCCTCTCAAACACTATTCCACCTCAAACACCATTCCCTCTCAATCTCCATTCCCTCTGAATCTCCATTCCCTCTCAATATCATTACCACCTCAAACTCCCTGCCCTCTCAAACTCCATGCCCTCTCAAACTACATTACCTCTCAAACTCCATTCCCTCTCAATCTCCATTCCCTCTCAATCTCATTACCACCTCAAACTCCCTGCCCTCTCAAACTCCCTGCCCTCTCAAACTCCCTGCCCTCTCAAACTCCATTCCTTCACAAATACTATTCCACCTCAAACACCATTCCCTCTCAATCTCCATTCCAACTCAAACGCCATTCCCTCCCAAACTCCATTCCCTCCCCAATGCCATTCCACTCCAACGCCATTCCTCCCCAAGGCCAGTCCTTCCCCAATGCCATTCCTTCCCCAATGTCATTCCCACTCCAGGCCATTCCCTCACAAACACTATTCCCTCCCAAACACCATTCCACCTCAAACTCCATGCCCTCTCAATCACTACAACCTCTCAAACACCATTCCCTCTCAATCTCCATACCACCTCAAACTCCCTGCCCTCTCAAATTCCATGCCCTCTCAAACTACATTACCTCTCAAACTCCATTCCCTCTCAATCTCATTACCACCTCAAACTCCCTGCCCTCTCAAACTCCATGCCCTCTCAAACTCCATTCCCTCTGAAATTCCATTCCTTCACAAACACTATTCCACCTCAAACACCATTACCTCTCAATGTCCATTCCAACTCAAACGCCATTCCCTCCCAAACTCCATTCCCTCCCCAATGCCATTCCACTCCAACGCCATTCCTCCCCAAGGCCAGTCCTTCCCCAATGCCATTCCCTCCCCAATGTCATTCCCACTCCAGGCCATTCCCTCACAAACGCTATTCCCTCACAAACATCATTCCACCTCAAACTCCATGCCCTCTCAATCACTACAACCTCTCAAACACCATTCCCTCTCAATCTCCATACCACCTCAAACACCCTGCCCTCTCAAACTCCATGCCCTCTCAATCACTACTCCTTCTCATACTCCATTCCCTTCAAACTCCATGCCTTCTCAATCTCCATGCACTCTCAAGCTACATTCCCACTCAAACTCCAATCCCTCTCAAACTCCATTCTCTCTCAAAATCCATTCAATCTCAAACTGCATTCCCTCTCAAACTCCATTCTTTCTCAAACTCCATGCCTTCTAAATCATTACACCCTCTCAAACTCAATTCCCGCTCAAACTCCATTCCACCTCATACTCCATTCGACCTCAAACTCCATTCAACCTCAAACCCCATTCCACCTCAAACTCCATTCCCTCTCAAAATCCATTCCTCTCAAACTCCATTCCCTCTCAATCTCCATTCCCTCTCAATCTCCATTCCCTCTCAATCTCATTACCACCTCAAACTCCCTGCCATCGCAAACTCCATGCCCTCTCAAACTACATTACCTCTCAAACTCCATACCCTCTCAAACTCCATACCCTCTCAAACTCCATTCAACCTCAAACTCCATTCCACCTCAAACACCATTCCAACTCAAACACCATTCCAGCACAAACACCATTCCAACTCAAACACCATTCCAACTCAAACTCCATTCCCTCTCAAACACCATTAGCTCTCAAACTCCATTCCATCTCAAACTCCATTCCCCCTCAAACTCCATTCCACCTCATACTCCATTCCCTCTCAAACTCCATTCCCTCTCAAACTCCATTCCCTCTCAAACTCCATGCCCTCTCAAACTCCATGCCCTCTCAAACTCCATGCCCTCTCCAACTCCATGCCCTCTCAATCACTACTCCCTCTCAAACACCATTCGCTCTCAAACTCCATTCATCCTCAAACAGCATTCCCTCTCAAACTCCATTCCAACTCAAACACCATTCCAACTCAAACTCCATTCCCTCTCAAACTCCATTCCCTCTCAATCTCATTACCACCTCAAACTCCCTGCCCTCTCAAACTCCATGCCCTCTCAAACTACATTACTTCTCCAACTCCATTCCCTCTCAATCTCCATTCCCTCTCAATCTCCATTCCCTCTCAATCTCATTACCACCTCAAACTCCCTGCCCTCTCAAACTCCATGCCCTCTCAAACTCCATTCGCTCTCAAACTCCATTCCCTCTCAAACTCCATTCCCTCTCAAACTCCATTCCCTCTCAAACTCCATTCCTTCACAAACACTATTCCACCTCAAACACCATTCCCTCTCCATCTCCATTCCAACTCAAACGCCATTCCCTCCCAAACTCCATTCCCTCCCCAATGCCATTGCACTCAAACACCCTTCCTCCCCAAGGCCAGTCATTCCCCATTGCCATTCCCTCCCCAATGTCATTCCCACTCCAGGCCATTCCCTCACAAACACTATTCCCTCACAAACACCATTCCACCTCAAACTCCATGCCCTCTCAATCACTACAACCTCTCAAACACCATTCCCTCTCAATCTCCATACCACCTCAAACTCCCTGCCCTCTCAAACTCCATGCCCTCTCAATCACTACTCCTTCTCATACTCCATTCCCTTCAAACTCCATGCCTTCTCAAACTCCATGCACTCTCAAGCTACATTCCCACTCAAACTCCAATCCCTCACAAACTCCATTCTCTCTCAAAATCCATTCAATCTCAAACTGCATTTCCTCTCAAACTCCATTCTTTCTCAAACTCCATGCCTTCTCAATCACTACACCCTCTCAAACACAATTCCCGCTCAAACTCCATTCCACCCCATACTCCATTCCACCTCAAACTCCATTCAACCTCAAACCCCATTCCACCTCAAAAACCATTCCCTCTCAAACACAATTCCCACTCAAACTCCATTCAACCCGAAACTCCTTTCAAACTCAAACTCCATTCAACCTCAAACATCATTCGCTCTCAAACTCCATTCCCTCTCAAACTCCATTCCCTCTCAAACTCCATTCCCTCTCAAACTCCATTCCCTCTCAAACTCCATACCCACTCAAACTCCATTCCCACTCAAACTCCATTCCCTCTCAAACTCCATTCCCTCTCAAACACCATTACACCACAAACTCCATTCCACCTTCAAACTCCATATCCACTCAAACTCCATTCCCACTCAAACTCCATTCCCTCTCAAACACCATTCCAACTCAAACTCCATTCCCTCTCAAACTCCATGCCCACTCAATCACTACTCCCTCTCAAACATAATTCCCTCTCAAACTCCATTTCCTCTAAAACTCCATTCCACCTCAAACTCCATTCCCTCTCAAACTCCATTCCTCTCAAATTCCATTCAATCTCAAACTCTTTTCCTCTCAAACACCATTCCATCACAAACACCATTCCCTCTCAAACAGCATTCCCTCTCAAACAGCATTCCCTCACAAACACCATTCCCTCTCAAACCCCATTCCCTCTCAAACTCCATTCCCTCTCAAACTCCATTCCCTCTCAAACTCCATTCCCTCTCAAACTCCATTCCCTCTCAATCTCCATTCCAACTCAAACTGCATTCCAGCTCAAACATCGTTCCCTCTCAAACTCCATGCCCTCTCAATAACTACTCCCTCTCAAACACCATTCATCCTCAAATTCAATTCCCTCTCAAACTCCATTCCCTCTCACACTCCATTCAACCTCAAACTACATGCCCTCTCAATCACTACTCCCTCTCAAACTCCGTTCCCTCTCAAGCACCATTCCACCTCAAACTCCATTCCATCTCAAACTCCATTCCACCTCAAACTCCATTCAACCTCAAACTCCATTCAACCTCAAACTCCATTCAAACTCAAACGCCATTCAACCTCAAACTCCATTCCCTCTCAAACTCCAATCCACCTCAAACACAATTTCCTCTCCAACACCATTCCACCTCAAACTCCATTCCCTCTCAAACGACATTCCTCACAAACTCCATTCCCTCTCAAACTCCATTCCTTCACAAACACGATTCCACCTCAAACACCATTCCCTCTCAAACTCCATTCCCTCTCAAACACTATTCCACCTCAAACACCATTCCCTCTCAATCTCCATTCCCTCTGAATCTCCATTCCCTCTCAATATCATTACCACCTCAAACTCCCTGCCCTCTCAAACTCCATGCCCTCTCAAACTACATTACCTCTCAAACTCCATTCCCTCTCAATCTCCATTCCCTCTCAATCTCATTACCACCTCAAACTCCCTGCCCTCTCAAACTCCCTGCCCTCTCAAACTCCCTGCCCTCTCAAACTCCATTCCTTCACAAATACTATTCCACCTCAAACACCATTCCCTCTCAATCTCCATTCCAACTCAAACGCCATTCCCTCCCAAACTCCATTCCCTCCCCAATGCCATTCCACTCCAACGCCATTCCTCCCCAAGGCCAGTCCTTCCCCAATGCCATTCCTTCCCCAATGTCATTCCCACTCCAGGCCATTCCCTCACAAACACTATTCCCTCCCAAACACCATTCCACCTCAAACTCCATGCCCTCTCAATCACTACAACCTCTCAAACACCATTCCCTCTCAATCTCCATACCACCTCAAACTCCCTGCCCTCTCAAATTCCATGCCCTCTCAAACTACATTACCTCTCAAACTCCATTCCCTCTCAATCTCATTACCACCTCAAACTCCCTGCCCTCTCAAACTCCATGCCCTCTCAAACTCCATTCCCTCTGAAACTCCATTCCTTCACAAACACTATTCCACCTCAAACACCATTACCTCTCAATGTCCATTCCAACTCAAACGCCATTCCCTCCCAAACTCCATTCCCTCCCCAATGCCATTCCACTCCAACGCCATTCCTCCCCAAGGCCAGTCCTTCCCCAATGCCATTCCCTCCCCAATGTCATTCCCACTCCAGGCCATTCCCTCACAAACGCTATTCCCTCACAAACATCATTCCACCTCAAACTCCATGCCCTCTCAATCACTACAACCTCTCAAACACCATTCCCTCTCAATCTCCATACCACCTCAAACACCCTGCCCTCTCAAACTCCATGCCCTCTCAATCACTACTCCTTCTCATACTCCATTCCCTTCAAACTCCATGCCTTCTCAATCTCCATGCACTCTCAAGCTACATTCCCACTCAAACTCCAATCCCTCTCAAACTCCATTCTCTCTCAAAATCCATTCAATATCAAACTGCATTCCCTCTCAAACTCCATTCTTTCTCAAACTCCATGCCTTCTAAATCATTACACCCTCTCAAACTCAATTCCCGCTCAAACTCCATTCCACCTCATACTCCATTCGACCTCAAACTCCATTCAACCTCAAACCCCATTCCACCTCAAACTCCATTCCCTCTCAAAATCCATTCCTCTCAAACTCCATTCCCTCTCAATCTCCATTCCCTCTCAATCTCCATTCCCTCTCAATCTCATTACCACCTCAAACTCCCTGCCATCGCAAACTCCATGCCCTCTCAAACTACATTACCTCTCAAACTCCATACCCTCTCAAACTCCATACCCTCTCAAACTCCATTCAACCTCAAACTCCATTCCACCTCAAACACCATTCCAACTCAAACACCATTCCAGCACAAACACCATTCCAACTCAAACACCATTCCAACTCAAACTCCATTCCCTCTCAAACACCATTAGCTCTCAAACTCCATTCCATCTCAAACTCCATTCCCCCTCAAACTCCATTCCACCTCATACTCCATTCCCTCTCAAACTCCATTCCCTCTCAAACTCCATTCCCTCTCAAACTCCATGCCCTCTCAAACTCCATGCCCTCTCAAACTCCATGCCCTCTCCAACTCCATGCCCTCTCAATCACTACTCCCTCTCAAACACCATTCGCTCTCAAACTCCATTCATCCTCAAACAGCATTCCCTCTCAAACTCCATTCCAACTCAAACACCATTCCAACTCAAACTCCATTCCCTCTCAAACTCCATTCCCTCTCAATCTCATTACCACCTCAAACTCCCTGCCCTCTCAAACTCCATGCCCTCTCAAACTACATTACTTCTCCAACTCCATTCCCTCTCAATCTCCATTCCCTCTCAATCTCCATTCCCTCTCAATCTCATTACCACCTCAAACTCCCTGCCCTCTCAAACTCCATGCCCTCTCAAACTCCATTCGCTCTCAAACTCCATTCCCTCTCAAACTCCATTCCCTCTCAAACTCCATTCCTTCACAAACACTATTCCACCTCAAACACCATTCCCTCTCCATCTCCATTCCAACTCAAACGCCATTCCCTCCCAAACTCCATTCCCTCCCCAATGCCATTCCACTCAAACACCCTTCCTCCCCAAGGCCAGTCATTCCCCATTGCCATTCCCTCCCCAATGTCATTCCCACTCCAGGCCATTCCCTCACAAACACTATTCCCTCACAAACACCATTCCACCTCAAACTCCATGCCCTCTCAATCACTACAACCTCTCAAACACCATTCCCTCTCAATCTCCATACCACCTCAAACTCCCTGCCCTCTCAAACTCCATGCCCTCTCAATCACTACTCCTTCTCATACTCCATTCCCTTCAAACTCCATGCCTTCTCAAACTCCATGCACTCTCAAGCTACATTCCCACTCAAACTCCAATCCCTCTCAAACTCCATTCTCTCTCAAAATCCATTCAATCTCAAACTGCATTCCCTCTCAAACTCCATTCTTTCTCAAACTCCATGCCTTCTCAATCACTACACCCTCTCAAACTCAATTCCCGCTCAAACTCCATTCCACCCCATACTCCATTCCACCTCAAACTCCATTCAACCTCAAACCCCATTCCACCTCAAAAACCATTCCCTCTCAAACACAATACCCACTCAAACTCCATTCAACCCGAAACTCCTTTCAAACTCAAACTCCATTCAACCTCAAACATCATTCGCTCTCAAACTCCATTCCCTCTCAAACTCCATTCCCTCTCAAACTCCATTCCCTCTCAAACTCCATACCCACTCAAACTCCATTCCCACTCAAACTCCATTCCCTCTCAAACTCCATTCCCTCTCAAACACCATTACACCACAAACTCCATTCCACCTTCAAACTCCATATCCACTCAAACTCCATTCCCACTCAAACTCCATTCCCTCTCAAACACCATTCCAACTCAAACTCCATTCCCTCTCAAACTCCATGCCCACTCAATCACTACTCCCTCTCAAATATAATTCCCTCTCAAACTCCATTCCCTCTCAAACACTATTCCACCTCAAACACCATTCCCTCTCAATCTCCATTCCCTCTGAATCTCCATTCCCTCTCAATATCATTACCACCTCAAACTCCCTGCCCTCTCAAACTCCATGCCCTCTCAAACTACATTACCTCTCAAACTCCATTCCCTCTCAATCTCCATTCCCTCTCAATCTCATTACCACCTCAAACTCCCTGCCCTCTCAAACTCCCTGCCCTCTCAAACTCCCTGCCCTCTCAAACTCCATTCCTTCACAAATACTATTCCACCTCAAACACCATTCCCTCTCAATCTCCATTCCAACTCAAACGCCATTCCCTCCCAAACTCCATTCCCTCCCCAATGCCATTCCACTCCAACGCCATTCCTCCCCAAGGCCAGTCCTTCCCCAATGCCATTCCTTCCCCAATGTCATTCCCACTCCAGGCCATTCCCTCACAAACACTATTCCCTCCCAAACACCATTCCACCTCAAACTCCATGCCCTCTCAATCACTACAACCTCTCAAACACCATTCCCTCTCAATCTCCATACCACCTCAAACTCCCTGCCCTCTCAAATTCCATGCCCTCTCAAACTACATTACCTCTCAAACTCCATTCCCTCTCAATCTCATTACCACCTCAAACTCCCTGCCCTCTCAAACTCCATGCCCTCTCAAACTCCATTCCCTCTGAAACTCCATTCCTTCACAAACACTATTCCACCTCAAACACCATTACCTCTCAATGTCCATTCCAACTCAAACGCCATTCCCTCCCAAACTCCATTCCCTCCCCAATGCCATTCCACTCCAACGCCATTCCTCCCCAAGGCCAGTCCTTCCCCAATGCCATTCCCTCCCCAATGTCATTCCCACTCCAGGCCATTCCCTCACAAACGCTATTCCCTCACAAACATCATTCCACCTCAAACTCCATGCCCTCTCAATCACTACAACCTCTCAAACACCATTCCCTCTCAATCTCCATACCACCTCAAACACCCTGCCCTCTCAAACTCCATGCCCTCTCAATCACTACTCCTTCTCATACTCCATTCCCTTCAAACTCCATGCCTTCTCAATCTCCATGCACTCTCAAGCTACATTCCCACTCAAACTCCAATCCCTCTCAAACTCCATTCTCTCTCAAAATCCATTCAATCTCAAACTGCATTCCCTCTCAAACTCCATTCTTTCTCAAACTCCATGCCTTCTAAATCATTACACCCTCTCAAACTCAATTCCCGCTCAAACTCCATTCCACCTCATACTCCATTCGACCTCAAACTCCATTCAACCTCAAACCCCATTCCACCTCAAACTCCATTCCCTCTCAAAATCCATTCCTCTCAAACTCCATTCCCTCTCAATCTCCATTCCCTCTCAATCTCCATTCCCTCTCAATCTCATTACCACCTCAAACTCCCTGCCATCGCAAACTCCATGCCCTCTCAAACTACATTACCTCTCAAACTCCATACCCTCTCAAACTCCATACCCTCTCAAACTCCATTCAACCTCAAACTCCATTCCACCTCAAACACCATTCCAACTCAAACACCATTCCAGCACAAACACCATTCCAACTCAAACACCATTCCAACTCAAACTCCATTCCCTCTCAAACACCATTAGCTCTCAAACTCCATTCCATCTCAAACTCCATTCCCCCTCAAACTCCATTCCACCTCATACTCCATTCCCTCTCAAACTCCATTCCCTCTCAAACTCCATTCCCTCTCAAACTCCATGCCCTCTCAAACTCCATGCCCTCTCAAACTCCATGCCCTCTCCAACTCCATGCCCTCTCAATCACTACTCCCTCTCAAACACCATTCGCTCTCAAACTCCATTCATCCTCAAACAGCATTCCCTCTCAAACTCCATTCCAACTCAAACACCATTCCAACTCAAACTCCATTCCCTCTCAAACTCCATTCCCTCTCAATCTCATTACCACCTCAAACTCCCTGCCCTCTCAAACTCCATGCCCTCTCAAACTACATTACTTCTCCAACTCCATTCCCTCTCAATCTCCATTCCCTCTCAATCTCCATTCCCTCTCAATCTCATTACCACCTCAAACTCCCTGCCCTCTCAAACTCCATGCCCTCTCAAACTCCATTCGCTCTCAAACTCCATTCCCTCTCAAACTCCATTCCCTCTCAAACTCCATTCCTTCACAAACACTATTCCACCTCAAACACCATTCCCTCTCCATCTCCATTCCAACTCAAACGCCATTCCCTCCCAAACTCCATTCCCTCCCCAATGCCATTGCACTCAAACACCCTTCCTCCCCAAGGCCAGTCATTCCCCATTGCCATTCCCTCCCCAATGTCATTCCCACTCCAGGCCATTCCCTCACAAACACTATTCCCTCACAAACACCATTCCACCTCAAACTCCATGCCCTCTCAATCACTACAACCTCTCAAACACCATTCCCTCTCAATCTCCATACCACCTCAAACTCCCTGCCCTCTCAAACTCCATGCCCTCTCAATCACTACTCCTTCTCATACTCCATTCCCTTCAAACTCCATGCCTTCTCAAACTCCATGCACTCTCAAGCTACATTCCCACTCAAACTCCAATCCCTCACAAACTCCATTCTCTCTCAAAATCCATTCAATCTCAAACTGCATTTCCTCTCAAACTCCATTCTTTCTCAAACTCCATGCCTTCTCAATCACTACACCCTCTCAAACACAATTCCCGCTCAAACTCCATTCCACCCCATACTCCATTCCACCTCAAACTCCATTCAACCTCAAACCCCATTCCACCTCAAAAACCATTCCCTCTCAAACACAATTCCCACTCAAACTCCATTCAACCCGAAACTCCTTTCAAACTCAAACTCCATTCAACCTCAAACATCATTCGCTCTCAAACTCCATTCCCTCTCAAACTCCATTCCCTCTCAAACTCCATTCCCTCTCAAACTCCATTCCCTCTCAAACTCCATACCCACTCAAACTCCATTCCCACTCAAACTCCATTCCCTCTCAAACTCCATTCCCTCTCAAACACCATTACACCACAAACTCCATTCCACCTTCAAACTCCATATCCACTCAAACTCCATTCCCACTCAAACTCCATTCCCTCTCAAACACCATTCCAACTCAAACTCCATTCCCTCTCAAACTCCATGCCCACTCAATCACTACTCCCTCTCAAACATAATTCCCTCTCAAACTCCATTTCCTCTAAAACTCCATTCCACCTCAAACTCCATTCCCTCTCAAACTCCATTCCTCTCAAATTCCATTCAATCTCAAACTCTTTTCCTCTCAAACACCATTCCATCACAAACACCATTCCCTCTCAAACAGCATTCCCTCTCAAACAGCATTCCCTCACAAACACCATTCCCTCTCAAACCCCATTCCCTCTCAAACTCCATTCCCTCTCAAACTCCATTCCCTCTCAAACTCCATTCCCTCTCAAACTCCATTCCCTCTCAATCTCCATTCCAACTCAAACTGCATTCCAGCTCAAACATCGTTCCCTCTCAAACTCCATGCCCTCTCAATAACTACTCCCTCTCAAACACCATTCATCCTCAAATTCAATTCCCTCTCAAACTCCATTCCCTCTCACACTCCATTCAACCTCAAACTACATGCCCTCTCAATCACTACTCCCTCTCAAACTCCGTTCCCTCTCAAGCACCATTCCACCTCAAACTCCATTCCATCTCAAACTCCATTCCACCTCAAACTCCATTCAACCTCAAACTCCATTCAACCTCAAACTCCATTCAAACTCAAACGCCATTCAACCTCAAACTCCATTCCCTCTCAAACTCCAATCCACCTCAAACACAATTTCCTCTCCAACACCATTCCACCTCAAACTCCATTCCCTCTCAAACGACATTCCTCACAAACTCCATTCCCTCTCAAACTCCATTCCTTCACAAACACGATTCCACCTCAAACACCATTCCCTCTCAAACTCCATTCCCTCTCAAACACTATTCCACCTCAAACACCATTCCCTCTCAATCTCCATTCCCTCTGAATCTCCATTCCCTCTCAATATCATTACCACCTCAAACTCCCTGCCCTCTCAAACTCCATGCCCTCTCAAACTACATTACCTCTCAAACTCCATTCCCTCTCAATCTCCATTCCCTCTCAATCTCATTACCACCTCAAACTCCCTGCCCTCTCAAACTCCCTGCCCTCTCAAACTCCCTGCCCTCTCAAACTCCATTCCTTCACAAATACTATTCCACCTCAAACACCATTCCCTCTCAATCTCCATTCCAACTCAAACGCCATTCCCTCCCAAACTCCATTCCCTCCCCAATGCCATTCCACTCCAACGCCATTCCTCCCCAAGGCCAGTCCTTCCCCAATGCCATTCCTTCCCCAATGTCATTCCCACTCCAGGCCATTCCCTCACAAACACTATTCCCTCCCAAACACCATTCCACCTCAAACTCCATGCCCTCTCAATCACTACAACCTCTCAAACACCATTCCCTCTCAATCTCCATACCACCTCAAACTCCCTGCCCTCTCAAATTCCATGCCCTCTCAAACTACATTACCTCTCAAACTCCATTCCCTCTCAATCTCATTACCACCTCAAACTCCCTGCCCTCTCAAACTCCATGCCCTCTCAAACTCCATTCCCTCTGAAACTCCATTCCTTCACAAACACTATTCCACCTCAAACACCATTACCTCTCAATGTCCATTCCAACTCAAACGCCATTCCCTCCCAAACTCCATTCCCTCCCCAATGCCATTCCACTCCAACGCCATTCCTCCCCAAGGCCAGTCCTTCCCCAATGCCATTCCCTCCCCAATGTCATTCCCACTCCAGGCCATTCCCTCACAAACGCTATTCCCTCACAAACATCATTCCACCTCAAACTCCATGCCCTCTCAATCACTACAACCTCTCAAACACCATTCCCTCTCAATCTCCATACCACCTCAAACACCCTGCCCTCTCAAACTCCATGCCCTCTCAATCACTACTCCTTCTCATACTCCATTCCCTTCAAACTCCATGCCTTCTCAATCTCCATGCACTCTCAAGCTACATTCCCACTCAAACTCCAATCCCTCTCAAACTCCATTCTCTCTCAAAATCCATTCAATCTCAAACTGCATTCCCTCTCAAACTCCATTCTTTCTCAAACTCCATGCCTTCTAAATCATTACACCCTCTCAAACTCAATTCCCGCTCAAACTCCATTCCACCTCATACTCCATTCGACCTCAAACTCCATTCAACCTCAAACCCCATTCCACCTCAAACTCCATTCCCTCTCAAAATCCATTCCTCTCAAACTCCATTCCCTCTCAATCTCCATTCCCTCTCAATCTCCATTCCCTCTCAATCTCATTACCACCTCAAACTCCCTGCCATCGCAAACTCCATGCCCTCTCAAACTACATTACCTCTCAAACTCCATACCCTCTCAAACTCCATACCCTCTCAAACTCCATTCAACCTCAAACTCCATTCCACCTCAAACACCATTCCAACTCAAACACCATTCCAGCACAAACACCATTCCAACTCAAACACCATTCCAACTCAAACTCCATTCCCTCTCAAACACCATTAGCTCTCAAACTCCATTCCATCTCAAACTCCATTCCCCCTCAAACTCCATTCCACCTCATACTCCATTCCCTCTCAAACTCCATTCCCTCTCAAACTCCATTCCCTCTCAAACTCCATGCCCTCTCAAACTCCATGCCCTCTCAAACTCCATGCCCTCTCCAACTCCATGCCCTCTCAATCACTACTCCCTCTCAAACACCATTCGCTCTCAAACTCCATTCATCCTCAAACAGCATTCCCTCTCAAACTCCATTCCAACTCAAACACCATTCCAACTCAAACTCCATTCCCTCTCAAACTCCATTCCCTCTCAATCTCATTACCACCTCAAACTCCCTGCCCTCTCAAACTCCATGCCCTCTCAAACTACATTACTTCTCCAACTCCATTCCCTCTCAATCTCCATTCCCTCTCAATCTCCATTCCCTCTCAATCTCATTACCACCTCAAACTCCCTGCCCTCTCAAACTCCATGCCCTCTCAAACTCCATTCGCTCTCAAACTCCATTCCCTCTCAAACTCCATTCCCTCTCAAACTCCATTCCTTCACAAACACTATTCCACCTCAAACACCATTCCCTCTCCATCTCCATTCCAACTCAAACGCCATTCCCTCCCAAACTCCATTCCCTCCCCAATGCCATTGCACTCAAACACCCTTCCTCCCCAAGGCCAGTCATTCCCCATTGCCATTCCCTCCCCAATGTCATTCCCACTCCAGGCCATTCCCTCACAAACACTATTCCCTCACAAACACCATTCCACCTCAAACTCCATGCCCTCTCAATCACTACAACCTCTCAAACACCATTCCCTCTCAATCTCCATACCACCTCAAACTCCCTGCCCTCTCAAACTCCATGCCCTCTCAATCACTACTCCTTCTCATACTCCATTCCCTTCAAACTCCATGCCTTCTCAAACTCCATGCACTCTCAAGCTACATTCCCACTCAAACTCCAATCCCTCACAAACTCCATTCTCTCTCAAAATCCATTCAATCTCAAACTGCATTTCCTCTCAAACTCCATTCTTTCTCAAACTCCATGCCTTCTCAATCACTACACCCTCTCAAACACAATTCCCGCTCAAACTCCATTCCACCCCATACTCCATTCCACCTCAAACTCCATTCAACCTCAAACCCCATTCCACCTCAAAAACCATTCCCTCTCAAACACAATTCCCACTCAAACTCCATTCAACCCGAAACTCCTTTCAAACTCAAACTCCATTCAACCTCAAACATCATTCGCTCTCAAACTCCATTCCCTCTCAAACTCCATTCCCTCTCAAACTCCATTCCCTCTCAAACTCCATTCCCTCTCAAACTCCATACCCACTCAAACTCCATTCCCACTCAAACTCCATTCCCTCTCAAACTCCATTCCCTCTCAAACACCATTACACCACAAACTCCATTCCACCTTCAAACTCCATATCCACTCAAACTCCATTCCCACTCAAACTCCATTCCCTCTCAAACACCATTCCAACTCAAACTCCATTCCCTCTCAAACTCCATGCCCACTCAATCACTACTCCCTCTCAAACATAATTCCCTCTCAAACTCCATTTCCTCTAAAACTCCATTCCACCTCAAACTCCATTCCCTCTCAAACTCCATTCCTCTCAAATTCCATTCAATCTCAAACTCTTTTCCTCTCAAACACCATTCCATCACAAACACCATTCCCTCTCAAACAGCATTCCCTCTCAAACAGCATTCCCTCACAAACACCATTCCCTCTCAAACCCCATTCCCTCTCAAACTCCATTCCCTCTCAAACTCCATTCCCTCTCAAACTCCATTCCCTCTCAAACTCCATTCCCTCTCAATCTCCATTCCAACTCAAACTGCATTCCAGCTCAAACATCGTTCCCTCTCAAACTCCATGCCCTCTCAATAACTACTCCCTCTCAAACACCATTCATCCTCAAATTCAATTCCCTCTCAAACTCCATTCCCTCTCACACTCCATTCAACCTCAAACTACATGCCCTCTCAATCACTACTCCCTCTCAAACTCCGTTCCCTCTCAAGCACCATTCCACCTCAAACTCCATTCCATCTCAAACTCCATTCCACCTCAAACTCCATTCAACCTCAAACTCCATTCAACCTCAAACTCCATTCAAACTCAAACGCCATTCAACCTCAAACTCCATTCCCTCTCAAACTCCAATCCACCTCAAACACAATTTCCTCTCCAACACCATTCCACCTCAAACTCCATTCCCTCTCAAACGACATTCCTCACAAACTCCATTCCCTCTCAAACTCCATTCCTTCACAAACACGATTCCACCTCAAACACCATTCCCTCTCAAACTCCATTCCCTCTCAAACACTATTCCACCTCAAACACCATTCCCTCTCAATCTCCATTCCCTCTGAATCTCCATTCCCTCTCAATATCATTACCACCTCAAACTCCCTGCCCTCTCAAACTCCATGCCCTCTCAAACTACATTACCTCTCAAACTCCATTCCCTCTCAATCTCCATTCCCTCTCAATCTCATTACCACCTCAAACTCCCTGCCCTCTCAAACTCCCTGCCCTCTCAAACTCCCTGCCCTCTCAAACTCCATTCCTTCACAAATACTATTCCACCTCAAACACCATTCCCTCTCAATCTCCATTCCAACTCAAACGCCATTCCCTCCCAAACTCCATTCCCTCCCCAATGCCATTCCACTCCAACGCCATTCCTCCCCAAGGCCAGTCCTTCCCCAATGCCATTCCTTCCCCAATGTCATTCCCACTCCAGGCCATTCCCTCACAAACACTATTCCCTCCCAAACACCATTCCACCTCAAACTCCATGCCCTCTCAATCACTACAACCTCTCAAACACCATTCCCTCTCAATCTCCATACCACCTCAAACTCCCTGCCCTCTCAAATTCCATGCCCTCTCAAACTACATTACCTCTCAAACTCCATTCCCTCTCAATCTCATTACCACCTCAAACTCCCTGCCCTCTCAAACTCCATGCCCTCTCAAACTCCATTCCCTCTGAAATTCCATTCCTTCACAAACACTATTCCACCTCAAACACCATTACCTCTCAATGTCCATTCCAACTCAAACGCCATTCCCTCCCAAACTCCATTCCCTCCCCAATGCCATTCCACTCCAACGCCATTCCTCCCCAAGGCCAGTCCTTCCCCAATGCCATTCCCTCCCCAATGTCATTCCCACTCCAGGCCATTCCCTCACAAACGCTATTCCCTCACAAACATCATTCCACCTCAAACTCCATGCCCTCTCAATCACTACAACCTCTCAAACACCATTCCCTCTCAATCTCCATACCACCTCAAACACCCTGCCCTCTCAAACTCCATGCCCTCTCAATCACTACTCCTTCTCATACTCCATTCCCTTCAAACTCCATGCCTTCTCAATCTCCATGCACTCTCAAGCTACATTCCCACTCAAACTCCAATCCCTCTCAAACTCCATTCTCTCTCAAAATCCATTCAATATCAAACTGCATTCCCTCTCAAACTCCATTCTTTCTCAAACTCCATGCCTTCTAAATCATTACACCCTCTCAAACTCAATTCCCGCTCAAACTCCATTCCACCTCATACTCCATTCGACCTCAAACTCCATTCAACCTCAAACCCCATTCCACCTCAAACTCCATTCCCTCTCAAAATCCATTCCTCTCAAACTCCATTCCCTCTCAATCTCCATTCCCTCTCAATCTCCATTCCCTCTCAATCTCATTACCACCTCAAACTCCCTGCCATCGCAAACTCCATGCCCTCTCAAACTACATTACCTCTCAAACTCCATACCCTCTCAAACTCCATACCCTCTCAAACTCCATTCAACCTCAAACTCCATTCCACCTCAAACACCATTCCAACTCAAACACCATTCCAGCACAAACACCATTCCAACTCAAACACCATTCCAACTCAAACTCCATTCCCTCTCAAACACCATTAGCTCTCAAACTCCATTCCATCTCAAACTCCATTCCCCCTCAAACTCCATTCCACCTCATACTCCATTCCCTCTCAAACTCCATTCCCTCTCAAACTCCATTCCCTCTCAAACTCCATGCCCTCTCAAACTCCATGCCCTCTCAAACTCCATGCCCTCTCCAACTCCATGCCCTCTCAATCACTACTCCCTCTCAAACACCATTCGCTCTCAAACTCCATTCATCCTCAAACAGCATTCCCTCTCAAACTCCATTCCAACTCAAACACCATTCCCTCTCAAACTCCATTCCCTCTCAATCTCATTACCACCTCAAACTCCCTGCCCTCTCAAACTCCATGCCCTCTCAAACTACATTACTTCTCCAACTCCATTCCCTCTCAATCTCCATTCCCTCTCAATCTCCATTCCCTCTCAATCTCATTACCACCTCAAACTCCCTGCCCTCTCAAACTCCATGCCCTCTCAAACTCCATTCGCTCTCAAACTCCATTCCCTCTCAAACTCCATTCCCTCTCAAACTCCATTCCTTCACAAACACTATTCCACCTCAAACACCATTCCCTCTCCATCTCCATTCCAACTCAAACGCCATTCCCTCCCAAACTCCATTCCCTCCCCAATGCCATTCCACTCAAACACCCTTCCTCCCCAAGGCCAGTCATTCCCCATTGCCATTCCCTCCCCAATGTCATTCCCACTCCAGGCCATTCCCTCACAAACACTATTCCCTCACAAACACCATTCC
Organism: Hemitrygon akajei; assembly: GCF_048418815.1. NCBI lineage: Eukaryota > Metazoa > Chordata > Chondrichthyes > Myliobatiformes > Dasyatidae > Hemitrygon > Hemitrygon akajei. The sequence goes on along the minus strand of NC_133125.1, from coordinate 80,658,210 downwards.
ACCTCAAACTCCATGCCCTCTCAATCACTACAACCTCTCAAACACCATTCCCTCTCAATCTCCATACCACCTCAAACTCCCTGCCCTCTCAAACTCCATGCCCTCTCAATCACTACTCCTTCTCATACTCCATTCCCTTCAAACTCCATGCCTTCTCAAACTCCATGCACTCTCAAGCTACATTCCCACTCAAACTCCAATCCCTCTCAAACTCCATTCTCTCTCAAAATCCATTCAATCTCAAACTGCATTCCCTCTCAAACTCCATTCTTTCTCAAACTCCATGCCTTCTCAATCACTACACCCTCTCAAACTCAATTCCCGCTCAAACTCCATTCCACCCCATACTCCATTCCACCTCAAACTCCATTCAACCTCAAACCCCATTCCACCTCAAAAACCATTCCCTCTCAAACACAATACCCACTCAAACTCCATTCAACCCGAAACTCCTTTCAAACTCAAACTCCATTCAACCTCAAACATCATTCGCTCTCAAACTCCATTCCCTCTCAAACTCCATTCCCTCTCAAACTCCATTCCCTCTCAAACTCCATACCCACTCAAACTCCATTCCCACTCAAACTCCATTCCCTCTCAAACTCCATTCCCTCTCAAACACCATTACACCACAAACTCCATTCCACCTTCAAACTCCATATCCACTCAAACTCCATTCCCACTCAAACTCCATTCCCTCTCAAACACCATTCCAACTCAAACTCCATTCCCTCTCAAACTCCATGCCCACTCAATCACTACTCCCTCTCAAACATAATTCCCTCTCAAACTCCATTTCCTCTAAAACTCCATTCCACCTCAAACTCCATTCCCTCTCAAACTCCATTCCTCTCAAATTCCATTCAATCTCAAACTCTTTTCCTCTCAAACACCATTCCATCACAAACACCATTCCCTCTCAAACAGCATTCCCTCTCAAACAGCATTCCCTCACAAACACCATTCCCTCTCAAACTCCATTCCCTCTCAAACTCCATTCCCTCTCAAACTCCATTCCCTCTCAATCTCCATTCCAACTCAAACTGCATTCCAGCTCAAACATCGTTCCCTCTCAAACTCCATGCCCTCTCAATAACTACTCCCTCTCAAACACCATTCATCCTCAAATTCAATTCCCTCTCAAACTCCATTCCCTCTCACACTCCATTCAACCTCAAACTACATGCCCTCTCAATCACTACTCCCTCTCAAACTCCGTTCCCTCTCAAGCACCATTCCACCTCAAACTCCATTCCATCTCAAACTCCATTCCACCTCAAACTCCATTCAACCTCAAACTCCATTCAACCTCAAACTCCACTCAAACTCAAACGCCATTCAACCTCAAACTCCATTCCCTCTCATACTCCAATCCACCTCAAACACAATTTCCTCTCCAACACCATTCCACCTCAAACTCCATTCCCTCTCAAACGACATTCCTCTCAAACTCCATTCCCTCTCAAACTCCATTCCTTCACAAACACGATTCCACCTCAAACACCATTCCCTCTCAAACTCCATTCCCTCTCAAACACTATTCCACCTCAAACACCATTCCCTCTCAATCTCCATTCCCTCTCAATCTCCATTCCCTCTCAATATCATTACCACCTCAAACTCCCTGCCCTCTCAAACTACATTACCTCTCAAACTCCATTCTTTCTCAAACTCCATGCCTTCTCAATCACTACACCCTCTCAAACTCCATTCTCTCTCAAACCCCATTCCACCTCAAACTCCATTCCCTCTCAAAATCCATTCCTCTCAAACTCCATTCCTCTCATATCCATTCCCTCCCAAACTCCATTCCCTCCCCAATGCCATTCCACTCCAACGCCATTCCTCCCCAAGGACAGCCCCTCCCCAATGCCATTCCCTCCCCAACGTCATTCCCTCTTCAGGCCATTCCCTCTCGAACGCTATTCCCTCACAAACACCATTCCACCTCAAACTCAATGCACTCTCAAACTCCATGCCCTCTCAATCACTACAATCTCTCAAACACCATTCCCTCACAATCTCCATTCCCTCTCAATCTCATTACCACCTCAAACTCCCTGCCATCGCAAACTCCATGCCCTCTCAAACTACATTACCTCTCAAACTACATTACCTCTCAAACTCCATTCCCTCTCAAACTCCATTCAACCTCAAACTCCATTCAACCTCAAACACCATTCCAACTCAAACACCATTCCAACACAACCACCATTCCAACTCAAACACCATTCCAACTCAAACTCCATTCCCTCTCAAACTCCATTCCCTCTCAAACACCATTAGCTCTCAAACTCCATTCCATCTCAAACTCCATTCCCCCTCAAACTCCATTCCACCTCAAACTCCATTCCACCTCAAACTCCATTCCCCCTCAAACTCCATTCCCCCTCAAACTCCAATACACCTCAAACACCATTTCCTCTCCAACACCATTCCCTCTCCAACACCATTCCACCTCAAACTCCATTCCCTCTCAAACGACATTCCTCTCAAACGACATTCCTCTCAAACTCCATTCCCTCTCAAACTCCATTCCTTCACAAACACTATTCCACCTCAAACACCATTCCCTCACAAACTCCATTCCCTCTCAAACACTATTCCTCTCAAACACTATTCCACCTCAAAAACCATTCCCTCTCAAACACAATTCCCACTCAAACTCCATTCAACCCGAAACTCCTTTCAAACTCAAACTCCATTCAACCTCAAACATCATTCGCTCTCAAACTCCATTCGCTCTCAAACTCCATTCCCTCTCAAACTCCATTCCCTCTCAAACTCCATTCCCTCTCAAACTCCATTCCACCTCAAACTCAATTCCACCTCAAACTCAATTCCACCTCAAACACTACTCACTCTCAAACTCCATTCCTCTCAAACTCCATTCCCTCTCAAACTCCATTCCTTCACAAACACTTTTCCACCTCAAACACCATTCCCTCTCAATCTCCATTCCAACTCAAATGCCATTCCCTCCCAAACTCCATTCCCTCCCCAATGCCATTCCACTCCAACGCCATTCCTCCCCAAGGCCAGTCCTTCCCCAATGCCATTCCCTCCCCAATGTCATTCCCACTCCAGGCCATTCCCTCACAAACACTATTCCCTCACAAACACCATTCCACCTCAAACTCCATGCCCTCTCAATCACTACAACCTCTCAAACACCATTCACTCTCAATCTCCATACCACCTCAAACTCCCTGCCCTCTCAAACTCCATGCCCTCTCAAACTACATTACCTCTCAAACTCCATTCCCTCTCAATCTCCATTCCCTCTCAATCTCATTACCACCTCAAACTCCCTGCCCTCTCAAACTCCATGCCCTCTCAAACTCCATGCCCTCTCAAACTCCATTCCCTCTCAAACTCCATTCCTTCACAAACACTATTCCACCTCAAACACCATTCCCTCTCAATCTCCATTCCAACTCAAACGCCATTCCCTCCCAAACTCCATTCCCTCCCCAATGCCATTCCACTCCAACGCCATTCCTCCCCAAGGCCAGTCCTTCCCCAATGCCATTCCCTCCCCAATGTCATTCCCACTCCAGGCCATTCCCTCACAAACGCTATTCCCTCACAAACACCATTCCACCTCAAACTCCATGCCCTCTCAATCACTACAACCTCTCAAACACCATTCCCTCTCAATCTCCATACCACCTCAAACTCCCTGCCCTCTCAAACTCCATGCCCTCTCAATCACTACTCCTTCTCATACTCCATTCCCTTCAAACTCCATGCCTTCTCAAACTCCATGCACTCTCAAGCTACATTCCCACTCAAACTCCAAACCCTCTCAAACTCCATTCTCTCTCAAAATCCATTCAATCTCAAACTGCATTCCCTCTCAAACTCCATTCTTTCTCAAACTCCATGCCTTCTCAATCACTACACCCTCTCAAACTCAATTCCCGCTCAAACTCCATTCCACCCCATACTCCATTCCACCTCAAACTCCATTCAACCTCAAACCCCATTCCACCTCAAAAACCATTCCCTCTCAAACACAATTCCCACTCAAACTCCATTCAACCCGAAACTCCTTTCAAACTCAAACTCCATTCAACCTCAAACATCATTCGCTCTCAAACTCCATTCCCTCTCAAACTCCATTCCCTCTCAATCTCCATTCCCTCTCAAACACCATTACACCACAAACTCCATTCCACCTTCAAACTCCATATCCACTCAAACTCCATTCCCACTCAAACTCCATTCCCTCTCAAACACCATTCCAACTCAAACTCCATTCCCTCTCAAACTCCATGCCCACTCAATCACTACTCCCTCTCAAACATAATTCCCTCTCAAACTCCATTTCCTCTAAAACTCCATTCCACCTCAAACTCCATTCCCTCTCAAACTCCATTCCTCTCAAATTCCATTCAATCTCAAACTCTTTTCCTCTCAAACACCATTCCATCACAAACACCATTCCCTCTCAAACAGCATTCCCTCTCAAACAGCATTCCCTCACAAACACCATTCCCTCTCAAACTCCATTCCCTCTCAAACTCCATTCCCTCTCAAACTCCATTCCCTCTCAATCTCCATTCCAACTCAAACTGCATTCCAGCTCAAACATCGTTCCCTCTCAAACTCCATGCCCTCTCAATAACTACTCCCTCTCAAACACCATTCATCCTCAAATTCAATTCCCTCTCAAACTCCATTCCCTCTCACACTCCATTCAACCTCAAACTACATGCCCTCTCAATCACTACTCCCTCTCAAACTCCGTTCCCTCTCAAGCACCATTCCACCTCAAACTCCATTCCATCTCAAACTCCATTCCACCTCAAACTCCATTCAACCTCAAACTCCATTCAACCTCAAACTCCATTCAAACTCAAACGCCATTCAACCACAAACTCCATTCCCTCTCAAACTCCAATCCACCTCAAACACAATTTCCTCTCCAACACCATTCCACCTCAAACTCCATTCCCTCTCAAACGACATTCCTCACAAACTCCATTCCCTCTCAAACTCCATTCCTTCACAAACACGATTCCACCTCAAACACCATTCCCTCTCAAACTCCATTCCCTCTCAAACACTATTCCACCTCAAACACCATTCCCTCTCAATCTCCATTCCCTCTCAATCTCCATTCCCTCTCAATATCATTACCACCTCAAACTCCCTGCCCTCTCAAACTCCATGCCCTCTCAAACTACATTACCTCTCAAACTCCATTCCCTCTCAATCTCCATTCCCTCTCAATCTCATTACCACCTCAAACTCCCTGCCCTCTCAAACTCCCTGCCCTCTCAAACTCCCTGCCCTCTCAAACTCCATTCCTTCACAAATACTATTCCACCTCAAACACCATTCCCTCTCAATCTCCATTCCAACTCAAACGCCATTCCCTCCCAAACTCCATTCCCTCCCCAATGCCATTCCACTCCAACGCCATTCCTCCCCAAGGCCAGTCCTTCTCCAATGCCATTCCTTCCCCAATGTCATTCCCACTCCAGGCCATTCCCTCACAAACACTATTCCCTCCCAAACACCATTCCACCTCAAACTCCATGCCCTCTCAATCACTACAACCTCTCAAACACCATTCCCTCTCAATCTCCATACCACCTCAAACTCCCTGCCCTCTCAAATTCCATGCCCTCTCAAACTACATTACCTCTCAAACTCCATTCCCTCTCAATCTCATTACCACCTCAAACTCCCTGCCCTCTCAAACTCCATGCCCTCTCAAACTCCATGCCCTCTGAAACTCCATTCCTTCACAAACACTATTCCACCTCAAACACCATTACCTCTCAATGTCCATTCCAACTCAAACGCCATTCCCTCCCAAACTCCATTCCCTCCCCAATGCCATTCCACTCCAACGCCATTCCTCCCCAAGGCCAGTCCTTCCCCAATGCCATTCCCTCCCCAATGTCATTCCCACTCCAGGCCATTCCCTCACAAACGCTATTCCCTCACAAACATCATTCCACCTCAAACTCCATGCCCTCTCAATCACTACAACCTCTCAAACACCATTCCCTCTCAATCTCCATACCACCTCAAACACCCTGCCCTCTCAAACTCCATGCCCTCTCAATCACTACTCCTTCTCATACTCCATTCCCTTCAAACTCCATGCCTTCTCAATCTCCATGCACTCTCAAGCTACATTCCCACTCAAACTCCAATCCCTCTCAAACTCCATTCTCTCTCAAAATCCATTCAATCTCAAACTGCATTCCCTCTCAAACTCCATTCTTTCTCAAACTCCATGCCTTCTAAATCATTACACCCTCTCAAACTCAATTCCCGCTCAAACTCCATTCCACCTCATACTCCATTCGACCTCAAACTCCATTCAACCTCAAACCCCATTCCACCTCAAACTCCATTCCCTCTCAAAATCCAATCCTCTCAAACTCCATTCCCTCTCAATCTCCATTCCCTCTCAATCTCCATTCCCTCTCAATCTCATTACCACCTCAAACTCCCTGCCATCGCAAACTCCATGCCCTCTCAAACTACATTACCTCTCAAACTCCATACCCTCTCAAACTCCATACCCTCTCAAACTCCATACCCTCTCAAACTCCATTCAACCTCAAACTCCATTCCACCTCAAACACCATTCCAACTCAAACACCATTCCAACTCAAACACCATTCCAACTCAAACTCCATTCCCTCTCAAACACCATTAGCTCTCAAACTCCATTCCATCTCAAACTCCATTCCCCCTCAAACTCCATTCCACCTCATACTCCATTCCCTCTCAAACTCCATTCCCTCTCAAACTCCATTCCCTCTCAAACTCCATTCCCTCTCAAACTCCATGCCCTCTCAAACTCCATGCCCTCTCAAACTCCATGCCCTCTCAAACTCCATGCCCTCTCCAACTCCATGCCCTCTCAATCACTACTCCCTCTCAAACACCATTCGCTCTCAAACTCCATTCATCCTCAAACAGCATTCCCTCTCAAACTCCATTCCAACTCAAACACCATTCCAACTCAAACTCCATTCCCTCTCAAACTCCATTCCCTCTCAATCTCATTACCACCTCAAACTCCCTGCCCTCTCAAACTCCATGCCCTCTCAAACTACATTACTTCTCCAACTCCATTCCCTCTCAATCTCCATTCCCTCTCAATCTCCATTCCCTCTCAATCTCATTACCACCTCAAACTCCCTGCCCTCTCAAACTCCATGCCCTCTCAAACTCCATTCGCTCTCAAACTCCATTCCCTCTCAAACTCCATTCCTTCACAAACACTATTCCACCTCAAACACCATTCCCTCTCCATCTCCATTCCAACTCAAACGCCATTCCCTCCCAAACTCCATTCCCTCCCCAATGCCATTCCACTCAAACACCCTTCCTCCCCAAGGCCAGTCATTCCCCATTGCCATTCCCTCCCCAATGTCATTCCCACTCCAGGCCATTCCCTCACAAACACTATTCCCTCACAAACACCATTCCACCTCAAACTCCATGCCCTCTCAATCACTACAACCACTCAAACACCATTCCCTCTCAATCTCCATACCACCTCAAACTCCCTGCCCTCTCAAACTCCATGCCCTCTCAAACTACATTACCTCTCACACTCCATTCCCTCTCAATCTCCATTCCCTCTCAATCTCATTACCACCTCAAACTCCCTGCCCTCTCAAACTCCATGCCCTCTCAAACTCCATGCCCTCTCAAACTCCATTCCTTCACAAACACTATTCCACCTCAAACACCATTCCCTCTCAATCTCCATTCCAACTCAAACGCCATTCCCTCCCAAACTCCATTCCCTCCCCAATGCCATTCCACTCCAACGCCATTCCTCCCCAAGGCCAGTCCTTCCCCAATGCCATTCCCTCCCCAATGTCATTCCCACTCCAGGCCATTCCCTCACAAACGCTATTCCCTCACAAACACTATTCCACCTCAAACTCCATGCCCTCTCAATCACTACAACCTCTCAAACACCATTCCCTCTCAATCTCCATACCACCTCAAACTCCCTGCCCTCTCAATCACTACTCCTTCTCATACTCCATTCCCTTCAAACTCCATGCCTTCTCAAACTCCGTGCACTCTCAAGCTACATTCCCACTCAAACTCCAATCCCTCTCAAACTCCATTCTCTCTCAAAATCCATTCAATCTCAAACTGCATTCCCTCTCAAACTCCATTCTTTCTCAAACTCCATGCCTTCTCAATCACTACACCCTCTCAAACTCAATTCCCGCTCAAACTCCATTCCACCTCATACTCCATTCCACCTCAAACTCCATTCAACCTCAAACCCCATTCCACCTCAAACTCCATTCTCTCTCAAAATCCATTCCTCTCAAACTCCATTCCCTCTCAATCTCCATTCCCTCTCAATCTCATTACCACCTCAAACTCCCTGCCATCGCAAACTCCATGCCCTCTCAAACTACATTACCTCTCAAACTACATTACCTCTCAAACTCCATTCCATCTCAAACTCCATTCCATCTCAAACTCCATTCCCCCTCAAACTACATTCCACCTCAAACTCCATTCCCCCTCAAACTCCATTCCCCCTCAAACTCCAATCCACCTCAAACACCATTTCCTCTCCAACACCATTCCCTCTCCAACACCATTCCACATCAAACTCCATTCCCTCTCAAACGACATTCCTCTCAAACGACATTCCTCTCAAACTCCATTCCCTCTCAAACTCCATTCCTTCACAAACACTATTCCACCTCAAACACCATTCCCTCTCAAACTCCATTCCCTCTCAAACACTATTCCTCTCAAACACTATTCCACCTCAAAAACCATTCCCTCTCAAACACAATTCCCACTCAAACTCCATTCAACCCGAAACTCCTTTCAAACTCCAACATCATTCGCTCTCAAACTCCATTCCCTCTCAAACTCCATTCCACCTCAAACTCAATTCCACCTCAAACTCAATTCCCTCTCAAACACCATTCCCTCACCAACACCATTCCAGCTCAAACTCCATTCCACTTCATACTCCATTCCCTCTCAAACTGCATTCCATCTCAAACTCCATTCCCTCTCAAACTCCATTCCCTCTCAAACTCCATGCCCTCTCAAACTCCATGCCCTCTCAAACTCCATGCCCTCTCCAACTCCATGCCCTCTCAATCATTACTCCCTCTCAAACACCATTCACTCTCAAACTCCATTCATCCTCAAACTCCATTCCCTCTCAAACTCCATGACCTCTCAATCACTACTCCTTCTCATACTCCATTCCCTTCAAACTCCATGCCCTCTCAAACTACTTTCCTTCTCATACTCCCTGCCCTCTCAAACTGCATTCCCTCTCAAACTGCATTCCCTCTCAAACTCCATGCATTCTCAATCACTACACCCTCTCAAACTCCATTCCCGCTCAAACTCCATTCCACCTCATACTCCATTCCACCTCAAACTCCATTCATCCTCAAACCCCATTCCACCTCAAACTCCATTCCCTCTCAAAATCCATTCCTCTCAAACTCCATTCCTCTCAAACTCCATTCCCTCCCAAACTCCATTCCCTCCCAAATGCCATTCCACTCCAACGCCATTCCTCCACAAGGACAGTCCCTTCCCAATGCCATTCGCTCCCCAATGTCATTCCCTCTCCAGTCCATTCCCGCTAGAACGCTATTCCCTCACAAACACCATTCCACCTCAAAGTCCATGCACTCTCAAACTCCATGCCCTCTCAATCACTACAAACTCTCAAACACCATTCCCTCTCAATCTCCATTCCCTCTCAATCTCATTACCACCTCAAACTCCCTGCCCTCTCAATCACTACACCCTCTCATACACAATTCCCTCTCAAACTCCATTCCCTCTCAAACTCCCTGCCCTCTCAAACTCCCTGCCCTCTCAAACTCCATGCCCTCTCAAACTACATTCAACCTCAAACTCCATTCCACCTCAAACACCATTCCAACTCAAACACCATTCCAACACAAACACCATTCCAACTCAAACACCATTCCCTCTCAAACTCCATTCCCCCTCAAACTCCATTCCACCTCAAACTCCATTCCACCTCAAACTCCATTCCCTCTCAAACACCATTAGCTCTCAAACTCCATTCCACCTCAAACTTCATTCCACATCAAACTCCATTCCCCCTCAAACTCCAATCCACCTCAAACACCATTTCCTCTCCAACACCATTCCACCTCAAACTCCATTCCCTCTCAATATCATTACCACCTCAAACTCCCTGCCCTCTCAAACTCCATGCCCTCTCAAACTACATTACCTCTCAAACTACATTCCCTCTCAAACTCATTACCACCTCAAACTCCCTGCCCTCTCAAACTCCCTGCCCTCTCAAACTCCATTCCTTCACAAACACTATTCCACCTCAAACACCATTCCCTCTCAATCTCCATTCCAACTCAAACGCCATTCCCTCCCAAACTCCATTCCCTCCCCAATGACATTCCACTCCAACGCCATTCCTCCCCAAGGCCAGTCCTTCCCCAATGCCATTCCCTCCCCAATGTCATTCCCACTCCAGGCCATTCCCTCACAAACGCTATTCCCTCACAAACACCATTCCACCTCAAAATCAATGCCCTCTCAATCACTACAACCTCTCAAACACCATTCCCTCTCAATCTCCATACCACCTCAAACTCCCTGCCCTCTCAAACGCCATGCCCTCTCAATCACTACTCCTTCTCATACTCCATTCCCTTCAAACTCCATGCCTTCTCAAACTCCATGCACTCTCAAGCTACATTCCCACACAAACTCCAATCCCTCTCAAACTCCATTCTCTCTCAAAATCCATTCAATTTCAAACTGCATTCCCTCTCAAACTCCATTCTTTCTCAAACTCCATGCCTTCTCAATCACTACACACTCTCAAACTCAATTCCCACTCAAACTCCATTCCACCTCATACTCCATTCCACCTCAAACTCCATTCAACCTCAAACCCCATTCCACCTCAAACTCCATTCCCTCTCAAAATCCATTCCTCTCAAACTCCATTCCCTCTCAATCTCCATTCCCTCTCAATCTCATTACCACCTCAAACTCCATGCCCTCTCAAACTACATTACCTCTCAAACTACATTCCCTCTCAATCTCATTACCACCTCAAACTCCCTGCCCTCTCAAACTCCCTGCCCTCTCAAACTCCATTCCTTCACAAACACTATTCCACCTCAAACACCATTCCCTCTCAATCTCCATTCCAACTCAAACGCCATTCCCTCCCAAACTCCATTCCCTCCCCAATGACATTCCACTCCAACGCCATTCCTCCCCAAGGCCAGTCATTCCCCAATGCCATTCCCTCCCCAATGTCATTCCCACTCCAGGCCATTCCCTCACAAACACTATTCCCTCACAAACACCATTCCACCTCAAACTCCATGCCCTCTCAATCACTACAACCTCTCAAACACCATTCCCTCTCAATCTCCATACCACCTCAAACTCCCTGCCCTCTCAAACTCCATGCCCTCTCAAACTACATTACCTCTCAAACTCCATTCCCTCTCAATCTCCATTCCCTCTCAATCTCATTACCACCTCAAACTCCCTGCCATCGCAAACTCCATGCCCTCTCAAACTACATTACCTCTCAAACTACATTACCTCTCAAACTCCATTCCATCTCAAACTCCATTCCATCTCAAACTCCATTCCCCCTCAAACTACATTCCACCTCAAACTCCATTCCCCCTCAAACTCCATTCCCCCTCAAACTCCAATCCACCTCAAACACCATTTCCTCTCCAACACCATTCCCTCTCCAACACCATTCCACATCAAACTCCATTCCCTCTCAAACTCCATTCCCTCTCAAACACTATTCCTCTCAAAAACTATTCCACCTCAAAAACCATTCCCTCTCAAACACAATTCCCACTCAAACTCCATTCAACCCGAAACTCCTTTCAAACTCAAACATCATTCGCTCTCAAACTCCATTCCCTCTCAAACTCCATTCCCTCTCAAACTCCATTCCACCTCAAACTCAATTCCACCTCAAACTCAATTCCACCTCAAACTCAATTCCCTCTCAAACACCATTCCCTCACCAACACCATTCCAGCTCAAACTCCATTCCACTTCATACTCCATTCCCTCTCAAACTGCATTCCATCTCAAACTCCATTCCCTCTCAAACTCCATTCCCTCTCAAACTCCATGCCCTCTCAAACTCCATGCCCTCTCAAACTCCATGCCCTCTCCAACTCCATGCCCTCTCAATCACTACACCCTCTCAAACACCATTCACTCTCAAACTCCATTCATCCTCAAACTCCATTCCCTCTCAAACTCCATGACCTCTCAATCACTACTCCTTCTCATACTCCATTCCCTTCAAACTCCATGCCCTCTCAAACTACTTTCCTTCTCATACTCCCTGCCCTCTCAAACTGCATTCCCTCTCAAACTTCATTCCCTGTCAAACTCCATGCATTCTCAATCACTACACCCTCTCAAACTCCATTCCCGCTCAAACTCCATTCCACCTCATACTCCATTCCACCTCAAACTCCATTCATCCTCAAACCCCATTCCACCTCAAACTCCATTCCCTCTCAAAATCCATTCCTCTCAAACTCCATTCCTCTCAAACTCCATTCCCTCCCAAACTCCATTCCCTCCCAAATGCCATTCCACTCCAACGCCATTCCTCCACAAGGACAGTCCCTTCCCAATGCCATTCGCTCCCCAATGTCATTCCCTCTCCAGTCCATTCCCGCTAGAACGCTATTCCCTCACAAACACCATTCCACCTCAAAGTCCATGCACTCTCAAACTCCATGCCCTCTCAATCACTACAAACTCTCAAACACCATTCCCTCTCAATCTCCATTCCCTCTCAATCTCATTACCACCTCAAACTCCCTGCCCTCTCAATCACTACACCCTCTCATACACAATTCCCTCTCAAACTCCATTCCCTCTCAAACTCCCTGCCCTCTCAAACTCCCTGCCCTCTCAAACTCCATGCCCTCTCAAACTACATTCAACCTCAAACTCCATTCCACCTCAAACACCATTCCAACTCAAACACCATTCCAACAAAAACACCATTCCAACTCAAACACCATTCCCTCTCAAACTCCATTCCCCCTCAAACTCCATTCCACCTCAAACTCCATTCCACCTCAAACTCCATTCCACCTCAAACTCCATTCCCTCTCAAACACCATTAGCTCTCAAACTCCATTCCACCTCAAACTTCATTCCACATCAAACTCCATTCCCCCTCAAACTCCAATCCACCTCAAACACCATTTCCTCTCCAACACCATTCCACCTCAAACTCCATTCCCTCTCAATATCATTACCACCTCAAACTCCCTGCCCTCTCAAACTCCATTACCTCTCAAACTACATTCCCTCTCAATCTCATTACCACCTCAAACTCCCTGCCCTCTCAAACTCCCTGCCCTCTCAAACTCCATTCCTTCACAAACACTATTCCACCTCAAACACCATTCCCTCTCAATCTCCATTCCAACTCAAACGCCATTCCCTCCCAAACTCCATTCCCTCCCCAATGACATTCCACTCCAACGCCATTCCTCCCCAAGGCCAGTCATTCCCCAATGCCATTCCCTCCCCAATGTCATTCCCACTCCAGGCCATTCCCTCACAAACACTATTCCCTCACAAACACCATTCCACCTCAAACTCCATGCCCTCTCAATCACTACAACCTCTCAAACACCATTCCCTCTCAATCTCCATACCACCTCAAACTCCCTGCCCTCTCAAACTACATTACCTCTCAAACTCCATTCCCTCTCAATCTCATTACCACCTCAAACTCCCTGCCCTCTCAAACTCCATGCACTCTCAAACTCCATGCCCTCTCAAACTCCATTCCTTCACAAACACTATTCCACCTCAAACACCATTACCTCTCAATCTCCATTCCAACTCAAACGCCATTCCCTCCCAAACTCCATTCCCTCCCCAATGCCATTCCACTCCAACGCCATTCCTCCCCAAGGCCAGTCCTTCCCCAATGCCATTCCCTCCCCAATGTCATTCCCACTCCAGGCCATTCCCTCACAAACGCTATTCCCTCACAAACACCATTCCACCTCAAAATCAATGCCCTCTCAATCACTACAACCTCTCAAACACCATTCCCTCTCAATCTCCATACCACCTCAAACTCCCTGCCCTCTCAAACTCCATGCCCTCTCAATCACTACTCCTTCTCATACTCCATTCCCTTCAAACTCCATGCCTTCTCAAACTCCATGCACTCTCAAGCTACATTCCCACTCAAACTCCAATCCCTCTCAAACTCCATTCTCTCTCAAAATCCATTCAATTTCAAACTGCATTCCCTCTCAAACTCCATTCTTTCTCAAACTCCATGCCTTCTCAATCACTACACACTCTCAAACTCAATTCCCGCTCAAACTCCATTCCACCTCATACTCCATTCCACCTCAAACTCCATTCAACCTCAAACCCCATTCCACCTCAAACTCCATTCCTTCTCAAAATCCATTCCTCTCAAACTCCATTCCCTCTCAATCTCCATTCCCTCTCAATCTCATTACCACCTCAAACTCCCTGCCATCGCAAACTCCATGCCCTCTCAAACTACATTACCTCTCAAACTACATTACCTCTCAAACTCCATTCCCTCTCAAACTCCATTCAACCTCAAACTCCATTCAACCTCAAACTCCATTCCACCTCAAACACCATTCCAACTCAAACACCATCCCAACACAAACACCATTCCAACTCAAACACCATTCCAACTCAAACTCCATTCCCTCTCAAACACCATTAGCTCACAAACTCCATTCCATCTCAAACGTCATTCCACATCAAACTCCATTCCCCCTCAAACTCCAATCCACCTCAAACACCATTTCCTCTCCAACACCATTCCACCTCAAACTCCATTCCCTCTCAATCTCCATTCCAACTCAAACGCCATTCCCTCCCAAACTCCATTCCCTCCCCAATGACATTCCACTCCAACGCCATTCCTCCCCAAGGCCAGTCATTCCCCAATGCCATTCCCTCCTCAATGTCATTCGCACTCCAGGCCATTCCCTCACAAACACTATTCCCTCACAAACACCATTCCACCTCAAACTCCATGCCCTCTCAATCACTACAACCTCTCAAACACCATTCCCTCTCAATCTCCATACCACCTCAAACTCCCTGCCCTCTCAAACTCCATGCCCTCTCAAACTACATTACCTCTCAAACTCCATTCCCTCTCAATCTCCATTCCCTCTCAATCTCATTACCACCTCAAACTCCCTGCCCTCTCAAACTCCATGCCCTCTCAAACTCCATTCCCTCTCAAACTCCATTCCTTCACAAACACTATTCCACCTCAAACACCATTACCTCTCAATCTCCATTCCAACTCAAACGCCATTCCCTCCCAAACTCCATTCCCTCCCCAATGCCATTCCACTAAAAACGCCATTCCTCCCCAAGGCCAGTCCTTCCCCAATGCCATTCCCTCCCCAATGTCATTCCCACTCCAGGCCATTCCCTCACAAACGCTATTCCCTCACAAACACCATTCCACCTCAAAATCAATGCCCTCTCAATCACTACAACCTCTCAAACACCATTCCCTCTCAATCTCCATACCACCTCAAACTCCCTGCCCTCTCAAACGCCATGCCCTCTCAATCACTACTCCTTCTCATACTCCATTCCCTTCAAACTCCATGCCTTCTCAAACTCCATGCACTCTCAAGCTACATTCCCACACAAACTCCAATCCCTCTCAAACTCCATTCTCTCTCAAAATCCATTCAATTTCAAACTGCATTCCCTCTCAAACTCCATTCTTTCTCAAACTCCATGCCTTCTCAATCACTACACACTCTCAAACTCAATTCCCGCTCAAACTCCATTCCACCTCATACTCCATTCCACCTCAAACTCCATTCAACCTCAAACCCCATTCCACCTCAAACTCCATTCCCTCTCAAAATCCATTCCTCTCAAACTCCATTCCCTCTCAATCTCCATTCCCTCTCAATCTCATTACCACCTCAAACTCCCTGCCATCGCAAACTCCATGCCCTCTCAAACTACATTACCTCTCAAACTACATTACCTCTCAAACTCCATTCCCTCTCAAACTCCATTCAACCTCAAACTCCATTCCACCTCAAACACCATTCCAACTCAAACACCATTCCAACACAAACACCATTCCAACTCAAACACCATTCCAACTCAAACTCCATTCCCTCTCAAACACCATTAGCTCTCAAACTCCATTCCATCTCAAACTCCATTCCACCTCATACTCCATTCCCTCTCAAACTCCATTCCCTCTCAAACTCCATTCCCTCTCAAACTCCATGCCCTCTCCAACTCCATGCCCTCTCAATCACTACTCCCTCTCAAACACCATTCGCTCTCAAACTCCATTCATTCTCAAACACCATTCCCTCTCAAACTCCATTCCAACTCAAACACCATTCCAACTCAAACTCCATTCCCTCTCAAACAACATTCCTCTCAATCTCCATTCCCTCTCAATCTCATTACCACCTCAAACTCCCTGCCCTCTCAAACTCCATGCCCTCTCAAACTCCATGCCCTCTCAAACTCCATTCCCTCTCAAACTCCATTCCTTCACAAACACTATTCCACCTCAAACACCATTCCCTCTCAATCTCCATTCCAACTCAAACGCCATTCCCTCCCAAACTCCATTCCCTCCCCAATGCCATTCCACTCCAACGCCATTCCTCCCCAAGGCCAGTCCTTCCCCAATGCCATTCCCTCCCCAATGTCATTCCCACTCCAGGCCATTCCCTCACAAACGCTATTCCCTCACAAACACCATTCCACCTCAAACTCCATGCCCTCTCAATCACTACAACCTCTCAAACACCATTCCCTCTCAATCTCCATAGCACCTCAAACTCCCTGCCCTCTCAAACTCCATGCCCTCTCAATCACTACTCCTTCTCATACTCCATTCCCTTCAAACTCCATGCCTTCTCAAACTCCATGCACTCTCAAGCTACATTCCCACTCAAACTCCAATCCCTCTCAAACTCCATTCTCTCTCAAAATCCATTCAATCTCAAACTGCATTCCCTCTCAAACTCCATTCTTTCTCAAACTCCATGCCTTCTCAATCACTACACCCTCTCAAACTCAATTCCCGCTCAAACTCCATTCCACCTCAAACTCCATTCAACCTCAAACCCCATTCCACCTCAAACTCCATTCTCTCTCAAAATCCATTCCTCTCAAACTCCATTCCCTCTCAATCTCCATTCCCTCTCAATCTCATTACCACCTCAAACTCCCTGCCATCGCAAACTCCATGCCCTCTCAAACTACATTACCTCTCAAACTACATTACCTCTCAAACTCCATTCCATCTCAAACTCCATTCCATCTCAAACTCCATTCCCCCTCAAACTACATTCCACCTCAAACTCCATTCCCCCTCAAACTCCATTCCCCCTCAAACTCCAATCCACCTCAAACACCATTTCCTCTCCAACACCATTCCCTCTCCAACACCATTCCACATCAAACTCCATTCCCTCTCAAACGACATTCCTATCAAACTCCATTCCACCTCAAACTCCATTCAACCTCAAACCCCATTCCACCTCAAACTCCATTCCTTCTCAAAATCCATTCCTCTCAAACTCCATTCCCTCTCAATCTCCATTCCCTCTCAATCTCATTACCACCTCAAACTCCCTGCCATCGCAAACTCCATGCCCTCTCAAACTACATTACCTCTCAAACTACATTACCTCTCAAACTCCATTCCCTCTCAAACTCCATTCCCTCTCAAACTCCATTCAACCTCAAACTCCATTCCACCTCAAACACCATTCCAACTCAAACACCATCCCAACACAAACACCATTCCAACTCAAACACCATTCCAACTCAAACTCCATTCCCTCTCAAACACCATTAGCTCTCAAACTCCATTCCATCTCAAACGTCATTCCACATCAAACTCCATTCCCCCTCAAACTCCAATCCACCTCAAACACCATTTCCTCTCCAACACCATTCCACCTCAAACTCCATTCCCTCTCAATCTCCATTCCAACTCAAACGCCATTCCCTCCCAAACTCCATTCCCTCCCCAATGACATTCCACTCCAACGCCATTCCTCCCCAAGGCCAGTCATTCCCCAATGCCATTCCCTCCTCAATGTCATTCGCACTCCAGGCCATTCCCTCACAAACACTATTCCCTCACAAACACCATTCCACCTCAAACTCCATGCCCTCTCAATCACTACAACCTCTCAAACACCATTCCCTCTCAATCTCCATACCACCTCAAACTCCCTGCCCTCTCAAACTCCATGCCCTCTCAAACTACATTACCTCTCAAACTCCATTCCCTCTCAATCTCCATTCCCTCTCAATCTCATTACCACCTCAAACTCCCTGCCCTCTCAAACTCCATGCCCTCTCAAACTCCATTCCCTCTCAAACTCCATTCCTTCACAAACACTATTCCACCTCAAACACCATTACCTCTCAATCTCCATTCCAACTCAAACGCCATTCCCTCCCAAACTCCATTCCCTCCCCAATGCCATTCCACTAAAAACGCCATTCCTCCCCAAGGCCAGTCCTTCCCCAATGCCATTCCCTCCCCAATGTCATTCCCACTCCAGGCCATTCCCTCACAAACGCTATTCCCTCACAAACACCATTCCACCTCAAAATCAATGCCCTCTCAAACACCATTCCCTCTCAATCTCCATACCACCTCAAACTCCCTGCCCTCTCAAACGCCATGCCCTCTCAATCACTACTCCTTCTCATACTCCATTCCCTTCAAACTCCATGCCTTCTCAAACTCCATGCACTCTCAAGCTACATTCCCACACAAACTCCAATCCCTCTCAAACTCCATTCTCTCTCAAAATCCATTCAATTTCAAACTGCATTCCCTCTCAAACTCCATTCTTTCTCAAACTCCATGCCTTCTCAATCACTACACACTCTCAAACTCAATTCCCGCTCAAACTCCATTCCACCTCATACTCCATTCCACCTCAAACTCCATTCAACCTCAAACCCCATTCCACCTCAAACTCCATTCCCTCTCAAAATCCATTCCTCTCAAACTCCATTCCCTCTCAATCTCCATTCCCTCTCAATCTCATTACCACCTCAAACTCCCTGCCATCGCAAACTCCATGCCCTCTCAAACTACATTACCTCTCAAACTACATTACCTCTCAAACTCCATTCCCTCTCAAACTCCATTCAACCTCAAACTCCATTCCACCTCAAACACCATTCCAACTCAAACACCATTCCAACACAAACACCATTCCAACTCAAACACCATTCCAACTCAAACTCCATTCCCTCTCAAACACCATTAGCTCTCAAACTCCATTCCATCTCAAACTCCATTCCACCTCATACTCCATTCCCTCTCAAACTCCATTCCCTCTCAAACTCCATTCCCTCTCAAACTCCATGCCCTCTCCAACTCCATGCCCTCTCAATCACTACTCCCTCTCAAACACCATTCGCTCTCAAACTCCATTCATTCTCAAACACCATTCCCTCTCAAACTCCATTCCAACTCAAACACCATTCCAACTCAAACTCCATTCCCTCTCAAACAACATTCCTCTCAATCTCCATTCCCTCTCAATCTCATTACCACCTCAAACTCCCTGCCCTCTCAAACTCCATGCCCTCTCAAACTCCATGCCCTCTCAAACTCCATTCCCTCTCAAACTCCATTCCTTCACAAACACTATTCCACCTCAAACACCATTCCCTCTCAATCTCCATTCCAACTCAAACGCCATTCCCTCCCAAACTCCATTCCCTCCCCAATGCCATTCCACTCCAACGCCATTCCTCCCCAAGGCCAGTCCTTCCCCAATGCCATTCCCTCCCCAATGTCATTCCCACTCCAGGCCATTGCCTCACAAACGCTATTCCCTCACAAACACCATTCCACCTCAAACTCCATGCCCTCTCAATCACTACAACCTCTCAAACACCATTCCCTCTCAATCTCCATACCACCTCAAACTCCCTGCCCTCTCAAACTCCATGCCCTCTCAATCACTACTCCTTCTCATACTCCATTCCCTTCAAACTCCATGCCTTCTCAAACTCCATGCACTCTCAAGCTACATTCCCACTCAAACTCCAATCCCTCTCAAACTCCATTCTCTCTCAAAATCCATTCAATCTCAAACTGCATTCCCTCTCAAACTCCATTCTTTCTCAAACTCCATGCCTTCTCAATCACTACACCCTCTCAAACTCAATTCCCGCTCAAACTCCATTCCACCTCATACTCCATTCCACCTCAAACTCCATTCAACATCAAACCCCATTCCACCTCAAACTCCATTCTCTCTCAAAATCCATTCCTCTCAAACTCCATTCCCTCTCAATCTCCATTCCCTCTCAATCTCATTACCACCTCAAACTCCCTGCCATCGCAAACTCCATGCCCTCTCAAACTACATTACCTCTCAAACTACATTACCTCTCAAACTCCATTCCATCTCAAACTCCATTCCATCTCAAACTCCATTCCCCCTCAAACTACATTCCACCTCAAACTCCATTCCCCCTCAAACTCCATTCCCCCTCAAACTCCAATCCACCTCAAACACCATTTCCTCTCCAACACCATTCCCTCTCCAACACCATTCCACATCAAACTCCATTCCCTCTCAAACGACATTCCTCTCAAACTCCATTCCCTCTCAAACTCCATTCCTTCACAAACACTATTCCACCTCAAACACCATTCCCTCTCAAACTCCATTCCCTCTCAAACACTATTCCTCTCAAACACTATTCCACCTCAAAAACCATTCCCTCTCAAACACAATTCCCACTCAAACTCCATTCAACCCGAAACTCCTTTCAAACTCAAACATCATTCGCTCTCAAACTCCATTCCCTCTCAAACTCCATTCCACCTCAAACTCCATTCCACCTCAAACTCAATTCCACCTCAAACTCAATTCCACCTCAAACTCAATTCCCTCTCAAACACCATTCCCTCACCAACACCATTCCAGCTCAAACTCCATTCCACTTCATACTCCATTCCCTCTCAAACTGCATTCCATCTCAAACTCCATTCCCTCTCAAACTCCATTCCCTCTCAAACTCCATTCCCTCTCAAACTCCATGCCCTCTCAAACTCCATGCTTTCTCCAACTCCATGCCCTCTCAATCACTACTCCCTCTCAAACACCATTCACTCTCAAACTCCATTCATCCTCAAACTCCATTCCCTCTCAAACTCCATGACCTCTCAATCACTACTCCTTCTCATACTCCATTCCCTTCAAACTCCATGCCCTCTCAAACTACTTTCCTTCTCATACTCCCTGCCCTCTCAAACTGCATTCCCTCTCAAACTGCATTCCCTCTCAAACTCCATGCATTCTCAATCACTACACCCTCTCAAACTCCATTCCCGCTCAAACTCCATTCCACCTCATACTCCATTCCACCTCAAACTCCATTCATCCTCAAACCCCATTCCACCTCAAACTCCATTCCCTCTCAAAATCCATTCCTCTCAAACTCCATTCCTCTCAAACTCCATTCCCTCCCAAACTCCATTCCCTCCCAAACTCCATTCCACTCCAACGCCATTCCTCCACAAGGACAGTCCCTTCCCAATGCCATTCGCTCCCCAATGTCATTCCCTCTCCAGTCCATTCCCGCTAGAACGCTATTCCCTCACAAACACCATTCCACCTCAAAGTCCATGCACTCTCAAACTCCATGCCCTCTCAATCACTACAAACTCTCAAACACCATTCCCTCTCAATCTCCATTCCCTCTCAATCTCATTACCACCTCAAACTCCCTGCCCTCTCAATCACTACACCCTCTCATACACAATTCCCTCTCAAACTCCATTCCCTCTCAAACTCCCTGCCCTCTCAAACTCCCTGCCCTCTCAAACTCCATGCCCTCTCAAACTACATTCAACCTCAAACTCCATTCCACCTCAAACACCATTCCAACTCAAACACCATTCCAACACAAACACCATTCCAACTCAAACACCATTCCCTCTCAAACTCCATTCCCCCTCAAACTCCATTCCACCTCAAACTCCATTCCACCTCAAACTCCATTCCCTCTCAAACTCCATGCCCTCTCAAACTACATTACCTCTCAAACTACATTCCCTCTCAATCTCATTACCACCTCAAACTCCCTGCCCTCTCAAACTCCCTGCCCTCTCAAACTCCATTCCTTCACAAACACTATTCCACCTCAAACACCATTCCCTCTCAATCTCCATTCCAACTCAAACGCCATTCCCTCCCCAATGACATTCCACTCCAACGCCATTCCTCCCCAAGGCCAGTCATTCCCCAATGCCATTCCCTCCCCAATGTCATTCCCACTCCAGGCCATTCCCTCACAAACACTATTCCCTCACAAACACCATTCCACCTCAAACTCCATGCCCTCTCAATCACTACAACCTCTCAAAAACCATTCCCTCTCAATCTCCATACCACCTCAACCTCCCTGCCCTCTCAAACTCCATGCCCTCTCATACTACATTACCTCTCAAACTGCATTCCCTCTCAATCTCCATTCCCTCTCAATCTCATTACCACCTCAAACTCCCTGCCCTCTCAAACTCCATGCCCTCTCAAACTCCATTCCTTCTCAAACTCCATTCCTTCACAAACACTATTCCACCTCAAACACCATTACCTCTCAATCTCCATTCCAACTCAAACGCCATTCCCTCCCAAACTCCATTCCCTCCCCAATGCCATTCCACTCCAACGCCATTCCTCCCCAAGGCCAGTCCTTCCCCAATGCCATTCCCTCCCCAATGTCATTCCCACTCCAGGCCATTCCCTCACAAACGCTATTCCCTCACAAACACCATTCCACCTCAAAATCAATGCCCTCTCAATCACTACAACCTCTCAAACACCATTCCCTCTCAATCTCCATACCACCTCAAACTCCCTGCCCTCTCAAACTCCATGCCCTCTCAATCACTACTCCTTCTCATACTCCATTCCCTTCAAACTCCATGCCTTCTCAAACTCCATGCACTCTCAAGCTACATTCCCACTCAAACTCCAATCCCTCTCAAACTCCATTCTCTCTCAAAATCCATTCAATTTCAAACTGCATTCCCTCTCAAACTCCATTCTTTCTCAAACTCCATGCCTTCTCAATCACTACACACTCTCAAACTCAATTCCCGCTCATACTCCATTCCACCTCAAACTCCATTCAACCTCAAACCCCATTCCACCTCAAACCCCATTCCACCTCAAACTCCATTCCCTCTCAAACTCCATTCCCTCTCAATCTCCATTCCCTCTCAATCTCCATTCCCTCTCAATCTCATTACCACCTCAAATTCCCTGCCATCGCAAACTCCATGCCCTCTCAAACTACATTACCACTCAAACTACATTACCTCTCAAACTCCATTCCCTCTCAAACTCCATTCCCTCTCAAACTCCATTCCCTCTCAAACTCCATTCAACCTCAAACTCCATTCCACCTCAAACACCATTCCAACTCAAACACCATTCCAACACAAACACCATTTCAACTCAAACACCATTCCAACTCAAACTCCATTCCCTCTCAAACACCATTAGCTCTCAAACTCCATTCCATCTCAAACTTCATTCCACATCAAACTCCATTCCCCCTCAAACTCCATTCCAACTCAAACACCATTTCCTCTCCAACACCATTCCACCTCAAACTCCATTCCCTCTCAATCTCCATTCCAACTCAAACGCCATTCCCTCCCAAACTCCATTCCCTCCCCAATGACATTCCACTCCAACGCCATTCCTCCCCAAGGCCAGTCATTCCCCAATGCCATTCCCTCCCCAATGTCATTCCCACTCCAGGCCATTCCCTCACAAACACTATTCCCTCACAAACACCATTCCACCTCAAACTCCATGCCCTCTCAATCACTACAACCTCTCAAACACCATTCCCTCTCAATCTCCATACCACCTCAAACTCCCTGCCCTCTCAAACTCCATGCCCTCTCAAACTACATTACCTCTCAAACTCCATTCCCTCTCAATCTCCATTCCCTCTCAATCTCATTACCACCTCAAACTCCCTGCCCTCTCAAACTCCATGCCCTCTCAAACTCCATTCCCTCTCAAACTCCATTCCTTCACAAACACTATTCCACCTCAAACACCATTACCTCTCAATCTCCATTCCAACTCAAACGCCATTCCCTCCCAAACTCCATTCCCTCCCCAATGCCATTCCACTAAAAACGCCATTCCTCCCCAAGGCCAGTCCTTCCCCAATGCCATTCCCTCCCCAATGTCATTCCCACTCCAGGCCATTCCCTCACAAACGCTATTCCCTCACAAACACCATTCCACCTCAAAATCAATGCCCTCTCAAACACCATTCCCTCTCAATCTCCATACCACCTCAAACTCCCTGCCCTCTCAAACGCCATGCCCTCTCAATCACTACTCCTTCTCATACTCCATTCCCTTCAAACTCCATGCCTTCTCAAACTCCATGCACTCTCAAGCTACATTCCCACACAAACTCCAATCCCTCTCAAACTCCATTCTCTCTCAAAATCCATTCAATTTCAAACTGCATTCCCTCTCAAACTCCATTCTTTCTCAAACTCCATGCCTTCTCAATCACTACACACTCTCAAACTCAATTCCCGCTCAAACTCCATTCCACCTCATACTCCATTCCACCTCAAACTCCATTCAACCTCAAACCCCATTCCACCTCAAACTCCATTCCCTCTCAAAATCCATTCCTCTCAAACTCCATTCCCTCTCAATCTCCATTCCCTCTCAATCTCATTACCACCTCAAACTCCCTGCCATCGCAAACTCCATGCCCTCTCAAACTACATTACCTCTCAAACTACATTACCTCTCAAACTCCATTCCCTCTCAAACTCCATTCAACCTCAAACTCCATTCCACCTCAAACACCATTCCAACTCAAACACCATTCCAACACAAACACCATTCCAACTCAAACACCATTCCAACTCAAACTCCATTCCCTCTCAAACACCATTAGCTCTCAAACTCCATTCCATCTCAAACTCCATTCCACCTCATACTCCATTCCCTCTCAAACTCCATTCCCTCTCAAACTCCATTCCCTCTCAAACTCCATGCCCTCTCCAACTCCATGCCCTCTCAATCACTACTCCCTCTCAAACACC
This sequence comes from Hemitrygon akajei, assembly GCF_048418815.1. Classification (NCBI taxonomy): domain Eukaryota; kingdom Metazoa; phylum Chordata; class Chondrichthyes; order Myliobatiformes; family Dasyatidae; genus Hemitrygon; species Hemitrygon akajei. Next base: position 80,632,988 of record NC_133125.1, on the reverse strand, counting down.
ATTCGCTCTCAAACTCCATTCATTCTCAAACACCATTCCCTCTCAAACTCCATTCCAACTCAAACACCATTCCAACTCAAACTCCATTCCCTCTCAAACAACATTCCTCTCAATCTCCATTCCCTCTCAATCTCATTACCACCTCAAACTCCCTGCCCTCTCAAACTCCATGCCCTCTCAAACTCCATGCCCTCTCAAACTCCATTCCCTCTCAAACTCCATTCCTTCACAAACACTATTCCACCTCAAACACCATTCCCTCTCAATCTCCATTCCAACTCAAACGCCATTCCCTCCCAAACTCCATTCCCTCCCCAATGCCATTCCACTCCAACGCCATTCCTCCCCAAGGCCAGTCCTTCCCCAATGCCATTCCCTCCCCAATGTCATTCCCACTCCAGGCCATTCCCTCACAAACGCTATTCCCTCACAAACACCATTCCACCTCAAACTCCATGCCCTCTCAATCACTACAACCTCTCAAACACCATTCCCTCTCAATCTCCATACCACCTCAAACTCCCTGCCCTCTCAAACTCCATGCCCTCTCAATCACTACTCCTTCTCATACTCCATTCCCTTCAAACTCCATGCCTTCTCAAACTCCATGCACTCTCAAGCTACATTCCCACTCAAACTCCAATCCCTCTCAAACTCCATTCTCTCTCAAAATCCATTCAATCTCAAACTGCATTCCCTCTCAAACTCCATTCTTTCTCAAACTCCATGCCTTCTCAATCACTACACCCTCTCAAACTCAATTCCCGCTCAAACTCCATTCCACCTCATACTCCATTCCACCTCAAACTCCATTCAACATCAAACCCCATTCCACCTCAAACTCCATTCTCTCTCAAAATCCATTCCTCTCAAACTCCATTCCCTCTCAATCTCCATTCCCTCTCAATCTCATTACCACCTCAAACTCCCTGCCATCGCAAACTCCATGCCCTCTCAAACTACATTACCTCTCAAACTACATTACCTCTCAAACTCCATTCCATCTCAAACTCCATTCCATCTCAAACTCCATTCCCCCTCAAACTACATTCCACCTCAAACTCCATTCCCCCTCAAACTCCATTCCCCCTCAAACTCCAATCCACCTCAAACACCATTTCCTCTCCAACACCATTCCCTCTCCAACACCATTCCACATCAAACTCCATTCCCTCTCAAACGACATTCCTCTCAAACTCCATTCCCTCTCAAACTCCATTCCTTCACAAACACTATTCCACCTCAAACACCATTCCCTCTCAAACTCCATTCCCTCTCAAACACTATTCCTCTCAAACACTATTCCACCTCAAAAACCATTCCCTCTCAAACACAATTCCCACTCAAACTCCATTCAACCCGAAACTCCTTTCAAACTCAAACATCATTCGCTCTCAAACTCCATTCCCTCTCAAACTCCATTCCACCTCAAACTCCATTCCACCTCAAACTCAATTCCACCTCAAACTCAATTCCACCTCAAACTCAATTCCCTCTCAAACACCATTCCCTCACCAACACCATTCCAGCTCAAACTCCATTCCACTTCATACTCCATTCCCTCTCAAACTGCATTCCATCTCAAACTCCATTCCCTCTCAAACTCCATTCCCTCTCAATCACTACTCCCTCTCAAACACCATTCACTCTCAAACTCCATTCATCCTCAAACTCCATTCCCTCTCAAACTCCATGACCTCTCAATCACTACTCCTTCTCATACTCCATTCCCTTCAAACTCCATGCCCTCTCAAACTACTTTCCTTCTCATACTCCCTGCCCTCTCAAACTGCATTCCCTCTCAAACTGCATTCCCTCTCAAACTCCATGCATTCTCAATCACTACACCCTCTCAAACTCCATTCCCGCTCAAACTCCATTCCACCTCATACTCCATTCCACCTCAAACTCCATTCATCCTCAAACCCCATTCCACCTCAAACTCCATTCCCTCTCAAAATCCATTCCTCTCAAACTCCATTCCTCTCAAACTCCATTCCCTCCCAAACTCCATTCCCTCCCAAACTCCATTCCACTCCAACGCCATTCCTCCACAAGGACAGTCCCTTCCCAATGCCATTCGCTCCCCAATGTCATTCCCTCTCCAGTCCATTCCCGCTAGAACGCTATTCCCTCACAAACACCATTCCACCTCAAAGTCCATGCACTCTCAAACTCCATGCCCTCTCAATCACTACAAACTCTCAAACACCATTCCCTCTCAATCTCCATTCCCTCTCAATCTCATTACCACCTCAAACTCCCTGCCCTCTCAATCACTACACCCTCTCATACACAATTCCCTCTCAAACTCCATTCCCTCTCAAACTCCCTGCCCTCTCAAACTCCCTGCCCTCTCAAACTCCATGCCCTCTCAAACTACATTCAACCTCAAACTCCATTCCACCTCAAACACCATTCCAACTCAAACACCATTCCAACACAAACACCATTCCAACTCAAACACCATTCCCTCTCAAACTCCATTCCCCCTCAAACTCCATTCCACCTCAAACTCCATTCCACCTCAAACTCCATTCCCTCTCAAACTCCATGCCCTCTCAAACTACATTACCTCTCAAACTACATTCCCTCTCAATCTCATTACCACCTCAAACTCCCTGCCCTCTCAAACTCCCTGCCCTCTCAAACTCCATTCCTTCACAAACACTATTCCACCTCAAACACCATTCCCTCTCAATCTCCATTCCAACTCAAACGCCATTCCCTCCCCAATGACATTCCACTCCAACGCCATTCCTCCCCAAGGCCAGTCATTCCCCAATGCCATTCCCTCCCCAATGTCATTCCCACTCCAGGCCATTCCCTCACAAACACTATTCCCTCACAAACACCATTCCACCTCAAACTCCATGCCCTCTCAATCACTACAACCTCTCAAAAACCATTCCCTCTCAATCTCCATACCACCTCAACCTCCCTGCCCTCTCAAACTCCATGCCCTCTCATACTACATTACCTCTCAAACTGCATTCCCTCTCAATCTCCATTCCCTCTCAATCTCATTACCACCTCAAACTCCCTGCCCTCTCAAACTCCATGCCCTCTCAAACTCCATTCCTTCTCAAACTCCATTCCTTCACAAACACTATTCCACCTCAAACACCATTACCTCTCAATCTCCATTCCAACTCAAACGCCATTCCCTCCCAAACTCCATTCCCTCCCCAATGCCATTCCACTCCAACGCCATTCCTCCCCAAGGCCAGTCCTTCCCCAATGCCATTCCCTCCCCAATGTCATTCCCACTCCAGGCCATTCCCTCACAAACGCTATTCCCTCACAAACACCATTCCACCTCAAAATCAATGCCCTCTCAATCACTACAACCTCTCAAACACCATTCCCTCTCAATCTCCATACCACCTCAAACTCCCTGCCCTCTCAAACTCCATGCCCTCTCAATCACTACTCCTTCTCATACTCCATTCCCTTCAAACTCCATGCCTTCTCAAACTCCATGCACTCTCAAGCTACATTCCCACTCAAACTCCAATCCCTCTCAAACTCCATTCTCTCTCAAAATCCATTCAATTTCAAACTGCATTCCCTCTCAAACTCCATTCTTTCTCAAACTCCATGCCTTCTCAATCACTACACACTCTCAAACTCAATTCCCGCTCATACTCCATTCCACCTCAAACTCCATTCAACCTCAAACCCCATTCCACCTCAAACCCCATTCCACCTCAAACTCCATTCCCTCTCAAACTCCATTCCCTCTCAATCTCCATTCCCTCTCAATCTCCATTCCCTCTCAATCTCATTACCACCTCAAATTCCCTGCCATCGCAAACTCCATGCCCTCTCAAACTACATTACCACTCAAACTACATTACCTCTCAAACTCCATTCCCTCTCAAACTCCATTCCCTCTCAAACTCCATTCCCTCTCAAACTCCATTCAACCTCAAACTCCATTCCACCTCAAACACCATTCCAACTCAAACACCATTCCAACACAAACACCATTTCAACTCAAACACCATTCCAACTCAAACTCCATTCCCTCTCAAACACCATTAGCTCTCAAACTCCATTCCATCTCAAACTTCATTCCACATCAAACTCCATTCCCCCTCAAACTCCATTCCAACTCAAACACCATTTCCTCTCCAACACCATTCCACCTCAAACTCCATTCCCTCTCAATCTCCATTCCAACTCAAACGCCATTCCCTCCCAAACTCCATTCCCTCCCCAATGACATTCCACTCCAACGCCATTCCTCCCCAAGGCCAGTCATTCCCCAATGCCATTCCCTCCCCAATGTCATTCCCACTCCAGGCCATTCCCTCACAAACACTATTCCCTCACAAACACCATTCCACCTCAAACTCCATGCCCTCTCAATCACTACAACCTCTCAAACACCATTCCCTCTCAATCTCCATACCACCTCAAACTCCCTGCCCTCTCAAACTCCATGCCCTCTCAAACTACATTATCTCTCAAACTCCATTCCCTCTCAATCTCCATTCCCTCTCAATCTCATTACCACCTCAAACTCCCTGCCCTCTCAAACTCCATGCCCTCTCAAACTCCATTCCCTCTCAAACTCCATTCCTTCACAAACACTATTCCACCTCAAACACCATTACCTCTCAATCTCCATTCCAACTCAAACGCCATTCCCTCCCAAACTCCATTCCCTCCCCAATGCCATTCCACTCCAACGCCATTCCTCCCCAAGGCCAGTCCTTCCCCAATGCCATTCCCTCCCCAATGTCATTCCCACTCCAGGCCATTCCCTCACAAACGCTATTCCCTCACAAACACCATTCCACCTCAAAATCAATGCCCTCTCAATCACTACAACCTCTCAAACACCATTCCCTCTCAATCTCCATACCACCTCAAACTCCCTGCCCTCTCAAACGCCATGCCCTCTCAATCACTACTCCTTCTCATACTCCATTCCCTTCAAACTCCATGCCTTCTCAAACTCCATGCACTCTCAAGCTACATTCCCACACAAACTCCAATCCCTCTCAAACTCCATTCTCTCTCAAAATCCATTCAATTTCAAACTGCATTCCCTCTCAAACTCCATTCTTTCTCAAACTCCATGCCTTCTCAATCACTACACACTCTCAAACTCAATTCCCGCTCAAACTCCATTCCACCTCATACTCCATTCCACCTCAAACTCCATTCAACCTCAAACCCCATTCCACCTCAAACTCCATTCCCTCTCAAAATCCATTCCTCTCAAACTCCATTCCCTCTCAATCTCCATTCCCTCTCAATCTCATTACCACCTCAAACTCCCTGCCATCGCAAACTCCATGCCCTCTCAAACTACATTACCTCTCAAACTACATTACCTCTCAAACTCCATTCCCTCTCAAACTCCATTCAACCTCAAACTCCATTCCACCTCAAACACCATTCCAACTCAAACACCATTCCAACACAAACACCATTCCAACTCAAACTCCATTCCAACTCAAACTCCATTCCCTCTCAAACACCATTAGCTCTCAAACTCCATTCCATCTCAAACTCCATTCCCCCTCAAACTCCATTCCACCTCATACTCCATTCCCTCTCAAACTCCATTCCCTCTCAAACTCCATGCCCTCTCCAACTCCATGCCCTCTCAATCACTACTCCCTCTCAAACACCATTCGCTCTCAAACTCCATTCATTCTCAAACACCATTCCCTCTCAAACTCCATTCCAACTCAAACACCATTCCAACTCAAACTCCATTCCCTCTCAAACAACATTCCTCTCAATCTCCATTCCCTCTCAATCTCATTACCACCTCAAACTCTCTGCCCTCTCAAACTCCATGCCCTCTCAAACTACATTACCTCTCAAACTCCATTCCCTCTCAATCTCCATTCCCTCTCAATCTCATTATGACCTCAAACTCCCTGCCCTCTCAAACTCCATGCCCTCTCAAACTCCATGCCCTCTCAAACTCCATTCGCTCTCAAACTCCATTCGCTCTCAAACTCCATTCCCTCTCAAACTCCATTCCTTCACAAACACTATTCTACCTCAAACACCATTCCCTCTCAATCTCCATTCCAACTCAAACGCCATTCCCTCCCAAACTCCATTCCCTCCCCAATGCCATTCCACTCCAACTCCATTCCTCCTCAAGGCCAGTCATTCCCCAATGCCATTCCCTCCCCAATGTCATTCCCACTCCAGGCCATTCCCTCACAAACACCATTCCCTCACAAACACCATTCCACCTCAAACTCCATGCCCTCTCAATCACTACAACCTCTCAAACACCATTCCCTCTCAATCTCCATACCACCTCAAACTCCCTGCCCTCTCAAACTCCATGCCCTCTCAAACTACATTACCTCTCACACTCCATTCCCTCTCAATCTCCATTCCCTCTCAATCTCATTACCACCTCAAACTCCCTGCCCTCTCAAACTCCATGCCCTCTCAAACTCCATTCCCTCTCAAACTCCATTCCCTCTCAAACTCCATTCCCTCTCAATCTCCATTCCTTCACAAACACTATTCCACCTCAAACACCATTCCCTCTCAATCTCCATTCCAACTCAAACGCCATTCCCTCCCAAACTCCATTCCCTCCCCAATGCCATTCCACTCCAACGCCATTCCTCCCCAAGGCCAGTCCTTCCCCAATGCCATTCCCTCCCCAATGTCATTCCCACTCCAGGCCATTCCCTCACAAACGCTATTCCCTCACAAACATCATTCCACCTCAAACTCCATGCCCTCTCAATCACTACAACCTCTCAAACACCATTCCCTCTCAATCTCCATACCACCTCAAACTCCCTGCCCTCTCAAACTCCATGCCCTCTCAATCACTACTCCTTCTCATACTCCATTCCCTTCAAACTCCATGGCTTCTCAATCACTACACCCTCTCAAACTCAATTCCCGCTCAAACTCCATTCCACCTCATACTCCATTCCACCTCAAACTCCATTCAACCTCAAACCCCATTCCACCTCAAACCCCATTCCACCTCAAACTCCATTCCCTCTCAAAATCCATTCCTCTCAAACTCCATTCCCTCTCAATCTCCATTCCCTCTCAATCTCATTACCACCTCAAATTCCCTGCCATCGCAAACTCCATGCCCTCTCAAACTACATTACCTCTCAAACTACATTACCTATCAAACTCCATTCCCTCTCAAACTCCATTCAACCTCAAACTCCATTCCACCCCAAACACCATTCCAACTCAAACACCATTCCAACACAAACACCATTCCAACTCAAACACCATTCCAACTCAAACTCCATTCCCTCTCAAACACCATTAGCTCTCAAACTCCATTCCATCTCAAACTCCATACCCCCTCAAACTCCATTCCCCCTCAAACTCCATTCCCTCTCAAACTCCATTCCTTCACAAACACTATTCCTCCTCAAACACCATTCCCTCTCAAACTCCATTCCCTCTCAAACACTATTCCTCTCAAACACTATTCCACCTCAAAAACCATTCCCTCTCAAACACAATTCCCACTCAAACTCCATTCAACCCGAAACTCCTTTCAAACTCAAACTCCATTCAACCTCAAACATCATTCGCTCTCAAACTCCATTCGCTCTCAAACTCCATTCCCTCTCAAACTCCATTCCCTCTCATACTCCATTCCCTCTCAAACTCCATTCCCTCTCAAACTCCATTCCCTCTCAAACTCAATTCCACCTCAAACACTACTCCCTCTCAAACTCCATTCCACCTCAAACTCAATTCCCTCTCAAACACCATTCGCTCACCAACACCATTCCAGCTCAAACTCCATTCCACTTCATACTCCATTCCCTCTCATACTGCATTCCATCTCAAACTCCATTCCCTCTCAAACTCCATTCCTTCTCAAACTCCATTCCCTCTCAAACTCCATGCCCTCTCAATCACTACTCCCTCTCAAACACCATTCGCTCTCAAACTCCATTCATCCTCAAACTCCATTCCCTCTCAAACTCCATGACCTCTCAATCACTACTCCTTCTCATACTCCATTCCCTTCAAACTCCATGCCCTCTCAAACTACTTTCCTTCTCATACTCCCTGCCCTCTCAAACTGCATTCCCTCTCAAACTGCATTCCCTCTCAAACTCCATGCATTCTCAATCACTACACCCTCTCAAACTCCATTCCCGCTCAAACTCCATTCCACCTCATACTCCATTCCACCTCAAACTCCATTCATCCTCAAACCCCATTCCACTTCAAACTCCATTCCCTCTCAAAATCCATTCCTCTCAAACTCCATTCCTCTCAAACTCCATTCCCTCCCAAACTCCATTCCCTCCCAAACTCCATTCTCTCCCAAACTCCATTCCCTCCCAAATGCCATTCCACTCCAACGCCATTCCTCCACAAGGACAGTCCCTTCCCAATGCCATTCGCTCCCCAACGTCATTCCCTCTCCAGTCCATTCCCGCTAGAACACTATTCCCTCACAAACACCATTCCACCTCAAAGTCCATGCACTCTCAAACTCCATGCCCTCTCAATCACTACAAACTCTCAAACACCATTCCCTCTCAATCTCCATTCCCTCTCAATCTCATTACCACCTCAAACTCCCTGCCCTCTCAATCACTACACCCTCTCATACACAATTCCCTCTCAAACTCCATTCCCTCTCAAACTCCATTCCCTCTCAAACTCCATTCCCTCTCAAACTCCATTACCTCTCAAACTCGCTGCCCTCTCAAACTCGCTGCCCTCTCAAACTCCCTGCCCTCTCAAACTCCATGCCCTCTCAAACTACATTCAACCTCAAACTCCATTCCAACACAAACACCATTCCAACTCAAACTCAATTCCACCTCAAACTCAATTCCACCTCAAACTCAATTCCACCTCAAACTCAATTCCACCTCAAACACTACTCCCTCTCAAACTCCATTCCACCTCAAACTCAATTCCCTCTCAAACACCATTCCCTCACCAACACCATTCCAGCTCAAACTCCATTCCACTTCATACTCCATTCCCTCTCATACTGCATTCCATCTCAAACTCCATTCCCTCTCAAACTCCATTCCCTCTCAAACACCATTTGACCTCAAACACCATTCCCTCTCAAACTCCATTCCCTCCCAACCTCCGTTCCATCCCTAATGCCATTCCACTCCAACGCCATTCCTCCCCAAGGCCAGTCCTTCCCCAATGCCATTCCCTCCCCAACGTCATTCCCTCTCCAGGCCATTCCCTCACAAACGCTATTCCCTCACAAACACCATTCCACCTCAAACTCCATGCCATCTCAATCACTACAACCTCTCAAACACCATTCACTCTCAATCTCCATACCACCTCAAACTCCATGCCCTCTCAAACTACATTCCCTCTCAAACTCGATTCTTTCTCAAACTCCATACCCTCTCAAACACTACACCCTCTCAAACTCCATTCCCGCTCAAACTCCATTCCACCTCAAACTCCATTCCACCCCAAACACCATTCCAACTCAAACACCATTCCAACTCAAACTCCATTCCCTCTCAAACACCATTAGCTCTCAAACTCCATTCCATCTCAAACTCCATTCCCCCTCAAACTCCATTCCACCTCAAACTCCATTCCCCCTCAAACTCCATTCCCCCTCAAACTCCATTCCCCCTCAAACTCCAATCCACCTCAAACACCATTTCCTCTCCAACACCATGCCCTCTCCAACACCATTCCACCTCAAACTCCATTCCCTCTCAAACGACATTCCTCTCAAACTCCATTACCTCTCAAACTCCATTCCCTCTCAAACTCCATTCCTTCACAAACACTATTCCTCCTCAAACACCATTCCAACTCAAACTCCATTCCCTCTCAAACAACATTCCTCTCAATCTCCATTCCCTCTCAATCTCATTACCACCTCAAACTCCCTGCCCTCTCAAACTCCATGCCCTCTCAAACTACATTACCTCTCAAACTCCATTCCCTCTCAATCTCCATTCCCTCTCAATCTCATTACGACCTCAAACTCCCTGCCCTCTCAAACTCCATGCCCTCTCAAACTCCATGCCCTCTCAAACTCCATTCCCTCTCAAACTCCATTCCCTCTCAAACTCCATTCCCTCTCAATCTCCATTCCTTCACAAACACTATTCCACCTCAAACACCATTCCCTCTCAATCTCCATTCCAACTCAAACGCCATTCCCTCCCAAACTCCATTCCCTCCCCAATGCCATTCCACTCCAACGCCATTCCTCCCCAAGGCCAGTCCTTCCCCAATGCCATTCCCTCCCCAATGTCATTCCCACTCCAGGCCATTCCCTCACAAACGCTATTCCCTCACAAACATCATTCCACCTCAAACTCCATGCCCTCTCAATCACTACAACCTCTCAAACACCATTCCCTCTCAATCTCCATACCACCTCAAACTCCCTGCCCTCTCAAACTCCATGCCCTCTCAATCACTACTCCTTCTCATACTCCATTCCCTTCAAACTCCATGGCTTCTCAATCACTACACCCTCTCAAACTCAATTCCCGCTCAAACTCCATTCCACCTCATACTCCATTCCACCTCAAACTCCATTCAACCTCAAACCCCATTCCACCTCAAACCCCATTCCACCTCAAACTCCATTCCCTCTCAAAATCCATTCCTCTCAAACTCCATTCCCTCTCAATCTCCATTCCCTCTCAATCTCATTACCACCTCAAATTCCCTGCCATCGCAAACTCCATGCCCTCTCAAACTACATTACCTCTCAAACTACATTACCTATCAAACTCCATTCCCTCTCAAACTCCATTCAACCTCAAACTCCATTCCACCCCAAACACCATTCCAACTCAAACACCATTCCAACACAAACACCATTCCAACTCAAACACCATTCCAACTCAAACTCCATTCCCTCTCAAACACCATTAGCTCTCAAACTCCATTCCATCTCAAACTCCATACCCCCTCAAACTCCATTCCCCCTCAAACTCCATTCCCTCTCAAACTCCATTCCTTCACAAACACTATTCCTCCTCAAACACCATTCCCTCTCAAACTCCATTCCCTCTCAAACACTATTCCTCTCAAACACTATTCCACCTCAAAAACCATTCCCTCTCAAACACAATTCCCACTCAAACTCCATTCAACCCGAAACTCCTTTCAAACTCAAACTCCATTCAACCTCAAACATCATTCGCTCTCAAACTCCATTCGCTCTCAAACTCCATTCCCTCTCAAACTCCATTCCCTCTCATACTCCATTCCCTCTCAAACTCCATTCCCTCTCAAACTCCATTCCCTCTCAAACTCAATTCCACCTCAAACTCAATTCCACCTCAAACACTACTCCCTCTCAAACTCCATTCCACCTCAAACTCAATTCCCTCTCAAACACCATTCGCTCACCAACACCATTCCAGCTCAAACTCCATTCCACTTCATACTCCATTCCCTCTCATACTGCATTCCATCTCAAACTCCATTCCCTCTCAAACTCCATTCCTTCTCAAACTCCATTCCTTCTCAAACTCCATTCCTTCTCAAACTCCATTCCCTCTCAAACTCCATGCCCTCTCAATCACTACTCCCTCTCAAACACCATTCGCTCTCAAACTCCATTCATCCTCAAACTCCATTCCCTCTCAAACTCCATGACCTCTCAATCACTACTCCTTCTCATACTCCATTCCCTTCAAACTCCATGCCCTCTCAAACTACTTTCCTTCTCATACTCCCTGCCCTCTCAAACTGCATTCCCTCTCAAACTGCATTCCCTCTCAAACTCCATGCATTCTCAATCACTACACCCTCTCAAACTCCATTCCCGCTCAAACTCCATTCCACCTCATACTCCATTCCACCTCAAACTCCATTCATCCTCAAACCCCATTCCACTTCAAACTCCATTCCCTCTCAAAATCCATTCCTCTCAAACTCCATTCCTCTCAAACTCCATTCCCTCCCAAACTCCATTCCCTCACAAACTCCATTCTCTCCCAAACTCCATTCCCTCCCAAATGCCATTCCACTCCAACGCCATTCCTCCACAAGGACAGTCCCTTCCCAATGCCATTCGCTCCCCAACGTCATTCCCTCTCCAGTCCATTCCCGCTAGAACACTATTCCCTCACAAACACCATTCCACCTCAAAGTCCATGCACTCTCAAACTCCATGCCCTCTCAATCACTACAAACTCTCAAACACCATTCCCTCTCAATCTCCATTCCCTCTCAATCTCATTACCACCTCAAACTCCCTGCCCTCTCAATCACTACACCCTCTCATACACAATTCCCTCTCAAACTCCATTCCCTCTCAAACTCCATTACCTCTCAAACTCGCTGCCCTCTCAAACTCGCTGCCCTCTCAAACTCCCTGCCCTCTCAAACTCCATGCCCTCTCAAACTACATTCAACCTCAAACTCCATTCCAACACAAACACCATTCCAACTCAAACTCAATTCCACCTCAAACTCAATTCCACCTCAAACTCAATTCCACCTCAAACTCAATTCCACCTCAAACACTACTCCCTCTCAAACTCCATTCCACCTCAAACTCAATTCCCTCTCAAACACCATTCCCTCACCAACACCATTCCAGCTCAAACTCCATTCCACTTCATACTCCATTCCCTCTCATACTGCATTCCATCTCAAACTCCATTCCCTCTCAAACTCCATTCCCTCTCAAACACCATTTGACCTCAAACACCATTCCCTCTCAAACTCCATTCCCTCCCAACCTCCGTTCCATCCCCAATGCCATTCCACTCCAACGCCATTCCTCCCCAAGGCCAGTCCTTCCCCAATGCCATTCCCTCCCCAACGTCATTCCCTCTCCAGGCCATTCCCTCACAAACGCTATTCCCTCACAAACACCATTCCACCTCAAACTCCATGCCATCTCAATCACTACAACCTCTCAAACACCATTCACTCTCAATCTCCATACCACCTCAAACTCCATGCCCTCTCAAACTACATTCCCTCTCAAACTCGATTCTTTCTCAAACTCCATACCCTCTCAAACACTACACCCTCTCAAACTCCATTCCCGCTCAAACTCCATTCCACCTCAAACTCCATTCCACCCCAAACACCATTCCAACTCAAACACCATTCCAACTCAAACTCCATTCCCTCTCAAACACCATTAGCTCTCAAACTCCATTCCATCTCAAACTCCATTCCCCCTCAAACTCCATTCCACCTCAAACTCCATTCCCCCTCAAACTCCATTCCCCCTCAAACTCCATTCCCCCTCAAACTCCAATCCACCTCAAACACCATTTCCTCTCCAACACCATGCCCTCTCCAACACCATTCCACCTCAAACTCCATTCCCTCTCAAACGACATTCCTCTCAAACTCCATTACCTCTCAAACTCCATTCCCTCTCAAACTCCATTCCTTCACAAACACTATTCCTCCTCAAACACCATTCCAACTCAAACTCCATTCCCTCTCAAACAACATTCCTCTCAATCTCCATTCCCTCTCAATCTCATTACCACCTCAAACTCCCTGCCCTCTCAAACTCCATGCCCTCTCAAACTACATTACCTCTCAAACTCCATTCCCTCTCAATCTCCATTCCCTCTCAATCTCATTACGACCTCAAACTCCCTGCCCTCTCAAACTCCATGCCCTCTCAAACTCCATGCCCTCTCAAACTCCATTCGCTCTCAAACTCCATTCGCTCTCAAACTCCATTCGCTCTCAAACTCCATTCCCTCTCAAACTCCATTCCTTCACAAACACTATTCCACCTCAAACACCATTCCCTCTCAATCTCCATTCCAACTCAAACGCCATTCCCTCCCAAACTCCATTCCCTCCCCAATGCCATTCCACTCCAACTCCATTCCTCCTCAAGGCCAGTCATTCCCCAATGCCATTCCCTCCCCAATGTCATTCCCACTCCAGGCCATTCCCTCACAAACACCATTCCCTCACAAACACCATTCCACCTCAAACTCCATGCCCTCTCAATCACTACAACCTCTCAAACTCCATTCCCTCTCAATCTCCATTCCCTCTCAATCTCATTACCACCTCAAACTCCCTGCCCTCTCAAACTCCATGCCCTCTCAAACTCCATTCCCTCTCAAACTCCATTCCCTCTCAATCTCCATTCCTTCACAAACACTATTCCACCTCAAACACCATTCCCTCTCAATCTCCATTCCAACTCAAACGCCATTCCCTCCCAAACTCCATTCCCTCCCCAATGCCATTCCACTCCAACGCCATTCCTCCCCAAGGCCAGTCCTTCCCCAATGCCATTCCCTCCCCAATGTCATTCCCACTCCAGGCCATTCCCTCACAAACGCTATTCCCTCACAAACATCATTCCACCTCAAACTCCATGCCCTCTCAATCACTACAACCTCTCAAACACCATTCCCTCTCAATCTCCATACCACCTCAAACTCCCTGCCCTCTCAAACTCCATGCCCTCTCAATCACTACTCCTTCTCATACTCCATTCCCTTCAAACTCCATGCCTTCTCAAACTCCATGCACTCTCAAGCTACATTCCCACTCAAACTCCAATCCCTCTCAAACTCCATTCTCTCTCAAAATCCATTCAATCTCAAACTGCATTCCCTCTCAAACTCCATTCTTTCTCAAACTCCATGCCTTCTCAATCACTACACCCTCTCAAACTCAATTCCCGCTCAAACTCCATTCCACCTCATACTCCATTCCACCTCAAACTCCATTCAACCTCAAACCCCATTCCACCTCAAACTCCATTCCCTCTCAAAATCCATTCCTCTCAAACTCCATTCCCTCTCAATCTCCATTCCCTCTCTATCTCATTACCACCTCAAATTCCCTGCCATCGCAAACTCCATGCCCTCTCAAACTACATTACCTCTCAAACTACATTACCTATCAAACTCCATTCCCTCTCAAACTCCATTCAACCTCAAACTCCATTCCACCCCAAACACCATTCCAACTCAAACACCATTCCAACACAAACACCATTCCAACTCAAACACCATTCCAACTCAAACTCCATTCCCTCTCAAACACCATTAGCTCTCAAACTCCATTCCATCTCAAACTCCATTCCCCCTCAAACTCCATTCCCCCTCAAACTCCATTCCCCCTCAAACTCCATTCCCTCTCAAACTCCATTCCTTCACAAACACTATTCCTCCTCAAACACCATTCCCTCTCAAACTCCATTCCCTCTCAAACACTATTCCTCTCAAACACTATTCCACCTCAAAAACCATTCCCTCTCAAACACAATTCCCACTCAAACTCCATTCAACCCGAAACTCCTTTCAAACTCAAACTCCATTCAACCTCAAACATCATTCGCTCTCAAACTCCATTCGCTCTCAAACTCCATTCCCTCTCAAACTCCATTCCCTCTCAAACTCCATTCCCTCTCAAACTCCATTCCCTCTCAAACTCAATTCCACCTCAAACTCAATTCCACCTCAAACACTACTCCCTCTCAAACTCCATTCCACCTCAAACTCAATTCCCTCTCAAACACCATTCGCTCACCAACACCATTCCAGCTCAAACTCCATTCCACTTCATACTCCATTCCCTCTCATACTGCATTCCATCTCAAACTCCATTCCCTCTCAAACTCCATTCCCTCTCAAACTCCATTCCCTCTCAAACTCCATGCCCTCTCAATCACTACTCCCTCTCAAACACCATTCGCTCTCAAACTCCATTCATCCTCAAACTCCATTCCCTCTCAAACTCCATGACCTCTCAATCACTACTCCTTCTCATACTCCATTCCCTTCAAACTCCATGCCCTCTCAAACTACTTTCCTTCTCATACTCCCTGCCCTCTCAAACTGCATTCCCTCTCAAACTGCATTCCCTCTCAAACTCCATGCATTCTCAATCACTACACCCTCTCAAACTCCATTCCCGCTCAAACTCCATTCCACCTCATACTCCATTCCACCTCAAACTCCATTCATCCTCAAACCCCATTCCACTTCAAACTCCATTCCCTCTCAAAATCCATTCCTCTCAAACTCCATTCCTCTCAAACTCCATTCCCTCCCAAACTCCATTCCCTCCCAAACTCCATTCCCTCCCAAACTCCATTCCCTCCCAAATGCCATTCCACTCCAACGCCATTCCTCCACAAGGACAGTCCCTTCCCAATGCCATTCGCTCCCCAACGTCATTCCCTCTCCAGTCCATTCCCGCTAGAACACTATTCCCTCACAAACACCATTCCACCTCAAAGTCCATGCACTCTCAAACTCCATGCCCTCTCAATCACTACAAACTCTCAAACACCATTCCCTCTCAATCTCCATTCCCTCTCAATCTCATTACCACCTCAAACTCCCTGCCCTCTCAATCACTACACCCTCTCATACACAATTCCCTCTCAAACTCCATTCCCTCTCAAACTCCATTACCTCTCAAACTCGCTGCCCTCTCAAACTCCCTGCCCTCTCAAACTCCATGCCCTCTCAAACTACATTCAACCTCAAACTCCATTCCAACACAAACACCATTCCAACACAAACACCATTCCAACTCAAACTCAATTCCACCTCAAACTCAATTCCACCTCAAACTCAATTCCACCTCAAACACTACTCCCTCTCAAACTCCATTCCCTCTCAAACAACATTCCTCTCAATCTCCATTCCCTCTCAATCTCATTACCACCTCAAACTCCCTGCCCTCTCAAACTCCATGCCCTCTCAAACTACATTACCTCTCAAACTCCATTCCCTCTCAATCTCCATTCCCTCTCAATCTCATTACGACCTCAAACTCCCTGCCCTCTCAAACTCCATGCCCTCTCAAACTCCATGCCCTCTCAAACTCCATTCCCTCTCAAACTCCATTCCCTCTCAAACTCCATTCCCTCTCAATCTCCATTCCTTCACAAACACTATTCCACCTCAAACACCATTCCCTCTCAATCTCCATTCCAACTCAAACGCCATTCCCTCCCAAACTCCATTCCCTCCCCAATGCCATTCCACTCCAACGCCATTCCTCCCCAAGGCCAGTCCTTCCCCAATGCCATTCCCTCCCCAATGTCATTCCCACTCCAGGCCATTCCCTCACAAACGCTATTCCCTCACAAACATCATTCCACCTCAAACTCCATGCCCTCTCAATCACTACAACCTCTCAAACACCATTCCCTCTCAATCTCCATACCACCTCAAACTCCCTGCCCTCTCAAACTCCATGCCCTCTCAATCACTACTCCTTCTCATACTCCATTCCCTTCAAACTCCATGGCTTCTCAATCACTACACCCTCTCAAACTCAATTCCCGCTCAAACTCCATTCCACCTCATACTCCATTCCACCTCAAACTCCATTCAACCTCAAACCCCATTCCACCTCAAACCCCATTCCACCTCAAACTCCATTCCCTCTCAAAATCCATTCCTCTCAAACTCCATTCCCTCTCAATCTCCATTCCCTCTCAATCTCATTACCACCTCAAATTCCCTGCCATCGCAAACTCCATGCCCTCTCAAACTACATTACCTCTCAAACTACATTACCTATCAAACTCCATTCCCTCTCAAACTCCATTCAACCTCAAACTCCATTCCACCCCAAACACCATTCCAACTCAAACACCATTCCAACACAAACACCATTCCAACTCAAACACCATTCCAACTCAAACTCCATTCCCTCTCAAACACCATTAGCTCTCAAACTCCATTCCATCTCAAACTCCATACCCCCTCAAACTCCATTCCCCCTCAAACTCCATTCCCTCTCAAACTCCATTCCTTCACAAACACTATTCCTCCTCAAACACCATTCCCTCTCAAACTCCATTCCCTCTCAAACACTATTCCTCTCAAACACTATTCCACCTCAAAAACCATTCCCTCTCAAACACAATTCCCACTCAAACTCCATTCAACCCGAAACTCCTTTCAAACTCAAACTCCATTCAACCTCAAACATCATTCGCTCTCAAACTCCATTCGCTCTCAAACTCCATTCCCTCTCAAACTCCATTCCCTCTCATACTCCATTCCCTCTCAAACTCCATTCCCTCTCAAACTCCATTCCCTCTCAAACTCAATTCCACCTCAAACTCAATTCCACCTCAAACACTACTCCCTCTCAAACTCCATTCCACCTCAAACTCAATTCCCTCTCAAACACCATTCGCTCACCAACACCATTCCAGCTCAAACTCCATTCCACTTCATACTCCATTCCCTCTCATACTGCATTCCATCTCAAACTCCATTCCCTCTCAAACTCCATTCCTTCTCAAACTCCATTCCTTCTCAAACTCCATTCCCTCTCAAACTCCATGCCCTCTCAATCACTACTCCCTCTCAAACACCATTCGCTCTCAAACTCCATTCATCCTCAAACTCCATTCCCTCTCAAACTCCATGACCTCTCAATCACTACTCCTTCTCATACTCCATTCCCTTCAAACTCCATGCCCTCTCAAACTACTTTCCTTCTCATACTCCCTGCCCTCTCAAACTGCATTCCCTCTCAAACTGCATTCCCTCTCAAACTCCATGCATTCTCAATCACTACACCCTCTCAAACTCCATTCCCGCTCAAACTCCATTCCACCTCATACTCCATTCCACCTCAAACTCCATTCATCCTCAAACCCCATTCCACTTCAAACTCCATTCCCTCTCAAAATCCATTCCTCTCAAACTCCATTCCTCTCAAACTCCATTCCCTCCCAAACTCCATTCCCTCACAAACTCCATTCTCTCCCAAACTCCATTCCCTCCCAAATGCCATTCCACTCCAACGCCATTCCTCCACAAGGACAGTCCCTTCCCAATGCCATTCGCTCCCCAACGTCATTCCCTCTCCAGTCCATTCCCGCTAGAACACTATTCCCTCACAAACACCATTCCACCTCAAAGTCCATGCACTCTCAAACTCCATGCCCTCTCAATCACTACAAACTCTCAAACACCATTCCCTCTCAATCTCCATTCCCTCTCAATCTCATTACCACCTCAAACTCCCTGCCCTCTCAATCACTACACCCTCTCATACACAATTCCCTCTCAAACTCCATTCCCTCTCAAACTCCATTACCTCTCAAACTCGCTGCCCTCTCAAACTCGCTGCCCTCTCAAACTCCCTGCCCTCTCAAACTCCATGCCCTCTCAAACTACATTCAACCTCAAACTCCATTCCAACACAAACACCATTCCAACTCAAACTCAATTCCACCTCAAACTCAATTCCACCTCAAACTCAATTCCACCTCAAACTCAATTCCACCTCAAACACTACTCCCTCTCAAACTCCATTCCACCTCAAACTCAATTCCCTCTCAAACACCATTCCCTCACCAACACCATTCCAGCTCAAACTCCATTCCACTTCATACTCCATTCCCTCTCATACTGCATTCCATCTCAAACTCCATTCCCTCTCAAACTCCATTCCCTCTCAAACACCATTTGACCTCAAACACCATTCCCTCTCAAACTCCATTCCCTCCCAACCTCCGTTCCATCCCCAATGCCATTCCACTCCAACGCCATTCCTCCCCAAGGCCAGTCCTTCCCCAATGCCATTCCCTCCCCAACGTCATTCCCTCTCCAGGCCATTCCCTCACAAACGCTATTCCCTCACAAACACCATTCCACCTCAAACTCCATGCCATCTCAATCACTACAACCTCTCAAACACCATTCACTCTCAATCTCCATACCACCTCAAACTCCATGCCCTCTCAAACTACATTCCCTCTCAAACTCGATTCTTTCTCAAACTCCATACCCTCTCAAACACTACACCCTCTCAAACTCCATTCCCGCTCAAACTCCATTCCACCTCAAACTCCATTCCACCCCAAACACCATTCCAACTCAAACACCATTCCAACTCAAACTCCATTCCCTCTCAAACACCATTAGCTCTCAAACTCCATTCCATCTCAAACTCCATTCCCCCTCAAACTCCATTCCACCTCAAACTCCATTCCCCCTCAAACTCCATTCCCCCTCAAACTCCATTCCCCCTCAAACTCCAATCCACCTCAAACACCATTTCCTCTCCAACACCATGCCCTCTCCAACACCATTCCACCTCAAACTCCATTCCCTCTCAAACGACATTCCTCTCAAACTCCATTACCTCTCAAACTCCATTCCCTCTCAAACTCCATTCCTTCACAAACACTATTCCTCCTCAAACACCATTCCAACTCAAACTCCATTCCCTCTCAAACAACATTCCTCTCAATCTCCATTCCCTCTCAATCTCATTACCACCTCAAACTCCCTGCCCTCTCAAACTCCATGCCCTCTCAAACTACATTACCTCTCAAACTCCATTCCCTCTCAATCTCCATTCCCTCTCAATCTCATTACGACCTCAAACTCCCTGCCCTCTCAAACTCCATGCCCTCTCAAACTCCATGCCCTCTCAAACTCCATTCGCTCTCAAACTCCATTCGCTCTCAAACTCCATTCGCTCTCAAACTCCATTCCCTCTCAAACTCCATTCCTTCACAAACACTATTCCACCTCAAACACCATTCCCTCTCAATCTCCATTCCAACTCAAACGCCATTCCCTCCCAAACTCCATTCCCTCCCCAATGCCATTCCACTCCAACTCCATTCCTCCTCAAGGCCAGTCATTCCCCAATGCCATTCCCTCCCCAATGTCATTCCCACTCCAGGCCATTCCCTCACAAACACCATTCCCTCACAAACACCATTCCACCTCAAACTCCATGCCCTCTCAATCACTACAACCTCTCAAACTCCATTCCCTCTCAATCTCCATTCCCTCTCAATCTCATTACCACCTCAAACTCCCTGCCCTCTCAAACTCCATGCCCTCTCAAACTCCATTCCCTCTCAAACTCCATTCCCTCTCAATCTCCATTCCTTCACAAACACTATTCCACCTCAAACACCATTCCCTCTCAATCTCCATTCCAACTCAAACGCCATTCCCTCCCAAACTCCATTCCCTCCCCAATGCCATTCCACTCCAACGCCATTCCTCCCCAAGGCCAGTCCTTCCCCAATGCCATTCCCTCCCCAATGTCATTCCCACTCCAGGCCATTCCCTCACAAACGCTATTCCCTCACAAACATCATTCCACCTCAAACTCCATGCCCTCTCAATCACTACAACCTCTCAAACACCATTCCCTCTCAATCTCCATACCACCTCAAACTCCCTGCCCTCTCAAACTCCATGCCCTCTCAATCACTACTCCTTCTCATACTCCATTCCCTTCAAACTCCATGGCTTCTCAATCACTACACCCTCTCAAACTCAATTCCCGCTCAAACTCCATTCCACCTCATACTCCATTCCACCTCAAACTCCATTCAACCTCAAACCCCATTCCACCTCAAACCCCATTCCACCTCAAACTCCATTCCCTCTCAAAATCCATTCCTCTCAAACTCCATTCCCTCTCAATCTCCATTCCCTCTCAATCTCATTACCACCTCAAATTCCCTGCCATCGCAAACTCCATGCCCTCTCAAACTACATTACCTCTCAAACTACATTACCTATCAAACTCCA
This sequence comes from Hemitrygon akajei, assembly GCF_048418815.1. NCBI lineage: Eukaryota > Metazoa > Chordata > Chondrichthyes > Myliobatiformes > Dasyatidae > Hemitrygon > Hemitrygon akajei. The sequence continues at coordinate 80,611,488 of NC_133125.1, read as the reverse complement.
TTCCCTCTCAAACTCCATTCAACCTCAAACTCCATTCCACCCCAAACACCATTCCAACTCAAACACCATTCCAACACAAACACCATTCCAACTCAAACACCATTCCAACTCAAACTCCATTCCCTCTCAAACACCATTAGCTCTCAAACTCCATTCCATCTCAAACTCCATACCCCCTCAAACTCCATTCCCCCTCAAACTCCATTCCCTCTCAAACTCCATTCCTTCACAAACACTATTCCTCCTCAAACACCATTCCCTCTCAAACTCCATTCCCTCTCAAACACTATTCCTCTCAAACACTATTCCACCTCAAAAACCATTCCCTCTCAAACACAATTCCCACTCAAACTCCATTCAACCCGAAACTCCTTTCAAACTCAAACTCCATTCAACCTCAAACATCATTCGCTCTCAAACTCCATTCGCTCTCAAACTCCATTCCCTCTCAAACTCCATTCCCTCTCATACTCCATTCCCTCTCAAACTCCATTCCCTCTCAAACTCCATTCCCTCTCAAACTCAATTCCACCTCAAACACTACTCCCTCTCAAACTCCATTCCACCTCAAACTCAATTCCCTCTCAAACACCATTCGCTCACCAACACCATTCCAGCTCAAACTCCATTCCACTTCATACTCCATTCCCTCTCATACTGCATTCCATCTCAAACTCCATTCCCTCTCAAACTCCATTCCTTCTCAAACTCCATTCCCTCTCAAACTCCATGCCCTCTCAATCACTACTCCCTCTCAAACACCATTCGCTCTCAAACTCCATTCATCCTCAAACTCCATTCCCTCTCAAACTCCATGACCTCTCAATCACTACTCCTTCTCATACTCCATTACCTTCAAACTCCATGCCCTCTCAAACTACTTTCCTTCTCATACTCCCTGCCCTCTCAAACTGCATTCCCTCTCAAACTGCATTCCCTCTCAAACTCCATGCATTCTCAATCACTACACCCTCTCAAACTCCATTCCCGCTCAAACTCCATTCCACCTCATACTCCATTCCACCTCAAACTCCATTCATCCTCAAACCCCATTCCACTTCAAACTCCATTCCCTCTCAAAATCCATTCCTCTCAAACTCCATTCCTCTCAAACTCCATTCCCTCCCAAACTCCATTCCCTCCCAAACTCCATTCTCTCCCAAACTCCATTCCCTCCCAAATGCCATTCCACTCCAACGCCATTCCTCCACAAGGACAGTCCCTTCCCAATGCCATTCGCTCCCCAACGTCATTCCCTCTCCAGTCCATTCCCGCTAGAACACTATTCCCTCACAAACACCATTCCACCTCAAAGTCCATGCACTCTCAAACTCCATGCCCTCTCAATCACTACAAACTCTCAAACACCATTCCCTCTCAATCTCCATTCCCTCTCAATCTCATTACCACCTCAAACTCCCTGCCCTCTCAATCACTACACCCTCTCATACACAATTCCCTCTCAAACTCCATTCCCTCTCAAACTCCATTCCCTCTCAAACTCCATTCCCTCTCAAACTCCATTACCTCTCAAACTCGCTGCCCTCTCAAACTCGCTGCCCTCTCAAACTCCCTGCCCTCTCAAACTCCATGCCCTCTCAAACTACATTCAACCTCAAACTCCATTCCAACACAAACACCATTCCAACTCAAACTCAATTCCACCTCAAACTCAATTCCACCTCAAACTCAATTCCACCTCAAACTCAATTCCACCTCAAACACTACTCCCTCTCAAACTCCATTCCACCTCAAACTCAATTCCCTCTCAAACACCATTCCCTCACCAACACCATTCCAGCTCAAACTCCATTCCACTTCATACTCCATTCCCTCTCATACTGCATTCCATCTCAAACTCCATTCCCTCTCAAACTCCATTCCCTCTCAAACACCATTTGACCTCAAACACCATTCCCTCTCAAACTCCATTCCCTCCCAACCTCCGTTCCATCCCTAATGCCATTCCACTCCAACGCCATTCCTCCCCAAGGCCAGTCCTTCCCCAATGCCATTCCCTCCCCAACGTCATTCCCACTCCAGGCCATTCCCTCACAAACACTATTCCCTCACAAACACCATTCCACCTCAAACTCCATGCCCTCTCAATCACTACAACCTCTCAAACACCATTCCCTCTCAATCTCCATACCACCTCAAACTCCCTGCCCTCTCAAACTCCATGCCCTCTCAAACTACATTATCTCTCAAACTCCATTCCCTCTCAATCTCCATTCCCTCTCAATCTCATTACCACCTCAAACTCCCTGCCCTCTCAAACTCCATGCCCTCTCAAACTCCATTCCCTCTCAAACTCCATTCCTTCACAAACACTATTCCACCTCAAACACCATTACCTCTCAATCTCCATTCCAACTCAAACGCCATTCCCTCCCAAACTCCATTCCCTCCCCAATGCCATTCCACTAAAAACGCCATTCCTCCCCAAGGCCAGTCCTTCCCCAATGCCATTCCCTCCCCAATGTCATTCCCACTCCAGGCCATTCCCTCACAAACGCTATTCCCTCACAAACACCATTCCACCTCAAAATCAATGCCCTCTCAAACACCATTCCCTCTCAATCTCCATACCACCTCAAACTCCCTGCCCTCTCAAACGCCATGCCCTCTCAATCACTACTCCTTCTCATACTCCATTCCCTTCAAACTCCATGCCTTCTCAAACTCCATGCACTCTCAAGCTACATTCCCACACAAACTCCAATCCCTCTCAAACTCCATTCTCTCTCAAAATCCATTCAATTTCAAACTGCATTCCCTCTCAAACTCCATTCTTTCTCAAACTCCATGCCTTCTCAATCACTACACACTCTCAAACTCAATTCCCGCTCAAACTCCATTCCACCTCATACTCCATTCCACCTCAAACTCCATTCAACCTCAAACCCCATTCCACCTCAAACTCCATTCCCTCTCAAAATCCATTCCTCTCAAACTCCATTCCCTCTCAATCTCCATTCCCTCTCAATCTCATTACCACCTCAAACTCCCTGCCATCGCAAACTCCATGCCCTCTCAAACTACATTACCTCTCAAACTACATTACCTCTCAAACTCCATTCCCTCTCAAACTCCATTCAACCTCAAACTCCATTCCACCTCAAACACCATTCCAACTCAAACACCATTCCAACACAAACACCATTCCAACTCAAACACCATTCCAACTCAAACTCCATTCCCTCTCAAACACCATTAGCTCTCAAACTCCATTCCATCTCAAACTCCATTCCACCTCATACTCCATTCCCTCTCAAACTCCATTCCCTCTCAAACTCCATTCCCTCTCAAACTCCATGCCCTCTCCAACTCCATGCCCTCTCAATCACTACTCCCTCTCAAACACCATTCGCTCTCAAACTCCATTCATTCTCAAACACCATTCCCTCTCAAACTCCATTCCAACTCAAACACCATTCCAACTCAAACTCCATTCCCTCTCAAACAACATTCCTCTCAATCTCCATTCCCTCTCAATCTCATTACCACCTCAAACTCCCTGCCCTCTCAAACTCCATGCCCTCTCAAACTCCATGCCCTCTCAAACTCCATTCCCTCTCAAACTCCATTCCTTCACAAACACTATTCCACCTCAAACACCATTCCCTCTCAATCTCCATTCCAACTCAAACGCCATTCCCTCCCAAACTCCATTCCCTCCCCAATGCCATTCCACTCCAACGCCATTCCTCCCCAAGGCCAGTCCTTCCCCAATGCCATTCCCTCCCCAATGTCATTCCCACTCCAGGCCATTCCCTCACAAACGCTATTCCCTCACAAACACCATTCCACCTCAAACTCCATGCCCTCTCAATCACTACAACCTCTCAAACACCATTCCCTCTCAATCTCCATACCACCTCAAACTCCCTGCCCTCTCAAACTCCATGCCCTCTCAATCACTACTCCTTCTCATACTCCATTCCCTTCAAACTCCATGCCTTCTCAAACTCCATGCACTCTCAAGCTACATTCCCACTCAAACTCCAATCCCTCTCAAACTCCATTCTCTCTCAAAATCCATTCAATCTCAAACTGCATTCCCTCTCAAACTCCATTCTTTCTCAAACTCCATGCCTTCTCAATCACTACACCCTCTCAAACTCAATTCCCGCTCAAACTCCATTCCACCTCATACTCCATTCCACCTCAAACTCCATTCAACATCAAACCCCATTCCACCTCAAACTCCATTCTCTCTCAAAATCCATTCCTCTCAAACTCCATTCCCTCTCAATCTCCATTCCCTCTCAATCTCATTACCACCTCAAACTCCCTGCCATCGCAAACTCCATGCCCTCTCAAACTACATTACCTCTCAAACTACATTACCTCTCAAACTCCATTCCATCTCAAACTCCATTCCATCTCAAACTCCATTCCCCCTCAAACTACATTCCACCTCAAACTCCATTCCCCCTCAAACTCCATTCCCCCTCAAACTCCAATCCACCTCAAACACCATTTCCTCTCCAACACCATTCCCTCTCCAACACCATTCCACATCAAACTCCATTCCCTCTCAAACGACATTCCTCTCAAACTCCATTCCCTCTCAAACTCCATTCCTTCACAAACACTATTCCACCTCAAACACCATTCCCTCTCAAACTCCATTCCCTCTCAAACACTATTCCTCTCAAACACTATTCCACCTCAAAAACCATTCCCTCTCAAACACAATTCCCACTCAAACTCCATTCAACCCGAAACTCCTTTCAAACTCAAACATCATTCGCTCTCAAACTCCATTCCCTCTCAAACTCCATTCCACCTCAAACTCCATTCCACCTCAAACTCAATTCCACCTCAAACTCAATTCCACCTCAAACTCAATTCCCTCTCAAACACCATTCCCTCACCAACACCATTCCAGCTCAAACTCCATTCCACTTCATACTCCATTCCCTCTCAAACTGCATTCCATCTCAAACTCCATTCCCTCTCAAACTCCATTCCCTCTCAAACTCCATTCCCTCTCAAACTCCATGCCCTCTCAAACTCCATGCTTTCTCCAACTCCATGCCCTCTCAATCACTACTCCCTCTCAAACACCATTCACTCTCAAACTCCATTCATCCTCAAACTCCATTCCCTCTCAAACTCCATGACCTCTCAATCACTACTCCTTCTCATACTCCATTCCCTTCAAACTCCATGCCCTCTCAAACTACTTTCCTTCTCATACTCCCTGCCCTCTCAAACTGCATTCCCTCTCAAACTGCATTCCCTCTCAAACTCCATGCATTCTCAATCACTACACCCTCTCAAACTCCATTCCCGCTCAAACTCCATTCCACCTCATACTCCATTCCACCTCAAACTCCATTCATCCTCAAACCCCATTCCACCTCAAACTCCATTCCCTCTCAAAATCCATTCCTCTCAAACTCCATTCCTCTCAAACTCCATTCCCTCCCAAACTCCATTCCCTCCCAAACTCCATTCCACTCCAACGCCATTCCTCCACAAGGACAGTCCCTTCCCAATGCCATTCGCTCCCCAATGTCATTCCCTCTCCAGTCCATTCCCGCTAGAACGCTATTCCCTCACAAACACCATTCCACCTCAAAGTCCATGCACTCTCAAACTCCATGCCCTCTCAATCACTACAAACTCTCAAACACCATTCCCTCTCAATCTCCATTCCCTCTCAATCTCATTACCACCTCAAACTCCCTGCCCTCTCAATCACTACACCCTCTCATACACAATTCCCTCTCAAACTCCATTCCCTCTCAAACTCCCTGCCCTCTCAAACTCCCTGCCCTCTCAAACTCCATGCCCTCTCAAACTACATTCAACCTCAAACTCCATTCCACCTCAAACACCATTCCAACTCAAACACCATTCCAACACAAACACCATTCCAACTCAAACACCATTCCCTCTCAAACTCCATTCCCCCTCAAACTCCATTCCACCTCAAACTCCATTCCACCTCAAACTCCATTCCCTCTCAAACTCCATGCCCTCTCAAACTACATTACCTCTCAAACTACATTCCCTCTCAATCTCATTACCACCTCAAACTCCCTGCCCTCTCAAACTCCCTGCCCTCTCAAACTCCATTCCTTCACAAACACTATTCCACCTCAAACACCATTCCCTCTCAATCTCCATTCCAACTCAAACGCCATTCCCTCCCCAATGACATTCCACTCCAACGCCATTCCTCCCCAAGGCCAGTCATTCCCCAATGCCATTCCCTCCCCAATGTCATTCCCACTCCAGGCCATTCCCTCACAAACACTATTCCCTCACAAACACCATTCCACCTCAAACTCCATGCCCTCTCAATCACTACAACCTCTCAAAAACCATTCCCTCTCAATCTCCATACCACCTCAACCTCCCTGCCCTCTCAAACTCCATGCCCTCTCATACTACATTACCTCTCAAACTGCATTCCCTCTCAATCTCCATTCCCACTCAATCTCATTACCACCTCAAACTCCCTGCCCTCTCAAACTCCATGCCCTCTCAAACTCCATTCCTTCTCAAACTCCATTCCTTCACAAACACTATTCCACCTCAAACACCATTACCTCTCAATCTCCATTCCAACTCAAACGCCATTCCCTCCCAAACTCCATTCCCTCCCCAATGCCATTCCACTCCAACGCCATTCCTCCCCAAGGCCAGTCCTTCCCCAATGCCATTCCCTCCCCAATGTCATTCCCACTCCAGGCCATTCCCTCACAAACGCTATTCCCTCACAAACACCATTCCACCTCAAAATCAATGCCCTCTCAATCACTACAACCTCTCAAACACCATTCCCTCTCAATCTCCATACCACCTCAAACTCCCTGCCCTCTCAAACTCCATGCCCTCTCAATCACTACTCCTTCTCATACTCCATTCCCTTCAAACTCCATGCCTTCTCAAACTCCATGCACTCTCAAGCTACATTCCCACTCAAACTCCAATCCCTCTCAAACTCCATTCTCTCTCAAAATCCATTCAATTTCAAACTGCATTCCCTCTCAAACTCCATTCTTTCTCAAACTCCATGCCTTCTCAATCACTACACACTCTCAAACTCAATTCCCGCTCATACTCCATTCCACCTCAAACTCCATTCAACCTCAAACCCCATTCCACCTCAAACCCCATTCCACCTCAAACTCCATTCCCTCTCAAACTCCATTCCCTCTCAATCTCCATTCCCTCTCAATCTCCATTCCCTCTCAATCTCATTACCACCTCAAATTCCCTGCCATCGCAAACTCCATGCCCTCTCAAACTACATTACCACTCAAACTACATTACCTCTCAAACTCCATTCCCTCTCAAACTCCATTCCCTCTCAAACTCCATTCCCTCTCAAACTCCATTCAACCTCAAACTCCATTCCACCTCAAACACCATTCCAACTCAAACACCATTCCAACACAAACACCATTTCAACTCAAACACCATTCCAACTCAAACTCCATTCCCTCTCAAACACCATTAGCTCTCAAACTCCATTCCATCTCAAACTTCATTCCACATCAAACTCCATTCCCCCTCAAACTCCATTCCAACTCAAACACCATTTCCTCTCCAACACCATTCCACCTCAAACTCCATTCCCTCTCAATCTCCATTCCAACTCAAACGCCATTCCCTCCCAAACTCCATTCCCTCCCCAATGACATTCCACTCCAACGCCATTCCTCCCCAAGGCCAGTCATTCCCCAATGCCATTCCCTCCCCAATGTCATTCCCACTCCAGGCCATTCCCTCACAAACACTATTCCCTCACAAACACCATTCCACCTCAAACTCCATGCCCTCTCAATCACTACAACCTCTCAAACACCATTCCCTCTCAATCTCCATACCACCTCAAACTCCCTGCCCTCTCAAACTCCATGCCCTCTCAAACTACATTATCTCTCAAACTCCATTCCCTCTCAATCTCCATTCCCTCTCAATCTCATTACCACCTCAAACTCCCTGCCCTCTCAAACTCCATGCCCTCTCAAACTCCATTCCCTCTCAAACTCCATTCCTTCACAAACACTATTCCACCTCAAACACCATTACCTCTCAATCTCCATTCCAACTCAAACGCCATTCCCTCCCAAACTCCATTCCCTCCCCAATGCCATTCCACTCCAACGCCATTCCTCCCCAAGGCCAGTCCTTCCCCAATGCCATTCCCTCCCCAATGTCATTCCCACTCCAGGCCATTCCCTCACAAACGCTATTCCCTCACAAACACCATTCCACCTCAAAATCAATGCCCTCTCAATCACTACAACCTCTCAAACACCATTCCCTCTCAATCTCCATACCACCTCAAACTCCCTGCCCTCTCAAACGCCATGCCCTCTCAATCACTACTCCTTCTCATACTCCATTCCCTTCAAACTCCATGCCTTCTCAAACTCCATGCACTCTCAAGCTACATTCCCACACAAACTCCAATCCCTCTCAAACTCCATTCTCTCTCAAAATCCATTCAATTTCAAACTGCATTCCCTCTCAAACTCCATTCTTTCTCAAACTCCATGCCTTCTCAATCACTACACACTCTCAAACTCAATTCCCGCTCAAACTCCATTCCACCTCATACTCCATTCCACCTCAAACTCCATTCAACCTCAAACCCCATTCCACCTCAAACTCCATTCCCTCTCAAAATCCATTCCTCTCAAACTCCATTCCCTCTCAATCTCCATTCCCTCTCAATCTCATTACCACCTCAAACTCCCTGCCATCGCAAACTCCATGCCCTCTCAAACTACATTACCTCTCAAACTACATTACCTCTCAAACTCCATTCCCTCTCAAACTCCATTCAACCTCAAACTCCATTCCACCTCAAACACCATTCCAACTCAAACACCATTCCAACACAAACACCATTCCAACTCAAACTCCATTCCAACTCAAACTCCATTCCCTCTCAAACACCATTAGCTCTCAAACTCCATTCCATCTCAAACTCCATTCCCCCTCAAACTCCATTCCACCTCATACTCCATTCCCTCTCAAACTCCATTCCCTCTCAAACTCCATGCCCTCTCCAACTCCATGCCCTCTCAATCACTACTCCCTCTCAAACACCATTCGCTCTCAAACTCCATTCATTCTCAAACACCATTCCCTCTCAAACTCCATTCCAACTCAAACACCATTCCAACTCAAACTCCATTCCCTCTCAAACAACATTCCTCTCAATCTCCATTCCCTCTCAATCTCATTACCACCTCAAACTCTCTGCCCTCTCAAACTCCATGCCCTCTCAAACTACATTACCTCTCAAACTCCATTCCCTCTCAATCTCCATTCCCTCTCAATCTCATTATGACCTCAAACTCCCTGCCCTCTCAAACTCCATGCCCTCTCAAACTCCATGCCCTCTCAAACTCCATTCGCTCTCAAACTCCATTCGCTCTCAAACTCCATTCCCTCTCAAACTCCATTCCTTCACAAACACTATTCTACCTCAAACACCATTCCCTCTCAATCTCCATTCCAACTCAAACGCCATTCCCTCCCAAACTCCATTCCCTCCCCAATGCCATTCCACTCCAACTCCATTCCTCCTCAAGGCCAGTCATTCCCCAATGCCATTCCCTCCCCAATGTCATTCCCACTCCAGGCCATTCCCTCACAAACACCATTCCCTCACAAACACCATTCCACCTCAAACTCCATGCCCTCTCAATCACTACAACCTCTCAAACACCATTCCCTCTCAATCTCCATACCACCTCAAACTCCCTGCCCTCTCAAACTCCATGCCCTCTCAAACTACATTACCTCTCACACTCCATTCCCTCTCAATCTCCATTCCCTCTCAATCTCATTACCACCTCAAACTCCCTGCCCTCTCAAACTCCATGCCCTCTCAAACTCCATTCCCTCTCAAACTCCATTCCCTCTCAAACTCCATTCCCTCTCAATCTCCATTCCTTCACAAACACTATTCCACCTCAAACACCATTCCCTCTCAATCTCCATTCCAACTCAAACGCCATTCCCTCCCAAACTCCATTCCCTCCCCAATGCCATTCCACTCCAACGCCATTCCTCCCCAAGGCCAGTCCTTCCCCAATGCCATTCCCTCCCCAATGTCATTCCCACTCCAGGCCATTCCCTCACAAACGCTATTCCCTCACAAACATCATTCCACCTCAAACTCCATGCCCTCTCAATCACTACAACCTCTCAAACACCATTCCCTCTCAATCTCCATACCACCTCAAACTCCCTGCCCTCTCAAACTCCATGCCCTCTCAATCACTACTCCTTCTCATACTCCATTCCCTTCAAACTCCATGGCTTCTCAATCACTACACCCTCTCAAACTCAATTCCCGCTCAAACTCCATTCCACCTCATACTCCATTCCACCTCAAACTCCATTCAACCTCAAACCCCATTCCACCTCAAACCCCATTCCACCTCAAACTCCATTCCCTCTCAAAATCCATTCCTCTCAAACTCCATTCCCTCTCAATCTCCATTCCCTCTCAATCTCATTACCACCTCAAATTCCCTGCCATCGCAAACTCCATGCCCTCTCAAACTACATTACCTCTCAAACTACATTACCTATCAAACTCCATTCCCTCTCAAACTCCATTCAACCTCAAACTCCATTCCACCCCAAACACCATTCCAACTCAAACACCATTCCAACACAAACACCATTCCAACTCAAACACCATTCCAACTCAAACTCCATTCCCTCTCAAACACCATTAGCTCTCAAACTCCATTCCATCTCAAACTCCATACCCCCTCAAACTCCATTCCCCCTCAAACTCCATTCCCTCTCAAACTCCATTCCTTCACAAACACTATTCCTCCTCAAACACCATTCCCTCTCAAACTCCATTCCCTCTCAAACACTATTCCTCTCAAACACTATTCCACCTCAAAAACCATTCCCTCTCAAACACAATTCCCACTCAAACTCCATTCAACCCGAAACTCCTTTCAAACTCAAACTCCATTCAACCTCAAACATCATTCGCTCTCAAACTCCATTCGCTCTCAAACTCCATTCCCTCTCAAACTCCATTCCCTCTCATACTCCATTCCCTCTCAAACTCCATTCCCTCTCAAACTCCATTCCCTCTCAAACTCAATTCCACCTCAAACACTACTCCCTCTCAAACTCCATTCCACCTCAAACTCAATTCCCTCTCAAACACCATTCGCTCACCAACACCATTCCAGCTCAAACTCCATTCCACTTCATACTCCATTCCCTCTCATACTGCATTCCATCTCAAACTCCATTCCCTCTCAAACTCCATTCCTTCTCAAACTCCATTCCCTCTCAAACTCCATGCCCTCTCAATCACTACTCCCTCTCAAACACCATTCGCTCTCAAACTCCATTCATCCTCAAACTCCATTCCCTCTCAAACTCCATGACCTCTCAATCACTACTCCTTCTCATACTCCATTCCCTTCAAACTCCATGCCCTCTCAAACTACTTTCCTTCTCATACTCCCTGCCCTCTCAAACTGCATTCCCTCTCAAACTGCATTCCCTCTCAAACTCCATGCATTCTCAATCACTACACCCTCTCAAACTCCATTCCCGCTCAAACTCCATTCCACCTCATACTCCATTCCACCTCAAACTCCATTCATCCTCAAACCCCATTCCACTTCAAACTCCATTCCCTCTCAAAATCCATTCCTCTCAAACTCCATTCCTCTCAAACTCCATTCCCTCCCAAACTCCATTCCCTCCCAAACTCCATTCTCTCCCAAACTCCATTCCCTCCCAAATGCCATTCCACTCCAACGCCATTCCTCCACAAGGACAGTCCCTTCCCAATGCCATTCGCTCCCCAACGTCATTCCCTCTCCAGTCCATTCCCGCTAGAACACTATTCCCTCACAAACACCATTCCACCTCAAAGTCCATGCACTCTCAAACTCCATGCCCTCTCAATCACTACAAACTCTCAAACACCATTCCCTCTCAATCTCCATTCCCTCTCAATCTCATTACCACCTCAAACTCCCTGCCCTCTCAATCACTACACCCTCTCATACACAATTCCCTCTCAAACTCCATTCCCTCTCAAACTCCATTCCCTCTCAAACTCCATTCCCTCTCAAACTCCATTACCTCTCAAACTCGCTGCCCTCTCAAACTCGCTGCCCTCTCAAACTCCCTGCCCTCTCAAACTCCATGCCCTCTCAAACTACATTCAACCTCAAACTCCATTCCAACACAAACACCATTCCAACTCAAACTCAATTCCACCTCAAACTCAATTCCACCTCAAACTCAATTCCACCTCAAACTCAATTCCACCTCAAACACTACTCCCTCTCAAACTCCATTCCACCTCAAACTCAATTCCCTCTCAAACACCATTCCCTCACCAACACCATTCCAGCTCAAACTCCATTCCACTTCATACTCCATTCCCTCTCATACTGCATTCCATCTCAAACTCCATTCCCTCTCAAACTCCATTCCCTCTCAAACACCATTTGACCTCAAACACCATTCCCTCTCAAACTCCATTCCCTCCCAACCTCCGTTCCATCCCTAATGCCATTCCACTCCAACGCCATTCCTCCCCAAGGCCAGTCCTTCCCCAATGCCATTCCCTCCCCAACGTCATTCCCTCTCCAGGCCATTCCCTCACAAACGCTATTCCCTCACAAACACCATTCCACCTCAAACTCCATGCCATCTCAATCACTACAACCTCTCAAACACCATTCACTCTCAATCTCCATACCACCTCAAACTCCATGCCCTCTCAAACTACATTCCCTCTCAAACTCGATTCTTTCTCAAACTCCATACCCTCTCAAACACTACACCCTCTCAAACTCCATTCCCGCTCAAACTCCATTCCACCTCAAACTCCATTCCACCCCAAACACCATTCCAACTCAAACACCATTCCAACTCAAACTCCATTCCCTCTCAAACACCATTAGCTCTCAAACTCCATTCCATCTCAAACTCCATTCCCCCTCAAACTCCATTCCACCTCAAACTCCATTCCCCCTCAAACTCCATTCCCCCTCAAACTCCATTCCCCCTCAAACTCCAATCCACCTCAAACACCATTTCCTCTCCAACACCATGCCCTCTCCAACACCATTCCACCTCAAACTCCATTCCCTCTCAAACGACATTCCTCTCAAACTCCATTACCTCTCAAACTCCATTCCCTCTCAAACTCCATTCCTTCACAAACACTATTCCTCCTCAAACACCATTCCAACTCAAACTCCATTCCCTCTCAAACAACATTCCTCTCAATCTCCATTCCCTCTCAATCTCATTACCACCTCAAACTCCCTGCCCTCTCAAACTCCATGCCCTCTCAAACTACATTACCTCTCAAACTCCATTCCCTCTCAATCTCCATTCCCTCTCAATCTCATTACGACCTCAAACTCCCTGCCCTCTCAAACTCCATGCCCTCTCAAACTCCATGCCCTCTCAAACTCCATTCCCTCTCAAACTCCATTCCCTCTCAAACTCCATTCCCTCTCAATCTCCATTCCTTCACAAACACTATTCCACCTCAAACACCATTCCCTCTCAATCTCCATTCCAACTCAAACGCCATTCCCTCCCAAACTCCATTCCCTCCCCAATGCCATTCCACTCCAACGCCATTCCTCCCCAAGGCCAGTCCTTCCCCAATGCCATTCCCTCCCCAATGTCATTCCCACTCCAGGCCATTCCCTCACAAACGCTATTCCCTCACAAACATCATTCCACCTCAAACTCCATGCCCTCTCAATCACTACAACCTCTCAAACACCATTCCCTCTCAATCTCCATACCACCTCAAACTCCCTGCCCTCTCAAACTCCATGCCCTCTCAATCACTACTCCTTCTCATACTCCATTCCCTTCAAACTCCATGGCTTCTCAATCACTACACCCTCTCAAACTCAATTCCCGCTCAAACTCCATTCCACCTCATACTCCATTCCACCTCAAACTCCATTCAACCTCAAACCCCATTCCACCTCAAACCCCATTCCACCTCAAACTCCATTCCCTCTCAAAATCCATTCCTCTCAAACTCCATTCCCTCTCAATCTCCATTCCCTCTCAATCTCATTACCACCTCAAATTCCCTGCCATCGCAAACTCCATGCCCTCTCAAACTACATTACCTCTCAAACTACATTACCTATCAAACTCCATTCCCTCTCAAACTCCATTCAACCTCAAACTCCATTCCACCCCAAACACCATTCCAACTCAAACACCATTCCAACACAAACACCATTCCAACTCAAACACCATTCCAACTCAAACTCCATTCCCTCTCAAACACCATTAGCTCTCAAACTCCATTCCATCTCAAACTCCATACCCCCTCAAACTCCATTCCCCCTCAAACTCCATTCCCTCTCAAACTCCATTCCTTCACAAACACTATTCCTCCTCAAACACCATTCCCTCTCAAACTCCATTCCCTCTCAAACACTATTCCTCTCAAACACTATTCCACCTCAAAAACCATTCCCTCTCAAACACAATTCCCACTCAAACTCCATTCAACCCGAAACTCCTTTCAAACTCAAACTCCATTCAACCTCAAACATCATTCGCTCTCAAACTCCATTCGCTCTCAAACTCCATTCCCTCTCAAACTCCATTCCCTCTCATACTCCATTCCCTCTCAAACTCCATTCCCTCTCAAACTCCATTCCCTCTCAAACTCAATTCCACCTCAAACTCAATTCCACCTCAAACACTACTCCCTCTCAAACTCCATTCCACCTCAAACTCAATTCCCTCTCAAACACCATTCGCTCACCAACACCATTCCAGCTCAAACTCCATTCCACTTCATACTCCATTCCCTCTCATACTGCATTCCATCTCAAACTCCATTCCCTCTCAAACTCCATTCCTTCTCAAACTCCATTCCTTCTCAAACTCCATTCCCTCTCAAACTCCATGCCCTCTCAATCACTACTCCCTCTCAAACACCATTCGCTCTCAAACTCCATTCATCCTCAAACTCCATTCCCTCTCAAACTCCATGACCTCTCAATCACTACTCCTTCTCATACTCCATTCCCTTCAAACTCCATGCCCTCTCAAACTACTTTCCTTCTCATACTCCCTGCCCTCTCAAACTGCATTCCCTCTCAAACTGCATTCCCTCTCAAACTCCATGCATTCTCAATCACTACACCCTCTCAAACTCCATTCCCGCTCAAACTCCATTCCACCTCATACTCCATTCCACCTCAAACTCCATTCATCCTCAAACCCCATTCCACTTCAAACTCCATTCCCTCTCAAAATCCATTCCTCTCAAACTCCATTCCTCTCAAACTCCATTCCCTCCCAAACTCCATTCCCTCACAAACTCCATTCTCTCCCAAACTCCATTCCCTCCCAAATGCCATTCCACTCCAACGCCATTCCTCCACAAGGACAGTCCCTTCCCAATGCCATTCGCTCCCCAACGTCATTCCCTCTCCAGTCCATTCCCGCTAGAACACTATTCCCTCACAAACACCATTCCACCTCAAAGTCCATGCACTCTCAAACTCCATGCCCTCTCAATCACTACAAACTCTCAAACACCATTCCCTCTCAATCTCCATTCCCTCTCAATCTCATTACCACCTCAAACTCCCTGCCCTCTCAATCACTACACCCTCTCATACACAATTCCCTCTCAAACTCCATTCCCTCTCAAACTCCATTACCTCTCAAACTCGCTGCCCTCTCAAACTCGCTGCCCTCTCAAACTCCCTGCCCTCTCAAACTCCATGCCCTCTCAAACTACATTCAACCTCAAACTCCATTCCAACACAAACACCATTCCAACTCAAACTCAATTCCACCTCAAACTCAATTCCACCTCAAACTCAATTCCACCTCAAACTCAATTCCACCTCAAACACTACTCCCTCTCAAACTCCATTCCACCTCAAACTCAATTCCCTCTCAAACACCATTCCCTCACCAACACCATTCCAGCTCAAACTCCATTCCACTTCATACTCCATTCCCTCTCATACTGCATTCCATCTCAAACTCCATTCCCTCTCAAACTCCATTCCCTCTCAAACACCATTTGACCTCAAACACCATTCCCTCTCAAACTCCATTCCCTCCCAACCTCCGTTCCATCCCCAATGCCATTCCACTCCAACGCCATTCCTCCCCAAGGCCAGTCCTTCCCCAATGCCATTCCCTCCCCAACGTCATTCCCTCTCCAGGCCATTCCCTCACAAACGCTATTCCCTCACAAACACCATTCCACCTCAAACTCCATGCCATCTCAATCACTACAACCTCTCAAACACCATTCACTCTCAATCTCCATACCACCTCAAACTCCATGCCCTCTCAAACTACATTCCCTCTCAAACTCGATTCTTTCTCAAACTCCATACCCTCTCAAACACTACACCCTCTCAAACTCCATTCCCGCTCAAACTCCATTCCACCTCAAACTCCATTCCACCCCAAACACCATTCCAACTCAAACACCATTCCAACTCAAACTCCATTCCCTCTCAAACACCATTAGCTCTCAAACTCCATTCCATCTCAAACTCCATTCCCCCTCAAACTCCATTCCACCTCAAACTCCATTCCCCCTCAAACTCCATTCCCCCTCAAACTCCATTCCCCCTCAAACTCCATTCCCCCTCAAACTCCAATCCACCTCAAACACCATTTCCTCTCCAACACCATGCCCTCTCCAACACCATTCCACCTCAAACTCCATTCCCTCTCAAACGACATTCCTCTCAAACTCCATTACCTCTCAAACTCCATTCCCTCTCAAACTCCATTCCTTCACAAACACTATTCCTCCTCAAACACCATTCCAACTCAAACTCCATTCCCTCTCAAACAACATTCCTCTCAATCTCCATTCCCTCTCAATCTCATTACCACCTCAAACTCCCTGCCCTCTCAAACTCCATGCCCTCTCAAACTACATTACCTCTCAAACTCCATTCCCTCTCAATCTCCATTCCCTCTCAATCTCATTACGACCTCAAACTCCCTGCCCTCTCAAACTCCATGCCCTCTCAAACTCCATGCCCTCTCAAACTCCATTCGCTCTCAAACTCCATTCGCTCTCAAACTCCATTCGCTCTCAAACTCCATTCCCTCTCAAACTCCATTCCTTCACAAACACTATTCCACCTCAAACACCATTCCCTCTCAATCTCCATTCCAACTCAAACGCCATTCCCTCCCAAACTCCATTCCCTCCCCAATGCCATTCCACTCCAACTCCATTCCTCCTCAAGGCCAGTCATTCCCCAATGCCATTCCCTCCCCAATGTCATTCCCACTCCAGGCCATTCCCTCACAAACACCATTCCCTCACAAACACCATTCCACCTCAAACTCCATGCCCTCTCAATCACTACAACCTCTCAAACTCCATTCCCTCTCAATCTCCATTCCCTCTCAATCTCATTACCACCTCAAACTCCCTGCCCTCTCAAACTCCATGCCCTCTCAAACTCCATTCCCTCTCAAACTCCATTCCCTCTCAATCTCCATTCCTTCACAAACACTATTCCACCTCAAACACCATTCCCTCTCAATCTCCATTCCAACTCAAACGCCATTCCCTCCCAAACTCCATTCCCTCCCCAATGCCATTCCACTCCAACGCCATTCCTCCCCAAGGCCAGTCCTTCCCCAATGCCATTCCCTCCCCAATGTCATTCCCACTCCAGGCCATTCCCTCACAAACGCTATTCCCTCACAAACATCATTCCACCTCAAACTCCATGCCCTCTCAATCACTACAACCTCTCAAACACCATTCCCTCTCAATCTCCATACCACCTCAAACTCCCTGCCCTCTCAAACTCCATGCCCTCTCAATCACTACTCCTTCTCATACTCCATTCCCTTCAAACTCCATGCCTTCTCAAACTCCATGCACTCTCAAGCTACATTCCCACTCAAACTCCAATCCCTCTCAAACTCCATTCTCTCTCAAAATCCATTCAATCTCAAACTGCATTCCCTCTCAAACTCCATTCTTTCTCAAACTCCATGCCTTCTCAATCACTACACCCTCTCAAACTCAATTCCCGCTCAAACTCCATTCCACCTCATACTCCATTCCACCTCAAACTCCATTCAACCTCAAACCCCATTCCACCTCAAACTCCATTCCCTCTCAAAATCCATTCCTCTCAAACTCCATTCCCTCTCAATCTCCATTCCCTCTCTATCTCATTACCACCTCAAATTCCCTGCCATCGCAAACTCCATGCCCTCTCAAACTACATTACCTCTCAAACTACATTACCTATCAAACTCCATTCCCTCTCAAACTCCATTCAACCTCAAACTCCATTCCACCCCAAACACCATTCCAACTCAAACACCATTCCAACACAAACACCATTCCAACTCAAACACCATTCCAACTCAAACTCCATTCCCTCTCAAACACCATTAGCTCTCAAACTCCATTCCATCTCAAACTCCATTCCCCCTCAAACTCCATTCCCCCTCAAACTCCATTCCCCCTCAAACTCCATTCCCTCTCAAACTCCATTCCTTCACAAACACTATTCCTCCTCAAACACCATTCCCTCTCAAACTCCATTCCCTCTCAAACACTATTCCTCTCAAACACTATTCCACCTCAAAAACCATTCCCTCTCAAACACAATTCCCACTCAAACTCCATTCAACCCGAAACTCCTTTCAAACTCAAACTCCATTCAACCTCAAACATCATTCGCTCTCAAACTCCATTCGCTCTCAAACTCCATTCCCTCTCAAACTCCATTCCCTCTCAAACTCCATTCCCTCTCAAACTCCATTCCCTCTCAAACTCAATTCCACCTCAAACTCAATTCCACCTCAAACACTACTCCCTCTCAAACTCCATTCCACCTCAAACTCAATTCCCTCTCAAACACCATTCGCTCACCAACACCATTCCAGCTCAAACTCCATTCCACTTCATACTCCATTCCCTCTCATACTGCATTCCATCTCAAACTCCATTCCCTCTCAAACTCCATTCCCTCTCAAACTCCATTCCCTCTCAAACTCCATGCCCTCTCAATCACTACTCCCTCTCAAACACCATTCGCTCTCAAACTCCATTCATCCTCAAACTCCATTCCCTCTCAAACTCCATGACCTCTCAATCACTACTCCTTCTCATACTCCATTCCCTTCAAACTCCATGCCCTCTCAAACTACTTTCCTTCTCATACTCCCTGCCCTCTCAAACTGCATTCCCTCTCAAACTGCATTCCCTCTCAAACTCCATGCATTCTCAATCACTACACCCTCTCAAACTCCATTCCCGCTCAAACTCCATTCCACCTCATACTCCATTCCACCTCAAACTCCATTCATCCTCAAACCCCATTCCACTTCAAACTCCATTCCCTCTCAAAATCCATTCCTCTCAAACTCCATTCCTCTCAAACTCCATTCCCTCCCAAACTCCATTCCCTCCCAAACTCCATTCCCTCCCAAACTCCATTCCCTCCCAAATGCCATTCCACTCCAACGCCATTCCTCCACAAGGACAGTCCCTTCCCAATGCCATTCGCTCCCCAACGTCATTCCCTCTCCAGTCCATTCCCGCTAGAACACTATTCCCTCACAAACACCATTCCACCTCAAAGTCCATGCACTCTCAAACTCCATGCCCTCTCAATCACTACAAACTCTCAAACACCATTCCCTCTCAATCTCCATTCCCTCTCAATCTCATTACCACCTCAAACTCCCTGCCCTCTCAATCACTACACCCTCTCATACACAATTCCCTCTCAAACTCCATTCCCTCTCAAACTCCATTACCTCTCAAACTCGCTGCCCTCTCAAACTCCCTGCCCTCTCAAACTCCATGCCCTCTCAAACTACATTCAACCTCAAACTCCATTCCAACACAAACACCATTCCAACACAAACACCATTCCAACTCAAACTCAATTCCACCTCAAACTCAATTCCACCTCAAACTCAATTCCACCTCAAACACTACTCCCTCTCAAACTCCATTCCCTCTCAAACAACATTCCTCTCAATCTCCATTCCCTCTCAATCTCATTACCACCTCAAACTCCCTGCCCTCTCAAACTCCATGCCCTCTCAAACTACATTACCTCTCAAACTCCATTCCCTCTCAATCTCCATTCCCTCTCAATCTCATTACGACCTCAAACTCCCTGCCCTCTCAAACTCCATGCCCTCTCAAACTCCATGCCCTCTCAAACTCCATTCCCTCTCAAACTCCATTCCCTCTCAAACTCCATTCCCTCTCAATCTCCATTCCTTCACAAACACTATTCCACCTCAAACACCATTCCCTCTCAATCTCCATTCCAACTCAAACGCCATTCCCTCCCAAACTCCATTCCCTCCCCAATGCCATTCCACTCCAACGCCATTCCTCCCCAAGGCCAGTCCTTCCCCAATGCCATTCCCTCCCCAATGTCATTCCCACTCCAGGCCATTCCCTCACAAACGCTATTCCCTCACAAACATCATTCCACCTCAAACTCCATGCCCTCTCAATCACTACAACCTCTCAAACACCATTCCCTCTCAATCTCCATACCACCTCAAACTCCCTGCCCTCTCAAACTCCATGCCCTCTCAATCACTACTCCTTCTCATACTCCATTCCCTTCAAACTCCATGGCTTCTCAATCACTACACCCTCTCAAACTCAATTCCCGCTCAAACTCCATTCCACCTCATACTCCATTCCACCTCAAACTCCATTCAACCTCAAACCCCATTCCACCTCAAACCCCATTCCACCTCAAACTCCATTCCCTCTCAAAATCCATTCCTCTCAAACTCCATTCCCTCTCAATCTCCATTCCCTCTCAATCTCATTACCACCTCAAATTCCCTGCCATCGCAAACTCCATGCCCTCTCAAACTACATTACCTCTCAAACTACATTACCTATCAAACTCCATTCCCTCTCAAACTCCATTCAACCTCAAACTCCATTCCACCCCAAACACCATTCCAACTCAAACACCATTCCAACACAAACACCATTCCAACTCAAACACCATTCCAACTCAAACTCCATTCCCTCTCAAACACCATTAGCTCTCAAACTCCATTCCATCTCAAACTCCATACCCCCTCAAACTCCATTCCCCCTCAAACTCCATTCCCTCTCAAACTCCATTCCTTCACAAACACTATTCCTCCTCAAACACCATTCCCTCTCAAACTCCATTCCCTCTCAAACACTATTCCTCTCAAACACTATTCCACCTCAAAAACCATTCCCTCTCAAACACAATTCCCACTCAAACTCCATTCAACCCGAAACTCCTTTCAAACTCAAACTCCATTCAACCTCAAACATCATTCGCTCTCAAACTCCATTCGCTCTCAAACTCCATTCCCTCTCAAACTCCATTCCCTCTCATACTCCATTCCCTCTCAAACTCCATTCCCTCTCAAACTCCATTCCCTCTCAAACTCAATTCCACCTCAAACTCAATTCCACCTCAAACACTACTCCCTCTCAAACTCCATTCCACCTCAAACTCAATTCCCTCTCAAACACCATTCGCTCACCAACACCATTCCAGCTCAAACTCCATTCCACTTCATACTCCATTCCCTCTCATACTGCATTCCATCTCAAACTCCATTCCCTCTCAAACTCCATTCCTTCTCAAACTCCATTCCTTCTCAAACTCCATTCCCTCTCAAACTCCATGCCCTCTCAATCACTACTCCCTCTCAAACACCATTCGCTCTCAAACTCCATTCATCCTCAAACTCCATTCCCTCTCAAACTCCATGACCTCTCAATCACTACTCCTTCTCATACTCCATTCCCTTCAAACTCCATGCCCTCTCAAACTACTTTCCTTCTCATACTCCCTGCCCTCTCAAACTGCATTCCCTCTCAAACTGCATTCCCTCTCAAACTCCATGCATTCTCAATCACTACACCCTCTCAAACTCCATTCCCGCTCAAACTCCATTCCACCTCATACTCCATTCCACCTCAAACTCCATTCATCCTCAAACCCCATTCCACTTCAAACTCCATTCCCTCTCAAAATCCATTCCTCTCAAACTCCATTCCTCTCAAACTCCATTCCCTCCCAAACTCCATTCCCTCACAAACTCCATTCTCTCCCAAACTCCATTCCCTCCCAAATGCCATTCCACTCCAACGCCATTCCTCCACAAGGACAGTCCCTTCCCAATGCCATTCGCTCCCCAACGTCATTCCCTCTCCAGTCCATTCCCGCTAGAACACTATTCCCTCACAAACACCATTCCACCTCAAAGTCCATGCACTCTCAAACTCCATGCCCTCTCAATCACTACAAACTCTCAAACACCATTCCCTCTCAATCTCCATTCCCTCTCAATCTCATTACCACCTCAAACTCCCTGCCCTCTCAATCACTACACCCTCTCATACACAATTCCCTCTCAAACTCCATTCCCTCTCAAACTCCATTACCTCTCAAACTCGCTGCCCTCTCAAACTCGCTGCCCTCTCAAACTCCCTGCCCTCTCAAACTCCATGCCCTCTCAAACTACATTCAACCTCAAACTCCATTCCAACACAAACACCATTCCAACTCAAACTCAATTCCACCTCAAACTCAATTCCACCTCAAACTCAATTCCACCTCAAACTCAATTCCACCTCAAACACTACTCCCTCTCAAACTCCATTCCACCTCAAACTCAATTCCCTCTCAAACACCATTCCCTCACCAACACCATTCCAGCTCAAACTCCATTCCACTTCATACTCCATTCCCTCTCATACTGCATTCCATCTCAAACTCCATTCCCTCTCAAACTCCATTCCCTCTCAAACTCCATTCCTTCTCAAACTCCATTCCCTCTCAAACTCCATGCCCTCTCAATCACTACTCCCTCTCAAACACCATTCGCTCTCAAACTCCATTCATCCTCAAACTCCATTCCCTCTCAAACTCCATGCCCTCTCAAACTACATTACCTCTCAAACTCCATTCCCTCTCAATCTCCATTCCCTCTCAATCTCATTACGACCTCAAACTCCCTGCCCTCTCAAACTCCATGCCCTCTCAAACTCCATTCCCTCTCAAACTCCATTCCCTCTCAAACTCCATTCCCTCTCAATCTCCATTCCTTCACAAACACTATTCCACCTCAAACACCATTCCCTCTCAATCTCCATTCCAACTCAAACGCCATTCCCTCCCAAACTCCATTCCCTCCCCAATGCCATTCCACTCCAACGCCATTCCTCCCCAAGGCCAGTCCTTCCCCAATGCCATTCCCTCCCCAATGTCATTCCCACTCCAGGCCATTCCCTCACAAACGCTATTCCCTCACAAACATCATTCCACCTCAAACTCCATGCCCTCTCAATCACTACAACCTCTCAAACACCATTCCCTCTCAATCTCCATACCACCTCAAACTCCCTGCCCTCTCAAACTCCATGCCCTCTCAATCACTACTCCTTCTCATACTCCATTCCCTTCAAACTCCATGGCTTCTCAATCACTACACCCTCTCAAACTCAATTCCCGCTCAAACTCCATTCCACCTCATACTCCATTCCACCTCAAACTCCATTCAACCTCAAACCCCATTCCACCTCAAACCCCATTCCACCTCAAACTCCATTCCCTCTCAAAATCCATTCCTCTCAAACTCCATTCCCTCTCAATCTCCATTCCCTCTCAATCTCATTACCACCTCAAATTCCCTGCCATCGCAAACTCCATGCCCTCTCAAACTACATTACCTCTCAAACTACATTACCTATCAAACTCCATTCCCTCTCAAACTCCATTCAACCTCAAACTCCATTCCACCCCAAACACCATTCCAACTCAAACACCATTCCAACACAAACACCATTCCAACTCAAACACCATTCCAACTCAAACTCCATTCCCTCTCAAACACCATTAGCTCTCAAACTCCATTCCATCTCAAACTCCATACCCCCTCAAACTCCATTCCCCCTCAAACTCCATTCCCTCTCAAACTCCATTCCTTCACAAACACTATTCCTCCTCAAACACCATTCCCTCTCAAACTCCATTCCCTCTCAAACACTATTCCTCTCAAACACTATTCCACCTCAAAAACCATTCCCTCTCAAACACAATTCCCACTCAAACTCCATTCAACCCGAAACTCCTTTCAAACTCAAACTCCATTCAACCTCAAACATCATTCGCTCTCAAACTCCATTCGCTCTCAAACTCCATTCCCTCTCAAACTCCATTCCCTCTCATACTCCATTCCCTCTCAAACTCCATTCCCTCTCAAACTCCATTCCCTCTCAAACTCAATTCCACCTCAAACTCAATTCCACCTCAAACACTACTCCCTCTCAAACTCCATTCCACCTCAAACTCAATTCCCTCTCAAACACCATTCGCTCACCAACACCATTCCAGCTCAAACTCCATTCCACTTCATACTCCATTCCCTCTCATACTGCATTCCATCTCAAACTCCATTCCCTCTCAAACTCCATTCCTTCTCAAACTCCATTCCTTCTCAAACTCCATTCCCTCTCAAACTCCATGCCCTCTCAATCACTACTCCCTCTCAAACACCATTCGCTCTCAAACTCCATTCATCCTCAAACTCCATTCCCTCTCAAACTCCATGACCTCTCAATCACTACTCCTTCTCATACTCCATTCCCTTCAAACTCCATGCCCTCTCAAACTACTTTCCTTCTCATACTCCCTGCCCTCTCAAACTGCATTCCCTCTCAAACTGCATTCCCTCTCAAACTCCATGCATTCTCAATCACTACACCCTCTCAAACTCCATTCCCGCTCAAACTCCATTCCACCTCATACTCCATTCCACCTCAAACTCCATTCATCCTCAAACCCCATTCCACTTCAAACTCCATTCCCTCTCAAAATCCATTCCTCTCAAACTCCATTCCTCTCAAACTCCATTCCCTCCCAAACTCCATTCCCTCACAAACTCCATTCTCTCCCAAACTCCATTCCCTCCCAAATGCCATTCCACTCCAACGCCATTCCTCCACAAGGACAGTCCCTTCCCAATGCCATTCGCTCCCCAACGTCATTCCCTCTCCAGTCCATTCCCGCTAGAACACTATTCCCTCACAAACACCATTCCACCTCAAAGTCCATGCACTCTCAAACTCCATGCCCTCTCAATCACTACAAACTCTCAAACACCATTCCCTCTCAATCTCCATTCCCTCTCAATCTCATTACCACCTCAAACTCCCTGCCCTCTCAATCACTACACCCTCTCATACACAATTCCCTCTCAAACTCCATTCCCTCTCAAACTCCATTACCTCTCAAACTCGCTGCCCTCTCAAACTCGCTGCCCTCTCAAACTCCCTGCCCTCTCAAACTCCATGCCCTCTCAAACTACATTCAACCTCAAACTCCATTCCAACACAAACACCATTCCAACTCAAACTCAATTCCACCTCAAACTCAATTCCACCTCAAACTCAATTCCACCTCAAACTCAATTCCACCTCAAACACTACTCCCTCTCAAACTCCATTCCACCTCAAACTCAATTCCCTCTCAAACACCATTCCCTCACCAACACCATTCCAGCTCAAACTCCATTCCACTTCATACTCCATTCCCTCTCATACTGCATTCCATCTCAAACTCCATTCCCTCTCAAACTCCATTCCCTCTCAAACACCATTTGACCTCAAACACCATTCCCTCTCAAACTCCATTCCCTCCCAACCTCCGTTCCATCCCCAATGCCATTCCACTCCAACGCCATTCCTCCCCAAGGCCAGTCCTTCCCCAATGCCATTCCCTCCCCAACGTCATTCCCTCTCCAGGCCATTCCCTCACAAACGCTATTCCCTCACAAACACCATTCCACCTCAAACTCCATGCCATCTCAATCACTACAACCTCTCAAACACCATTCACTCTCAATCTCCATACCACCTCAAACTCCATGCCCTCTCAAACTACATTCCCTCTCAAACTCGATTCTTTCTCAAACTCCATACCCTCTCAAACACTACACCCTCTCAAACTCCATTCCCGCTCAAACTCCATTCCACCTCAAACTCCATTCCACCCCAAACACCATTCCAACTCAAACACCATTCCAACTCAAACTCCATTCCCTCTCAAACACCATTAGCTCTCAAACTCCATTCCATCTCAAACTCCATTCCCCCTCAAACTCCATTCCACCTCAAACTCCATTCCCCCTCAAACTCCATTCCCCCTCAAACTCCATTCCCCCTCAAACTCCAATCCACCTCAAACACCATTTCCTCTCCAACACCATGCCCTCTCCAACACCATTCCACCTCAAACTCCATTCCCTCTCAAACGACATTCCTCTCAAACTCCATTACCTCTCAAACTCCATTCCCTCTCAAACTCCATTCCTTCACAAACACTATTCCTCCTCAAACACCATTCCAACTCAAACTCCATTCCCTCTCAAACAACATTCCTCTCAATCTCCATTCCCTCTCAATCTCATTACCACCTCAAACTCCCTGCCCTCTCAAACTCCATGCCCTCTCAAACTACATTACCTCTCAAACTCCATTCCCTCTCAATCTCCATTCCCTCTCAATCTCATTACGACCTCAAACTCCCTGCCCTCTCAAACTCCATGCCCTCTCAAACTCCATGCCCTCTCAAACTCCATTCGCTCTCAAACTCCATTCGCTCTCAAACTCCATTCGCTCTCAAACTCCATTCCCTCTCAAACTCCATTCCTTCACAAACACTATTCCACCTCAAACACCATTCCCTCTCAATCTCCATTCCAACTCAAACGCCATTCCCTCCCAAACTCCATTCCCTCCCCAATGCCATTCCACTCCAACTCCATTCCTCCTCAAGGCCAGTCATTCCCCAATGCCATTCCCTCCCCAATGTCATTCCCACTCCAGGCCATTCCCTCACAAACACCATTCCCTCACAAACACCATTCCACCTCAAACTCCATGCCCTCTCAATCACTACAACCTCTCAAACTCCATTCCCTCTCAATCTCCATTCCCTCTCAATCTCATTACCACCTCAAACTCCCTGCCCTCTCAAACTCCATGCCCTCTCAAACTCCATTCCCTCTCAAACTCCATTCCCTCTCAATCTCCATTCCTTCACAAACACTATTCCACCTCAAACACCATTCCCTCTCAATCTCCATTCCAACTCAAACGCCATTCCCTCCCAAACTCCATTCCCTCCCCAATGCCATTCCACTCCAACGCCATTCCTCCCCAAGGCCAGTCCTTCCCCAATGCCATTCCCTCCCCAATGTCATTCCCACTCCAGGCCATTCCCTCACAAACGCTATTCCCTCACAAACATCATTCCACCTCAAACTCCATGCCCTCTCAATCACTACAACCTCTCAAACACCATTCCCTCTCAATCTCCATACCACCTCAAACTCCCTGCCCTCTCAAACTCCATGCCCTCTCAATCACTACTCCTTCTCATACTCCATTCCCTTCAAACTCCATGCCTTCTCAAACTCCATGCACTCTCAAGCTACATTCCCACTCAAACTCCAATCCCTCTCAAACTCCATTCTCTCTCAAAATCCATTCAATCTCAAACTGCATTCCCTCTCAAACTCCATTCTTTCTCAAACTCCATGCCTTCTCAATCACTACACCCTCTCAAACTCAATTCCCGCTCAAACTCCATTCCACCTCATACTCCATTCCACCTCAAACTCCATTCAACCTCAAACCCCATTCCACCTCAAACTCCATTCCCTCTCAAAATCCATTCCTCTCAAACTCCATTCCCTCTCAATCTCCATTCCCTCTCTATCTCATTACCACCTCAAATTCCCTGCCATCGCAAACTCCATGCCCTCTCAAACTACATTACCTCTCAAACTACATTACCTATCAAACTCCATTCCCTCTCAAACTCCATTCAACCTCAAACTCCATTCCACCCCAAACACCATTCCAACTCAAACACCATTCCAACACAAACACCATTCCAACTCAAACACCATTCCAACTCAAACTCCATTCCCTCTCAAACACCATTAGCTCTCAAACTCCATTCCATCTCAAACTCCATTCCCCCTCAAACTCCATTCCCCCTCAAACTCCATTCCCCCTCAAACTCCATTCCCTCTCAAACTCCATTCCTTCACAAACACTATTCCTCCTCAAACACCATTCCCTCTCAAACTCCATTCCCTCTCAAACACTATTCCTCTCAAACACTATTCCACCTCAAAAACCATTCCCTCTCAAACACAATTCCCACTCAAACTCCATTCAACCCGAAACTCCTTTCAAACTCAAACTCCATTCAACCTCAAACATCATTCGCTCTCAAACTCCATTCGCTCTCAAACTCCATTCCCTCTCAAACTCCATTCCCTCTCAAACTCCATTCCCTCTCAAACTCCATTCCCTCTCAAACTCAATTCCACCTCAAACTCAATTCCACCTCAAACACTACTCCCTCTCAAACTCCATTCCACCTCAAACTCAATTCCCTCTCAAACACCATTCGCTCACCAACACCATTCCAGCTCAAACTCCATTCCACTTCATACTCCATTCCCTCTCATACTGCATTCCATCTCAAACTCCATTCCCTCTCAAACTCCATTCCCTCTCAAACTCCATTCCCTCTCAAACTCCATGCCCTCTCAATCACTACTCCCTCTCAAACACCATTCGCTCTCAAACTCCATTCATCCTCAAACTCCATTCCCTCTCAAACTCCATGACCTCTCAATCACTACTCCTTCTCATACTCCATTCCCTTCAAACTCCATGCCCTCTCAAACTACTTTCCTTCTCATACTCCCTGCCCTCTCAAACTGCATTCCCTCTCAAACTGCATTCCCTCTCAAACTCCATGCATTCTCAATCACTACACCCTCTCAAACTCCATTCCCGCTCAAACTCCATTCCACCTCATACTCCATTCCACCTCAAACTCCATTCATCCTCAAACCCCATTCCACTTCAAACTCCATTCCCTCTCAAAATCCATTCCTCTCAAACTCCATTCCTCTCAAACTCCATTCCCTCCCAAACTCCATTCCCTCCCAAACTCCATTCCCTCCCAAACTCCATTCCCTCCCAAATGCCATTCCACTCCAACGCCATTCCTCCACAAGGACAGTCCCTTCCCAATGCCATTCGCTCCCCAACGTCATTCCCTCTCCAGTCCATTCCCGCTAGAACACTATTCCCTCACAAACACCATTCCACCTCAAAGTCCATGCACTCTCAAACTCCATGCCCTCTCAATCACTACAAACTCTCAAACACCATTCCCTCTCAATCTCCATTCCCTCTCAATCTCATTACCACCTCAAACTCCCTGCCCTCTCAATCACTACACCCTCTCATACACAATTCCCTCTCAAACTCCATTCCCTCTCAAACTCCATTACCTCTCAAACTCGCTGCCCTCTCAAACTCCCTGCCCTCTCAAACTCCATGCCCTCTCAAACTACATTCAACCTCAAACTCCATTCCAACACAAACACCATTCCAACACAAACACCATTCCAACTCAAACTCAATTCCACCTCAAACTCAATTCCACCTCAAACTCAATTCCACCTCAAACACTACTCCCTCTCAAACTCCATTCCACCTCAAACTCAATTCCCTCTCAAACACCATTCCCTCACCAACACCATTCCAGCTCAAACTCCATTCCACTTCATACTCCATTCCCTCTCATACTGCATTCCATCTCAAACTCCATTCCCTCTCAAACTCCATTCCCTCTCAAACACCATTTGACCTCAAACACCATTCCCTCTCAAACTCCATTCCCTCCCAAACTCCGTTCCATCCCCAATGCCATTCCACTCCAACGCCATTCCTCCCCAAGGCCAGTCCTTCCCCAATGCCATTCCCTCCCCAACGTCATTCCCTCTCCAGGCCATTCCCTCACAAACGCTATTCCCTCACAAACACCATTCCACCTCAAACTCCATGCCATCTCAATCACTACAACCTCTCAAACACCATTCACTCTAAATCTCCATACCACCTCAAACTCCATGCCCTCTCAAACTACATTCCCTCTCAAACTCGATTCTTTCTCAAACTCCATACCCTCTCAAACACTACACCCTCTCAAACTCCATTCCCGCTCAAACTCCATTCCACCTCAAACTCCATTCCACCCCAAACACCATTCCAACTCAAACACCATTCCAACTCAAACTCCATTCCCTCTCAAACACCATTAGCTCTCAAACTCCATTCCATCTCAAACTCCATTCCCCCTCAAACTCCATTCCACCTCAAACTCCATTCCCCCTCAAACTCCATTCCCCCTCAAACTCCATTCCCCCTCAAACTCCAATCCACCTCAAACACCATTTCCTCTCCAACACCATTCCCTCTCCAACACCATTCCACCTCAAACTCCATTCCCTCTCAAACGACATTCCTCTCAAACTCCATTACCTCTCAAACTCCATTCCCTCTCAAACTCCATTCCTTCACAAACACTATTCCTCCTCAAACACCATTCCCTCTCAAACTCCATTCCCTCTCAAACACTATTCCTCTCAAACACTATTCCACCTCAAAAACCATTCCCTCTCAAACACAATTCCCACTCAAACTCCATTCAACCCGAAACTCCTTTCAAACTCAAACTCCATTCAACTTCAAACATCATTCGCTCTCAAACTCCATTCGCTCTCAAACTCCATTCCCTCTCAAACTCAATTCCACCTCAAACTCAATTCCACCTCAAACACTACTCCCTCTCAAACTCCATTCCACCTCAAACTCAATTCCCTCTCAAACACCATTCCCTCACCAACACCATTCCAGCTCAAACTCCATTCCACTTCATACTCCATTCCCTCTCATACTGCATTCCATCTCAAACTCCATTCCTTCACAAACACTATTCCTCCTCAAACACCATTCCAACTCAAACTCCATTCCCTCTCAAACAACATTCCTCTCAATCTCCATTCCCTCTCAATCTCATTACCACCTCAAACTCCCTGCCCTCTCAAACTCCATGCCCTCTCAAACTACATTACCTCTCAAACTCCATTCCCTCTCAATCTCCATTCCCTCTCAATCTCATTACGACCTCAAACTCCCTGCCCTCTCAAACTCCATGCCCTCTCAAACTCCATGCCCTCTCAAACTCCATTCGCTCTCAAACTCCATTCGCTCTCAAACTCCATTCCCTCTCAAACTCCATTCCCTCTCAAACTCCATTCCTTCACAAACACTATTCCACCTCAAACACCATTCCCTCTCAATCTCCATTCCAACTCAAACGCCATTCCCTCCCAAACTCCATTCCCTCCCCAATGCCATTCCACTCCAACTCCATTCCTCCTCAAGGCCAGTCATTCCCCAATGCCATTCCCTCCCCAATGTCATTCCCACTCCAGGCCATTCCCTCACAAACACCATTCCCTCACAAACACCATTCCACCTCAAACTCCATGCCCTCTCAATCACTACAACCTCTCAAACACCATTCCCTCTCAATCTCCATACCACCTCAAACTCCCTGCCCTCTCAAACTCCATGCCCTCTCAAACTACATTACCTCTCACACTCCATTCCCTCTCAATCTCCATTCCCTCTCAATCTCATTACCACCTCAAACTCCCTGCCCTCTCAAACTCCATGCCCTCTCAAACTCCATTCCCTCTCAAACTCCATTCCCTCTCAATCTCCATTCCTTCACAAACACTATTCCACCTCAAACACCATTCCCTCTCAATCTCCATTCCAACTCAAACGCCATTCCCTCCCAAACTCCATTCCCTCCCCAATGCCATTCCACTCCAACGCCATTCCTCCCCAAGGCCAGTCCTTCCC
This sequence comes from Hemitrygon akajei, assembly GCF_048418815.1. NCBI lineage: Eukaryota > Metazoa > Chordata > Chondrichthyes > Myliobatiformes > Dasyatidae > Hemitrygon > Hemitrygon akajei. The sequence continues at coordinate 80,579,654 of NC_133125.1, read as the reverse complement.
CAATGCCATTCCCTCCCCAATGTCATTCCCACTCCAGGCCATTCCCTCACAAACGCTATTCCCTCACAAACATCATTCCACCTCAAACTCCATGCCCTCTCAATCACTACAACCTCTCAAACACCATTCCCTCTCAATCTCCATACCACCTCAAACTCCCTGCCCTCTCAAACTCCATGCCCTCTCAATCACTACTCCTTCTCATACTCCATTCCCTTCAAACTCCATGCCTTCTCAAACTCCATGCACTCTCAAGCTACATTCCCACTCAAACTCCAATCCCTCTCAAACTCCATTCTCTCTCAAAATCCATTCAATCTCAAACTGCATTCCCTCTCAAACTCCATTCTTTCTCAAACTCCATGCCTTCTCAATCACTACACCCTCTCAAACTCAATTCCCGCTCAAACTCCATTCCACCTCATACTCCATTCCACCTCAAACTCCATTCAACCTCAAACCCCATTCCACCTCAAACTCCATTCCCTCTCAAAATCCATTCCTCTCAAACTCCATTCCCTCTCAATCTCCATTCCCTCTCTATCTCATTACCACCTCAAATTCCCTGCCATCGCAAGCTCCATGCCCTCTCAAACTACATTACCTCTCAAACTACATTACCTATCAAACTCCATTCCCTCTCAAACTCCATTCAACCTCAAACTCCATTCCACCCCAAACACCATTCCAACTCAAACACCATTCCAACACAAACACCATTCCAACTCAAACACCATTCCAACTCAAACTCCATTCCCTCTCAAACACCATTAGCTCTCAAACTCCATTCCATCTCAAACTCCATTCCCCCTCAAACTCCATTCCCCCTCAAACTCCATTCCCTCTCAAACTCCATTCCTTCACAAACACTATTCCTCCTCAAACACCATTCCCTCTCAAACTCCATTCCCTCTCAAACACTATTCCTCTCAAACACTATTCCACCTCAAAAACCATTCCCTCTCAAACACAATTCCCACTCAAACTCCATTCAACCCGAAACTCCTTTCAAACTCAAACTCCATTCAACCTCAAACATCATTCGCTCTCAAACTCCATTCGCTCTCAAACTCCATTCCCTCTCAAACTCCATTCCCTCTCAAACTCCATTCCCTCTCAAACTCCATTCCCTCTCAAACTCAATTCCACCTCAAACTCAATTCCACCTCAAACACTACTCCCTCTCAAACTCCATTCCACCTCAAACTCAATTCCCTCTCAAACACCATTCGCTCACCAACACCATTCCAGCTCAAACTCCATTCCACTTCATACTCCATTCCCTCTCATACTGCATTCCATCTCAAACTCCATTCCCTCTCAAACTCCATTCCCTCTCAAACTCCATTCCCTCTCAAACTCCATGCCCTCTCAATCACTACTCCCTCTCAAACACCATTCGCTCTCAAACTCCATTCATCCTCAAACTCCATTCCCTCTCAAACTCCATGACCTCTCAATCACTACTCCTTCTCATACTCCATTCCCTTCAAACTCCATGCCCTCTCAAACTACTTTCCTTCTCATACTCCCTGCCCTCTCAAACTGCATTCCCTCTCAAACTGCATTCCCTCTCAAACTCCATGCATTCTCAATCACTACACCCTCTCAAACTCCATTCCCTCTCAAACTCCATTCCCTCTCAAACTCCATGCCCTCTCAATCACTACTCCCTCTCAAACACCATTCGCTCTCAAACACCATTCCCTCTCAAACTCCATTCCCTCCCAAACTCCATTCCCTCCCAAATGCCATTCCACTCCAACGCCATTCCTCCACAAGGACAGTCCCTTCCCAATGCCATTCCCTCCCCAACGTCATTCCCTCTCCAGGCCATTCCCTCACAAACGCTATTCCCTCACAAACACCATTCCACCTCAAACTCCATGCCATCTCAATCACTACAACCTCTCAAACACCATTCACTCTCAATCTCCATACCACCTCAAACTCCATGCCCTCTCAAACTACATTCCCTCTCAAACTCGATTCTTTCTCAAACTCCATACCCTCTCAAACACTACACCCTCTCAAACTCCATTCCCGCTCAAACTCCATTCCCTCTCAAACTCCATTCCTTCACAAACACTATTCCACCTCAAACACCATTCCCTCTCAATCTCCATTCCAACTCAAACGCCATTCCCTCCCAAACTCCATTCCCTCCCCAATGCCATTCCACTCCAACTCCATTCCTACTCAAGGCCAGTCATTCCCCAATGCCATTCCCTCCCCAATGTCATTCCCACTCCAGGCCATTCCCTCACAAACACCATTCCCTCACAAACACCATTCCACCTCAAACTCCATGCCTTCTCAATCACTACAACCTCTCAAACACCATTCCCTCTCAATCTCCATACCACCTCAAACTCCCTGCCCTCTCAAACTCCATGCCCTCTCAAACTACATTACCTCTCACACTCCATTCCCTCTCAATCTCCATTCCCTCTCAATCTCATTACCACCTCAAACTCCCTGCCCTCTCAAACTCCATGCCCTCTCAAACTCCATTCCCTCTCAAACTCCATTCCCTCTCAATCTCCATTCCTTCACAAACACTATTCCACCTCAAACACCATTCCCTCTCAATCTCCATTCCAACTCAAACGCCATTCCCTCCCAAACTCCATTCCCTCCCCAATGCCATTCCACTCCAACGCCATTCCTCCCCAAGGCCAGTCCTTCCCCAATGCCATTCCCTCCCCAATGTCATTCCCACTCCAGGCCATTCCCTCACAAACGCTATTCCCTCACAAACATCATTCCACCTCAAACTCCATGCCCTCTCAATCACTACAACCTCTCAAACACCATTCCCTCTCAATCTCCATACCACCTCAAACTCCCTGCCCTCTCAAACTCCATGCCCTCTCAATCACTACTCCTTCTCATACTCCATTCCCTTCAAACTCCATGCCTTCTCAAACTCCATGCACTCTCAAGCTACATTCCCACTCAAACTCCAATCCCTCTCAAACTCCATTCTCTCTCAAAATCCATTCAATCTCAAACTGCATTCCCTCTCAAACTCCATTCTTTCTCAAACTCCATGCCTTCTCAATCACTACACCCTCTCAAACTCAATTCCCGCTCAAACTCCATTCCACCTCATACTCCATTCCACCTCAAACTCCATTCAACCTCAAACCCCATTCCACCTCAAACTCCATTCCCTCTCAAAATCCATTCCTCTCAAACTCCATTCCCTCTCAATCTCCATTCCCTCTCTATCTCATTACCACCTCAAATTCCCTGCCATCGCAAACTCCATGCCCTCTCAAACTACATTACCTCTCAAACTACATTACCTATCAAACTCCATTCCCTCTCAAACTCCATTCAACCTCAAACTCCATTCCACCCCAAACACCATTCCAACTCAAACACCATTCCAACACAAACACCATTCCAACTCAAACACCATTCCAACTCAAACTCCATTCCCTCTCAAACACCATTAGCTCTCAAACTCCATTCCATCTCAAACTCCATTCCCCCTCAAACTCCATTCCCCCTCAAACTCCATTCCCTCTCAAACTCCATTCCTTCACAAACACTATTCCTCCTCAAACACCATTCCCTCTCACTCCATTCCCTCTCAAACACTATTCCTCTCAAACACTATTCCACCTCAAAAACCATTCCCTCTCAAACACAATTCCCACTCAAACTCCATTCAACCCGAAACTCCTTTCAAACTCAAACTCCATTCAACCTCAAACATCATTCGCTCTCAAACTCCATTCGCTCTCAAACTCCATTCCCTCTCAAACTCCATTCCCTCTCAAACTCCATTCCCTCTCAAACTCCATTCCCTCTCAAACTCCATTCCCTCTCAAACTCAATTCCACCTCAAACTCAATTCCACCTCAAACACTACTCCCTCTCAAACTCCATTCCACCTCAAACTCAATTCCCTCTCAAACACCATTCGCTCACCAACACCATTCCAGCTCAAACTCCATTCCACTTCATACTCCATTCCCTCTCATACTGCATTCCATCTCAAACTCCATTCCCTCTCAAACTCCATTCCCTCTCAAACTCCATTCCCTCTCAAACTCCATGCCCTCTCAATCACTACTCCCTCTCAAACACCATTCGCTCTCAAACTCCATTCATCCTCAAACTCCATTCCCTCTCAAACTCCATGACCTCTCAATCACTACTCCTTCTCATACTCCATTCCCTTCAAACTCCATGCCCTCTCAAACTACTTTCCTTCTCATACTCCCTGCCCTCTCAAACTGCATTCCCTCTCAAACTGCATTCCCTCTCAAACTCCATGCATTCTCAATCACTACACCCTCTCAAACTCCATTCCCGCTCAAACTCCATTCCACCTCATACTCCATTCCACCTCAAACTCCATTCATCCTCAAACCCCATTCCACTTCAAACTCCATTCCCTCTCAAAATCCATTCCTCTCAAACTCCATTCCTCTCAAACTCCATTCCCTCCCAAACTCCATTCCCTCCCAAACTCCATTCCCTCCCAAACTCCATTCCCTCCCAAATGCCATTCCACTCCAACGCCATTCCTCCACAAGGACAGTCCCTTCCCAATGCCATTCGCTCCCCAACGTCATTCCCTCTCCAGTCCATTCCCGCTAGAACACTATTCCCTCACAAACACCATTCCACCTCAAAGTCCATGCACTCTCAAACTCCATGCCCTCTCAATCACTACAAACTCTCAAACACCATTCCCTCTCAATCTCCATTCCCTCTCAATCTCATTACCACCTCAAACTCCCTGCCCTCTCAATCACTACACCCTCTCATACACAATTCCCTCTCAAACTCCATTCCCTCTCAAACTCCATTACCTCTCAAACTCGCTGCCCTCTCAAACTCCCTGCCCTCTCAAACTCCATGCCCTCTCAAACTACATTCAACCTCAAACTCCATTCCAACACAAACACCATTCCAACACAAACACCATTCCAACTCAAACTCAATTCCACCTCAAACTCAATTCCACCTCAAACTCAATTCCACCTCAAACACTACTCCCTCTCAAACTCCATTCCACCTCAAACTCAATTCCCTCTCAAACACCATTCCCTCACCAACACCATTCCAGCTCAAACTCCATTCCACTTCATACTCCATTCCCTCTCATACTGCATTCCATCTCAAACTCCATTCCCTCTCAAACTCCATTCCCTCTCAAACACCATTTGACCTCAAACACCATTCCCTCTCAAACTCCATTCCCTCCCAAACTCCGTTCCATCCCCAATGCCATTCCACTCCAACGCCATTCCTCCCCAAGGCCAGTCCTTCCCCAATGCCATTCCCTCCCCAACGTCATTCCCTCTCCAGGCCATTCCCTCACAAACGCTATTCCCTCACAAACACCATTCCACCTCAAACTCCATGCCATCTCAATCACTACAACCTCTCAAACACCATTCACTCTCAATCTCCATACCACCTCAAACTCCATGCCCTCTCAAACTACATTCCCTCTCAAACTCGATTCTTTCTCAAACTCCATACCCTCTCAAACACTACACCCTCTCAAACTCCATTCCCGCTCAAACTCCATTCCACCTCAAACTCCATTCCACCCCAAACACCATTCCAACTCAAACACCATTCCAACTCAAACTCCATTCCCTCTCAAACACCATTAGCTCTCAAACTCCATTCCATCTCAAACTCCATTCCCCCTCAAACTCCATTCCACCTCAAACTCCATTCCCCCTCAAACTCCATTCCCCCTCAAACTCCATTCCCCCTCAAACTCCAATCCACCTCAAACACCATTTCCTCTCCAACACCATTCCCTCTCCAACACCATTCCACCTCAAACTCCATTCCCTCTCAAACGACATTCCTCTCAAACTCCATTACCTCTCAAACTCCATTCCCTCTCAAACTCCATTCCTTCACAAACACTATTCCTCCTCAAACACCATTCCCTCTCAAACTCCATTCCCTCTCAAACACTATTCCTCTCAAACACTATTCCACCTCAAAAACCATTCCCTCTCAAACACAATTCCCACTCAAACTCCATTCAACCCGAAACTCCTTTCAAACTCAAACTCCATTCAACCTCAAACATCATTCGCTCTCAAACTCCATTCGCTCTCAAACTCCATTCCCTCTCAAACTCAATTCCACCTCAAACTCAATTCCACCTCAAACACTACTCCCTCTCAAACTCCATTCCACCTCAAACTCAATTCCCTCTCAAACACCATTCCCTCACCAACACCATTCCAGCTCAAACTCCATTCCACTTCATACTCCATTCCCTCTCATACTGCATTCCATCTCAAACTCCATTCCCTCTCAAACTCCATTCCCTCTCAAACTCCATGCCCTCTCAATCACTACAACCTCTCAAACACCATTCCCTCTCAATCTCCATACCACCTCAAAGTCCCTGCCCTCTCAAACTCCATGCCCTCTCAAACTCCATTCCCTCTCAAACTCCATTCCCTCTCAAACTCCATTCCCTCTCAAACTCCATGCCCTCTCAAACTACATTACCTCTCAAATTACATTACCTCTCAAACTCCATTCCCTCTCAATCTCCATTCCCTCTTAATCTCATTACCACCTCAAACTCCCTGCCCACTCAAACTCCATGCCCTCTCAAACTCCATTCCCTCTCAAACTCCATTCCTTCACAAACACTATTCCACCTCAAACACCATTCCCTCTCAATCTCCATTCCAACTCAAACGCCATTCCCTCCCAAACTCCATTCCCTGCCCAATGCCATTCCACTCCAACGCCATTCCTCCCCAAAGCCAGTCCTTCCCCAATGCCATTCCCTCCCCAATGTCATTCCCACTCCAGGCCATTCCCTCACAAACGCTATTCCCTCACAAACATCATTCCACCTCAAACTCCATGCCCTCTCAATCACTACAACCTCTCAAACACCATTCCCTCTCAATCTCCATACCACCTCAAACTCCCTGCCCTCTCAAACTCCATGCCCTCTCAATCACTACTCCTTCTCATACTCCATTCCCTTCAAACTCCATGCCTTCTCAAACTCCAAGCACTCTCAAGCTACATTCCCACTCAAACTCCAATCCCTCTCAAACTCCATTCTCTCTCAAAATCCATTCAATCTCAAACTGCATTCCCTCTCAAACTCCATTCTTTCTCAAACTCCATGCCTTCTCAATCACTACACCCTCTCAAACTCAATTCCCGCTCAAACTCCATTCCACCTCATACTCCATTCCCTCTCAAAATCCATTCCTCTCAAACTCCATTCCCTCTCAATCTCCATTCCCTCTCAATCTCATTACCACCTCAAACTCCCTGCCATCGCAAACTCCATGCCCTCTCAAACTACATTACCTCTCAAACTACATTACCTATCAAACTCCATTCCCTCTCAAACTCCATTCCCTCTCAAACTCCATTCAACCTCAAACTCCATTCCACCCCAAACACCATTCCAACTCAAACACCATTCCACCCCAAACACCATTCCAACTCAAACACCATTCCAACACAAACACCATTCCAACTCAAACACCATTCCAACTCAAACTCCTTTCCCTCTCAAACACCATTAGCTCTCAAACTCCATTCCATCTCAAACTCCATTCCCCCTCAAACTCCATTCCCCCTCAAACTCCATTCCCCCTCAAACTCCATTCCCCCTCAAACTCCAATCCACCTCAAACACCATTTCCTCTCCAACACCATTCCCTCTCCAACTCCATTCCCTCTCAAACGACATTCCTCTCAAACGACATTCCCTCTCAAACTCCATTCCCTCTCAAACTCCATTCCCTTTCAAACTCCATTCCCTCTCAAACTCCATTCCCTCTCAATCTCCATTCCTTCACAAACACTATTCCACCTCAAACACCATTCCCTCTCAAACACTATTCCTCTCAAACACTATTCCACATCAAAAACCATTCCCTCTCAAACACAATTCCCACTCAAACTCCATTCAACCCGAAACTCCTTTCAAACTCAAACTCCATTCAACCTCAAACATCATTCGCTCTCAAACTCCATTCGCTCTCAAACTCCATTCCCTCTCAAACTCCATTCCACCTCAAACTCAATTCCACCTCAAACTCAATTCCACCTCAAACACTACTCCCTCTCAAACTCCATTCCACCTCAAACTCAATTCCCTCTCAAACACCATTCCCTCACCAACACCATTCCAGCTCAAACTCCATTCCCTCTCAAACTACATTACCTCTCACACTCCATTCCCTCACAAACGCTATTCCCTCACAAACATCATTCCACCTCAAACTCCATGCCCTCTCAATCACTACAACCTCTCAAACACCATTCCCTCTCAATCTCCATACCACCTCAAACTCCCTGCCCTCTCAAACTCCATGCCCTCTCAATCACTACTCCTTCTCATACTCCATTCCCTTCAAACTCCATGCCTTCTCAAACTCCATGCACTCTCAAGCTACATTCCCACTCAAACTCCAATCCCTCTCAAACTCCATTCTCTCTCAAAATCCATTCAATCTCAAACTGCATTCCCTCTCAAACTCCATTCTTTCTCAAACTCCATGCCTTCTCAATCACTACACCCTCTCAAACTCAATTCCCGCTCAAACTCCATTCCACCTCATACTCCATTCCACCTCAAACTCCATTCCACCTCAAACCCCATTCCACCTCAAACTCCATTCCCTCTCAAAATCCATTCCTCTCAAACTCCATTCCCTCTCAATCTCCATTCCCTCTCAATCTCATTACCACCTCAAACTCCCTGCCATCGCAAACTCCATGCCCTCTCAAACTACATTACCTCTCAAACTACATTACCTATCAAACTCCATTCCCTCTCAAACTCCATTCAACCTCAAACTCCATTCCACCCCAAACACCATTCCAACTCAAACACCATTCCAACACAAACACCATTCCAACTCAAACACCATTCCAACTCAAACTCCATTCCCTCTCAAACACCATTAGCTCTCAAACTCCATTCCATCTCAAACTCCATTCCCCCTCAAACTCCATTCCCCCTCAAACTCCATTCCCTCTCAAACTCCATTCCTTCACAAACACTATTCCTCCTCAAACACCATTCCCTCTCAAACACTATTCCTCTCAAACACTATTCCACCTCAAAAACCATTCCCTCTCAAACACAATTCCCACTCAAACTCCATTCAACCCGAAACTCCTTTCAAACTCAAACTCCATTCAACCTCAAACATCATTCGCTCTCAAACTCCATTCCCTCTCAAACTCCATTCCCTCTCAAACTCAATTCCACCTCAAACTCAATTCCACCTCAAACACTACTCCCTCTCAAACTCCATTCCACCTCAAACTCAATTCCCTCTCAAACACCATTCGCTCACCAACACCATTCCAGCTCAAACTCCATTCCACTTCATACTCCATTCCCTCTCATACTGCATTCCATCTCAAACTCCATTCCCTCTCAAACTCCATTCCCTCTCAAACTCCATTCCCTCTCAAACTCCATGCCCTCTCAATCACTACTCCCTCTCAAACACCATTCGCTCTCAAACTCCATTCATCCTCAAACTCCATTCCCTCTCAAACTCCATGACCTCTCAATCACTACTCCTTCTCATACTCCATTCCCTTCAAACTCCATGCCCTCTCAAACTACTTTCCTTCTCATACTCCCTGCCCTCTCAAACTGCATTCCCTCTCAAACTGCATTCCCTCTCAAACTCCATGCATTCTCAATCACTACACCCTCTCAAACTCCATTCCCGCTCAAACTCCATTCCACCTCATACTCCATTCCACCTCAAACTCCATTCATCCTCAAACCCCATTCCACTTCAAACTCCATTCCCTCTCAAAATCCATTCCTCTCAAACTCCATTCCTCTCAAACTCCATTCCCTCCCAAACTCCATTCATCCTCAAACCCCATTCCACTTCAAACTCCATTCCCTCCCAAATGCCATTCCACTCCAACGCCATTCCTCCACAAGGACAGTCCCTTCCCAATGCCATTCGCTCCCCAACGTCATTCCCTCTCCAGTCCATTCCCGCTAGAACACTATTCCCTCACAAACACCATTCCACCTCAAAGTCCATGCACTCTCAAACTCCATGCCCTCTCAATCACTACAAACTCTCAAACACCATTCCCTCTCAATCTCCATTCCCTCTCAATCTCATTACCACCTCAAACTCCCTGCCCTCTCAATCACTACACCCTCTCATACACAATTCCCTCTCAAACTCCATTCCCTCTCAAACTCCATTACCTCTCAAACTCGCTGCCCTCTCAAACTCCCTGCCCTCTCAAACTCCATGCCCTCTCAAACTCCATGCCCTCTCAAACTACATTCAACCTCAAACTCCATTCCAACTCAAACACCATTCCAACACAAACACCATTCCAACTCAAACTCAATTCCACCTCAAACTCAATTCCACCTCAAACTCAATTCCACCTCAAACACTACTCCCTCTCAAACTCCATTCCACCTCAAACTCAATTCCCTCTCAAACACCATTCCCTCACCAACACCATTCCAGCTCAAACTCCATTCCACTTCATACTCCATTCCCTCTCATACTGCATTCCATCTCAAACTCCATTCCCTCTCAAACTCCATTCCCTCTCAAACACCATTTGACCTCAAACACCATTCCCTCTCAAACTCCATTCCCTCCCAAACTCCGTTCCCTCCCCAATGCCATTCCACTCCAACGCCATTCCTCCCCAAGGCCAGTCCTTCCCCAATGCCATTCCCTCCCCAACGTCATTCCCTCTCCAGGCCATTCCCTCACAAACGCTATTCCCTCAGAAACACCATTCCACCTCAAACTCCATGCCATCTCAATCACTACAACCTCTCAAACACCATTCACTCTCAATCTCCGTACCACCTCAAACTCCATGCCCTCTCAAACTACATTCCCTCTCAAACTCGATTCTTTCTCAAACTCCATACCCTCTCAATCACTACACCCTCTCAAACTCCATTCCCGCTCAAACTCCATTCCACCTCAAACTCCATTCCACCCCAAACACCATTCCAACTCAAACACCATTCCAACTCAAACTCCATTCCCTCTCAAACACCATTAGCTCTCAAACTCCATTCCATCTCAAACTCCATTCCCCCTCAAACTCCATTCCACCTCAAACTCCATTCCCCCTCAAACTCCATTCCCCCTCAAACTCCATTCCCCCTCAAACTCCATTCCCCCTCAAACTCCAATCCACCTCAAACACCATTTCCTCTCCAACACCATTCCCTCTCCAACACCATTCCACCTCAAACTCCATTCCCTCTCAAACGACATTCCTCTCAAACTCCATTACCTCTCAAACTCCATTCCCTCTCAAACTCCATTCCTTCACAAACACTATTCCTCCTCAAACACCATTCCCTCTCAAACTCCATTCCCTCTCAAACACTATTCCTCTCAAACACTATTCCACCTCAAAAACCATTCCCTCTCAAACACAATTCCCACTCAAACTCCATTCAACCCGAAACTCCTTTCAAACTCAAACTCCATTCAACCTCAAACATCATTCGCTCTCAAACTCCATTCGCTCTCAAACTCCATTCGCTCTCAAACTCCATTCCCTCTCAAACTCCATTCCCTCTCAAACTCCATTCCCTCTCAAACTCCATTCCCTCTCAAACTCAATTCCACCTCAAACTCAATTCCACCTCAAACTCAATTCCACCTCAAACTCAATTCCACCTCAAACACTACTCCCTCTCAAACTCCATTCCACCTCAAACTCAATTCCCTCTCAAACACCATTCCCTCACCAACACCATTCCAGCTCAAACTCCATTCCACTTCATACTACATTCCCTCTCATACTGCATTCCATCTCAAACTCCATTCCCTCTCAAACTCCATTCCCTCTCAAACTCCATTTCCTCTCAAACTCCATTCCCTCTCAAACTCCATTCCCTCTCAAACTCCATGCCCTCTCAAACTACATTACCTCTCAAACTACATTACCTCTCAAACTCCATTCCCTCTCAATCTCCATTCCCTCTTAATCTCATTACCACCTCAAACTCCCTGCCCACTCAAACTCCATGCCCTCTCAAACTCCATTCCCTCTCAAACTCCATTCCTTCACAAACACTATTCCACCTCAAACACCATTCCCTCTCAATCTCCATTCCAACTCAAACGCCATTCCCTCCCAAACTCCATTCCCTGCCCAATGCCATTCCACTCCAACGCCATTCCTCCCCAAGGCCAGTCCTTCCCCAATGCCATTCCCTCCCCAATGTCATTCCCACTCCAGGCCATTCCCTCACAAACGCTATTCCCTCACAAACATCATTCCACCTCAAACTCCATGCCCTCTCAATCACTACAACCTCTCAAACACCATTCCCTCTCAATCTCCATACCACCTCAAACTCCCTGCCCTCTCAAACTCCATGCCCTCTCAATCACTACTCCTTCTCATACTCCATTCCCTTCAAACTCCATGCCTTCTCAAACTCCATGCACTCTCAAGCTACATTCCCACTCAAACTCCAATCCCTCTCAAACTCCATTCTCTCTCAAAATCCATTCAATCACAAACTGCATTCCCTCTCAAACGCCATTCTTTCTCAAACTCCATGCCTTCTCAATCACTACACCCTCTCAAACTCAATTCCCGCTCAAACTCCATTCCACCTCATACTCCATTCCCTCTCAAAATCCATTCCTCTCAAACTCCATTCCCTCTCAATCTCCATTCCCTCTCAATCTCATTACCACCTCAAACTCCCTGCCATCGCAAACTCCATGCCCTCTCAAACTACATTACCTCTCAAACTACATTACCTATCAAACTCCATTCCCTCTCAAACTCCATTCCCTCTCAAACTCCATTCAACCTCAAACTCCATTCCACCCCAAACACCATTCCATCTCAAACACCATTCCAACACAAACACCATTCCAACTCAAACACCATTCCAACTCAAACTCCATTCCCTCTCAAACACCATTAGCTCTCAAACTCCATTCCATCTCAAACTCCATTCCCCCTTAAACTCCATTCCCCCTCAAACTCCATTCCCCCTCAAACTCCATTCCCCCTCAAACTCCATTCCCCCTCAAACTCCAATCCACCTCAAACACCATTTCCTCTCCAACACCATTCCCTCTCCAACTCCATTCCCTCTCCAACTCCATTCCCTCTCAAACGACATTCCTCTCAAACTCCATTCCCTCTCAAACTCCATTCCCTCTCAAACTCCATTCCCTCTCAAACTCCATTCCCTCTGAAACTCCATTCCCTCTCAATCTCCATTCCTTCACAAACACTATTCCACCTCAAACACCATTCCCTCTCAAACTCCATTCCCTCTCAAACACTATTCCTCTCAAACACTATTCCACATCAAAAACCATTCCCTCTCAAACACAATTCCCACTCAAACTCCATTCAACCCGAAACTCCTTTCAAACTCAAACTCCATTCAACCTCAAACATCATTCGCTCTCAAACTCCATTCGCTCTCAAACTCCATTCCCTCTCAAACACCATTCCAACTCAAACTCAATTCCACCTCAAACTCAATTCCACCTCAAACTCAATTCCACCTCAAACACTACTCCCTCTCAAACTCCATTCCACCTCAAACTCAATTCCCTCTCAATCACCATTCCCTCACCAACACCATTCCAGCTCAAACTCCATTCCCTCTCAAACTGCATTCCATCTCAAACTCCATTCCCTCTCAAACTCCATTCCCTCTCAAACTCCATTCCCTCTCAAACTCCATTCCCTCTTAAACTCCATGCCCTCTTAAACTCCATGCCCTCTCAAACTCCATGCCCTCTCCAACTCCATGCCCTCTCAATCACTACTCCCTCTCAAACACCATTCGCTCTCAAACTCCATTCATCCTCAAACTCCATTCCCTCTCAAACTCCATGACCTCTCAATCACTACTCCTTCTCATACTCCATTCCCTTCAAACTCCATGCCCTCTCAAACTACTTTCCTTCTCATACTCCCTGCCCTCTCAAACTGCATTCCCTCTCAAACTGCATTCCCTCTCAAACTCCATGCATTCTCAATCACTACACCCTCTCAAACTCCATTCCCGCTCAAACTCCATTCCACCTCATACTCCATTCCACCTCAAACTCCATTCATCCTCAAACCCCATTCCACCTCAAACTCCATTCCCTCTCAAAATCCATTCCTCTCAAACTCCATTCCTCTCAAACTCCATTCCCTCCCAAACTCCATTCCCTCCCAAATGCCATTCCACTCCAACGCCATTCCTCCACAAGGACAGTCCCTTCCCAATGCCATTCGCTCCCCAACGTCATTCCCTCTCCAGTCCATTCCCGCTAGAACGCTATTCCCTCACAAACACCATTCCACCTCAAAGTCCATGCACTCTCAAACTCCATGCCCTCTCAATCACTACAAACTCTCAAACACCATTCCCTCTCAATCTCCATTCCCTCTCAATCTCATTACCACCTCAAACTCCCTGCCCTCTCAATCACTACACCCTCTCATACACAATTCCCTCTCAAACTCCATTCCCTCTCAAACTCCCTGCCCTCTCAAACTCCCTGCCCTCTCAAACTCCATGCCCTCTTAATATACATTCAACCTCAAACTCCATTCCACCTCAAACACCATTCCAACTCAAACACCATTCCAACACAAACACCATTCCAACTCAAACACCATTCCCTCTCAAACTCCATTCCACCTCAAACTCCATTCCACCTCAAACTCCCTTCCACCTCAAACTCCATTCCCTCTCAAACACCATTAGCTCTCAAACTCCATTCCACCTCAAACTTCATTCCACATCAAACTCCATTCCCCCTCAAACTCCAATCCACCTCAAACACCATTTCCTCTCCAACACCATTCCACCTCAAACTCCATTCCCTCTCAAACGACATTCCTCTCAAACTGCATTCCTTCACAAACACTATTCCGCCTCAAACACCATTCCCTCTCAAACACAATTCCTCTCAAACACAATTCCTCTCAAACACCATTCCACCTCAAACTCCATTCCACCTCAAACCCCATTCCAGCTCAAACTCCATTCCCTCTCAAAATCCATTCCTCTCAAACACCATTCCTCTCAAACTCCATTCCTCTCAAACTCCATTCCTCTCAAACTCCATTCCTTCACAAACACTATTCCACCTCAAACACAATTCCCTCTCAATCTCCATTCCAACTCAAACGCGATTCCCTCCCAAACTCCATTCCCTCCCCAATGCCATTCCACTCCAACGCCATTCCTCCCCAAGGCCAGTCCTTCCCCAATGCCATTCCCTCCCCAATGTCATTCCCACTCCAGGCCATTCCCTCACAAATGCTATTCCCTCACAAACACCATTCCACCTCAAACTCCATGCCCTCTCAATCACTACAACCTCTCAAACACCATTCCCTCTCAATCTCCATACCACCTCAAACTCCCTGCCCTCTCAAACTCCATGCCCTCTCAATCACTACTCCTTCTCATACTCCATTCCCTTCAAACTCCATGCCTTCTCAAACTCCATGCACTCTTAAGCTACATTCCCACTCAAACTCCAATCCCTCTCAAACTCCATTCTCTCTCAAAATCCATTCAATCTCAAACTGCATTCCCTCTCAAACTCCATTCTTTCTCAAACTCCATGCCTTCTCAATCACTACACCCTCTCAAACTCAATTCCCGCTCAAACTCCATTCCACCTCATACTCCATTCCACCTCCATCTCCATTCAACCTCAAACCCCATTCCACCTCAAACTCCATTCCCTCTCAAAATCCATTCCTCTCAAACTCCATTCCCTCTCAATCTCCATTCCCTCTCAATCTCATTACCACCTCAAACTCCCTGCCATCGCAAACTCCATGCCCTCTCAAACTACATTACCTCTCAAACTACATTACCTATCAAACTCCATTCCCTCTCAAACTCCATTCCACCCCAAACACCATTCCAACTCAAACACCATTCCAACACAAACACCATTCCAACTCAAACACCATTCCAACTCAAACTCCATTCCCTCTCAAACACCATTAGCTCTCAAACTCCATTCCATCTCAAACTCCATTCCCCCTCAAACTCCATTCCACCTCAAACTCCATTCCACCTCAAACTCCATTCCCCCTCAAACTCCATTCCCCCTCAAACTCCAATCCACCTCAAACACCATTTCCTCTCCAACACCATTCCCTCTCAAACGACATTCCTCTCAAACGACATTCCTCTCAAACTCCATTCCCTCTCAAACTCCATTCCCTCTCAAACTCCATTCCCTCTCAAACTCCATTCCTTCACAAAGCCTATTCCACCTCAAACACCATTCCCTCTCAAACTCCATTCCCTCTCAAACACTATTCCACCTCAAAAACCATTCCCTCTCAAACACAATTCCCACTCAAACTCCATTCAACCCGAAACTCCTTTCAAACTCAAACTCCATTCAACCTCAAACATCATTCGCTCTCAAACTCCATTCGCTCTCAAACTCCATTCCACCTCAAACTCCATTCCACCTCAAACTCAATTCCACCTCAAATTCAATTCCACCTCAAACACTACTCCCTCTCAAACTCCATTCCACCTCAAACTCAATTCCCTCTCAAACACCATTCCCTCACCAACACCATTCCCTCACCAACACCATTCCAGCTCAAACTCCATTCCACTTCATACTCCATTCCCTCTCAAACTGCATTCCATCTCAAACTCCATTCCCTCTCAAACTCCATTCCCTCTCAAACTCCATTCCCTCTCAAACTCCATGCCCTCTCAAACTCCATGCCCTCTCCAACTCCATGCCCTCTCAATCACTACTCCCTCTCAAACACCATTCGCTCTCAAACTCCATTCATCCTCAAACTCCATTCCCTCTCAAACTCCATGACCTCTCAATCACTACTCCTTCTCATACTCCATTCCCTTCATACTCCATGCCCTCTCAAACTACTTTCCTTCTCATACTCCCTGCCCTCTCAAACTGCATTCCCTCTCAAACTCCATGCCCTCTCAAACTCCATGCCCTCTCCAACTCCATGCCCTCTCAATCACTACTCCCTCTCAAACACCATTCGCTCTCAAACTCCATTCATCCTCAAACTCCCTGCCCTCTCAAACTCCATGCACTCTCAAACTACATTCAACCTCAAACTCCATTCCACCTCAAACACCATTCCAACTCAAACACCATTCCAACACAAACACCATTCCAACACAAACACCATTCCCACTCAAACTCCATTCCACCTCAAACTCCATTCCACCTCAAACTGCATTCCCTCTCAAACTCCATGCATTCTCAATCACTACACCCTCTCAAACTCCATTCCCGCTCAAACTCCATTCCACCTCATACTCCATTCCACCTCAAACTCCATTCATCCTCAAACCCCATTCCACCTCAAACTCCATTCCCTCTCAAAATCCATTCCTCTCAAACTCCATTCCTCTCAAACTCCATTCCCTCCCAAACTCCATTCCCTCCCAAATGCCATTCCACTCCAACGACATTCCTCCACAAGGACAGTCCCTTCCCAATGCCATTCGCTCCCCAACGTCATTCCCTCTCCAGTCCATTCCCGCTAGAACGCTATTCCCTCACAAACACCATTCCACCTCAAAGTCCATGCACTCTCAAACTCCATGCCCTCTCAATCACTACAAACTCTCAAACACCATTCCCTCTCAATCTCCATTCCCTCTCAATCTCATTACCACCTCAAACTCCCTGCCCTCTCAATCACTACACCCTCTCATACAGAATTCCCTCTCAAACTCCATTCCCTCTCAAACTCCAATCCCTCTCAAACTCCCTGCCCTCTCAAACTCCCTGCCCTCTCAAACTCCCTGCCCTCTCAAGCTCCATTCCACCTCAAACACCATTCCAACTCAAACACCATTCCAACACAAACACCATTCCAACTCAAACACCATTCCCTCTCAAACTCCATTCCACCTCAAACTCCATTCCACCTCAAACTCCCTTCCACCTCAAACTCCCTTCCACCTCAAACTCCCTTCCACCTCAAACTCCATTCCCTCTCAAACACCATTAGCTCTCAAACTCCATTCCACCTCAAACTTCATTCCACATCAAACTCCATTCCCCCTCAAACTCCAATCCACCTCAAACACCATTTCCTCTCCAACACCATTCCACCTCAAACTCCATTCCCTCTCAAACGACATTCCTCTCAAACTGCATTCCTTCACAAACACTATTCCGCCTCAAACACCATTCCCTCTCAAACACAATTCCTCTCAAACACAATTCCTCTCAAACACCATTCCACCTCAAACTCCATTCCACCTCAAACCCCATTCCAGCTCAAACTCCATTCCCTCTCAAAATCCATTCCTCTCAAACACCATTCCTCTCAAACTCCATTCCTCTCAAACTCCATTCCTCTCAAACTCCATTCCTTCACAAACACTATTCCACCTCAAACACAATTCCCTCTCAATCTCCATTCCAACTCAAACGCGATTCCCTCCCAAACTCCATTCCCTCCCCAATGCCATTCCACTCCAACGCCATTCCTCCCCAAGGCCAGTCCTTCCCCAATGCCATTCCCTCCCCAATGTCATTCCCACTCCAGGCCATTCCCTCACAAATGCTATTCCCTCACAAACACCATTCCACCTCAAACTCCATGCCCTCTCAATCACTACAACCTCTCAAACACCATTCCCTCTCAATCTCCATACCACCTCAAACTCCCTGCCCTCTCAAACTCCATGCCCTCTCAATCACTACTCCTTCTCATACTCCATTCCCTTCAAACTCCATGCCTTCTCAAACTCCATGCACTCTTAAGCTACATTCCCACTCAAACTCCAATCCCTCTCAAACTCCATTCTCTCTCAAAATCCATTCAATCTCAAACTGCATTCCCTCTCAAACTCCATTCTTTCTCAAACTCCATGCCTTCTCAATCACTACACCCTCTCAAACTCAATTCCCGCTCAAACTCCATTCCACCTCATACTCCATTCCACCTCAAACTCCATTCAACCTCAAACCCCATTCCACCTCAAACTCCATTCCCTCTCAAAATCCATTCCTCTCAAACTCCATTCCCTCTCAATCTCCATTCCCTCTCAATCTCATTACCACCTCAAACTCCCTGCCATCTCAAAGCCCATGCCCTCTCAAACTACATTACCTCTCAAACTACATTACCTATCAAACTCCATTCCCTCTCAAACTCCATTCCACCCCAAACACCATTCCAACTCAAACACCATTCCAACACAAACACCATTCCAACTCAAACACCATTCCAACTCAAACTCCATTCCCTCTCAAACACCATTAGCTCTCAAACTCCATTCCATCTCAAACTCCATTCCCCCTCAAACTCCATTCCATCTCAAACTCCATTCCACCTCAAACTCCATTCCCTCTCAAACTCCATTCCCTCTCAAACTCCATTCCCTCTCAAACTCCATTCCTTCACAAAGCCTATTCCACCTCAAACACCATTCCCTCTCAAACTCCATTCCCTCTCAAACACTATTCCACCTCAAAAACCATTCCCTCTCAAACACAATTCCCACTCAAACTCCATTCAACCCGAAACTCCTTTCAAACTCAAACTCCATTCAACCTCAAACATCATTCGCTCTCAAACTCCATTCGCTCTCAAACTCCATTCCACCTCAAACTCAATTCCACCTCAAACTCAATTCCACCTCAAACACTACTCCCTCTCAAACTCCATTCCACCTCAAACTCAATTCCCTCTCAAACACCATTCCCTCACCAACACCATTCCCTCACCAACACCATTCCCTCACCAACACCATTCCCTCACCAACACCATTCCAGCTCAAACTCCATTCCACTTCATACTCCATTCCCTCTCAAACTGCATTCCATCTCAAACTCCATTCCCTCTCAAACTCCATTCCCTCTCAAACTCCATTCCCTCTCAAACTCCATGCCCTCTCAAACTCCATGCCCTCTCCAACTCCATGCCCTCTCAATCACTACTCCCTCTCAAACACCATTCGCTCTCAAACTCCATTCATCCTCAAACTCCATTCCCTCTCAAACTCCATGACCTCTCAATCACTACTCCTTCTCATACTCCATTCCCTCAAACTCCATGCCCTCTCAAACTACTTTCCTTCTCATACTCCCTGCCCTCTCAAACTGCATTCCCTCTCAAACTCCATGCCCTCTCAAACTCCATGCCCTCTCCAACTCCATGCCCTCTCAATCACTACTCCCTCTCAAACACCATTCGCTCTCAAACTCCATTCATCCTCAAACTCCCTGCCCTCTCAAACTCCATGCACTCTCAAACTACATTCAACCTCAAACTCCATTCCACCTCAAACACCATTCCAACTCAAACACCATTCCAACACAAACACCATTCCAACACAAACACCATTCCCACTCAAACTCCATTCCACCTCAAACTCCATTCCACCTCAAACTGCATTCCCTCTCAAACTCCATGCATTCTCAATCACTACACCCTCTCAAACTCCATTCCCGCTCAAACTCCATTCCACCTCATACTCCATTCCACCTCAAACTCCATTCATCCTCAAACCCCATTCCACCTCAAACTCCATTCCCTCTCAAAATCCATTCCTCTCAAACTCCATTCCTCTCAAACTCCATTCCCTCCCAAACTCCATTCCCTCCCGAATGCCATTCCACTCCAACGCCATTCCTCCACAAGGACAGTCCCTTCCCAATGCCATTCGCTCCCCAACGTCATTCCCTCTCCAGTCCATTCCCGCTAGAACGCTATTCCCTCACAAACACCATTCCACCTCAAAGTCCATGCACTCTCAAACTCCATGCCCTCTCAATCACTACAAACTCTCAAACACCATTCCCTCTCAATCTCCATTCCCTCTCAATCTCATTACCACCTCAAACTCCCTGCCCTCTCAATCACTACACCCTCTCATACAGAATTCCCTCTCAAACTCCATTCCCTCTCAAACTCCCTGCCCTCTCAAACTCCCTGCCTTCTCAAACTCCATGCCCTCTTAATATACATTCAACCTCAAACTCCATTCCACCTCAAACACCATTCCAACTCAAACACCATTCCAACACAAACACCATTCCAACTCAAACACCATTCCCTCTCAAACTCCATTCCACCTCAAACTCCATTCCACCTCAAACTCCCTTCCACCTCAAACTCCATTCCCTCTCAAACACCATTAGCTCTCAAACTCCATTCCACCTCAAACTTCATTCCACATCAAACTCCATTCCCCCTCAAACTCCAATCCACCTCAAACACCATTTCCTCTCCAACACCATTCCACCTCAAACTCCATTCCCTCTCAAACACAATTCCTCTCAAACACAATTCCTCTCAAACACCATTCCACCTCAAACTCCATTCCACCTCAAACCCCATTCCAGCTCAAACTCCATTCCCTCTCAAAATCCATTCCTCTCAAACACCATTCCTCTCAAACTCCATTCCTCTCAAACTCCATTCCTCTCAAACTCCATTCCTTCACAAACACTATTCCACCTCAAACACAATTCCCTCTCAATCTCCATTCCAACTCAAACGCGATTCCCTCCCAAACTCCATTCCCTCCCCAATGCCATTCCACTCCAACGCCATTCCTCCCCAAGGCCAGTCCTTCCCCAATGCCATTCCCTCCCCAATGTCATTCCCACTCCAGGCCATTCCCTCACAAATGCTATTCCCTCACAAACACCATTCCACCTCAAACTCCATGCCCTCTCAATCACTACAACCTCTCAAACACCATTCCCTCTCAATCTCCATACCACCTCAAACTCCCTGCCCTCTCAAACTCCATGCCCTCTCAATCACTACTCCTTCTCATACTCCATTCCCTTCAAACTCCATGCCTTCTCAAACTCCATGCACTCTTAAGCTACATTCCCACTCAAACTCCAATCCCTCTCAAACTCCATTCTCTCTCAAAATCCATTCAATCTCAAACTGCATTCCCTCTCAAACTCCATTCTTTCTCAAACTCCATGCCTTCTCAATCACTACACCCTCTCAAACTCAATTCCCGCTCAAACTCCATTCCACCTCATACTCCATTCCACCTCAAACTCCATTCAACCTCAAACCCCATTCCACCTCAAACTCCATTCCCTCTCAAAATCCATTCCTCTCAAACTCCATTCCCTCTCAATCTCCATTCCCTCTCAATCTCATTACCACCTCAAACTCCCTGCCATCGCAAACTCCATGCCCTCTCAAACTACATTACCTCTCAAACTACATTACCTATCAAACTCCATTCCCTCTCAAACTCCATTCCACCCCAAACACCATTCCAACTCAAACACCATTCCAACACAAACACCATTCCAACTCAAACACCATTCCAACTCAAACTCCATTCCCTCTCAAACACCATTAGCTCTCAAACTCCATTCCCCCTCAAACTCCATTCCCCCTCAAACTCCATTCCACCTCAAACTCCATTCCCCCTCAAACTCCATTCCCCCTCAAACTCCAATCCACCTCAAACACCATTTCCTCTCCAACACCATTCCCTCTCAAACGACATTCCTCTCAAACGACATTCCTCTCAAACTCCATTCCCTCTCAAACTCCATTCCCTCTCAAACTCCATTCCCTCTCAAACTCCATTCCTTCACAAAGCCTATTCCACCTCAAACACCATTCCCTCTCAAACTCCATTCCCCCTCAAACTCCATTCCCCCTCAAACTCCAATCCACCTCAAACACCATTTCCTCTCCAACACCATTCCCTCTCCAACACCATTCCACCTCAAACTCCATTCCCTCTCAAACGACATTCCTCTCAAACGACATTCCTCTCAAACTCCATTCCCTCTCAAACTCCATTCCCTCTCAAACTCCATTCCTTCACAAACACTATTCCTCCTCAAACACCATTCCCTCTCAAACTCCATTCCCTCTCAAACACTATTCCTCTCAAACACTATTCCACCTCAAAAACCATTCCCTCTCAAACACAATTCCCACTCAAACTCCATTCAACCCGAAACTCCTTTCAAACTCAAACTCCATTCAACCTCAAACATCATTCGCTCTCAAACTCCATTCGCTCTCAAACTCCATTCCACCTCAAACTCAATGCCACCTCAAACTCAATTCCACCTCAAACACTACTCCCTCTCAAACTCCATTCCACCTCAAACTCAATTCCCTCTCAAACACCATTCCCTCACCAACACCATTCCCTCACCAACACCATTCCAGCTCAAAATCCATTCCACTTCATACTCCATTCCCTCTCAAACTGCATTCCATCTCAAACTCCATTCCCTCTCAAACTCCATTCCCTCTCAAACTCCATTCCCTCTCAAACTCCATGCCCTCTCCAACTCCATGCCCTCTCAATCACTACTCCCTCTCAAACACCATTCGCTCTCAAACTCCATTCATCCTCAAACTCCATTCCCTCTCAAACTCCATGACCTCTCAATCACTACTCCTTCTCATACTCCATTCCCTTCAAACTCCATGCCCTCTCAAACTACTTTCCTTCTCATACTCCCTGCCCTCTCAATCTGCATTCCCTCTCAAACTCCAAGCCCTCTCAAACTCCATGCCCTCTCCAACTCCATGCCCTCTCAATCACTACTCCCTCTCAAACACCATTCGCTCTCAAACTCCATTCATCCTCAAACTCCCTGCCCTCTCAAACTCCATGCACTCTCAAACTACATTCAACCTCAAACTCCATTCCACCTCAAACACCATTCCAACTCAAACACCATTCCAACACAAACACCATTCCAACACAAACACCATTCCCACTCAAACTCCATTCCACCTCAAACTCCATTCCACCTCAAACTCCATTCCACCTCAAACTCCATTCCACCTCAAACTCCATTCCCTCTCAAACACCATTAGCTCTCAAACTCCATTCCACCTCAAACTTCATTCCACATCAAACTCCAATCCACCTCAAACTCCAATCCACCTCAAACACCATTTCCTCTCCAACACCATTCCCTCTCCAACACCATTCCACCTCAAACTCCATTCCCTCTCAAACGACATTCCTCTCAAACTGCATTCCTTCACAAACACTATTCCACCTCAAACACCATTCCCTCTCAAACACAATTCCTCTCAAACACCATTCCACCTCAAACTCCATTCCACCTCAAACCACATTCCAGCTCAAACTCCATTCCCTCTCAAAATCCATTCCTCTCAAACACCATTCCTCTCAAACTCCATTCCTCTCAAACTCCATTCCTCTCAAACTCCATTCCTCTCAAACTCCATTCCCTCACAAACTCCATTCCCTCACAAACACCATTTGACCTCAAACACCATTCCCTCTCAAACTCCATTCCCTCCCAAACTCCGTTCCCTCCCCAATGCCATTCCACTCCAACGCCATTCCTCCCCAAGGCCAGTCCTTCCCCAATGCCATTCCTTGCCCAACGTCATTCCCTCTCCAGGCCATTCCCTCACAAACGCTATTCCCTCACAAACACCATTCCACCTCAAACTCCATGCCATCTCAATCACTACAACCTCTCAAACACCATTCACTCTCAAACACCATTTCCTCTCCAACACCATTCCCTCTCCAACTCCATTCCCTCTCCAACTCCATTCCCTCTCAAACGACATTCCTCTCAAACTCCATTCCCTCTCAAACTCCATTCCCTCTCAAACTCCATTCCCTCTCAAACTCCATTCCCTCTGAAACTCCATTCCCTCTCAATCTCCATTCCTTCACAAACACTATTCCACCTCAAACACCATTCCCTCTCAAACTCCATTCCCTCTCAAACACTATTCCTCTCAAACACTATTCCACATCAAAAACCATTCCCTCTCAAACACAATTCCCACTCAAACTCCATTCAACCCGAAACTCCTTTCAAACTCAAACTCCATTCAACCTCAAACATCATTCGCTCTCAAACTCCATTCGCTCTCAAACTCCATTCCCTCTCAAACACCATTCCAACTCAAACTCAATTCCACCTCAAACTCAATTCCACCTCAAACTCAATTCCACCTCAAACACTACTCCCTCTCAAACTCCATTCCACCTCAAACTCAATTCCCTCTCAATCACCATTCCCTCACCAACACCATTCCAGCTCAAACTCCATTCCCTCTCAAACTGCATTCCATCTCAAACTCCATGCCCTCTTAAACTCCATGCCCTCTCAAACTCCATGCCCTCTCCAACTCCATGCCCTCTCAATCACTACTCCCTCTCAAACACCATTCGCTCTCAAACTCCATTCATCCTCAAACTCCATTCCCTCTCAAACTCCATGACCTCTCAATCACTACTCCTTCTCATACTCCATTCCCTTCAAACTCCATGCCCTCTCAAACTACTTTCCTTCTCATACTCCCTGCCCTCTCAAACTGCATTCCCTCTCAAACTGCATTCCCTCTCAAACTCCATGCATTCTCAATCACTACACCCTCTCAAACTCCATTCCCGCTCAAACTCCATTCCACCTCATACTCCATTCCACCTCAAACTCCATTCATCCTCAAACCCCATTCCACCTCAAACTCCATTCCCTCTCAAAATCCATTCCTCTCAAACTCCATTCCTCTCAAACTCCATTCCCTCCCAAACTCCATTCCCTCCCAAATGCCATTCCACTCCAACGCCATTCCTCCACAAGGACAGTCCCTTCCCAATGCCATTCGCTCCCCAACGTCATTCCCTCTCCAGTCCATTCCCGCTAGAACGCTATTCCCTCACAAACACCATTCCACCTCAAAGTCCATGCACTCTCAAACTCCATGCCCTCTCAATCACTACAAACTCTCAAACACCATTCCCTCTCAATCTCCATTCCCTCTCAATCTCATTACCACCTCAAACTCCCTGCCCTCTCAATCACTACACCCTCTCATACACAATTCCCTCTCAAACTCCATTCCCTCTCAAACTCCCTGCCCTCTCAAACTCCCTGCCCTCTCAAACTCCATGCCCTCTTAATATACATTCAACCTCAAACTCCATTCCACCTCAAACACCATTCCAACTCAAACACCATTCCAACACAAACACCATTCCAACTCAAACACCATTCCCTCTCAAACTCCATTCCACCTCAAACTCCATTCCACCTCAAACTCCCTTCCACCTCAAACTCCATTCCCTCTCAAACACCATTAGCTCTCAAACTCCATTCCACCTCAAACTTCATTCCACATCAAACTCCATTCCCCCTCAAACTCCAATCCACCTCAAACACCATTTCCTCTCCAACACCATTCCACCTCAAACTCCATTCCCTCTCAAACGACATTCCTCTCAAACTGCATTCCTTCACAAACACTATTCCGCCTCAAACACCATTCCCTCTCAAACACAATTCCTCTCAAACACAATTCCTCTCAAACACCATTCCACCTCAAACTCCATTCCACCTCAAACCCCATTCCAGCTCAAACTCCATTCCCTCTCAAAATCCATTCCTCTCAAACACCATTCCTCTCAAACTCCATTCCTCTCAAACTCCATTCCTCTCAAACTCCATTCCTTCACAAACACTATTCCACCTCAAACACAATTCCCTCTCAATCTCCATTCCAACTCAAACGCGATTCCCTCCCAAACTCCATTCCCTCCCCAATGCCATTCCACTCCAACGCCATTCCTCCCCAAGGCCAGTCCTTCCCCAATGCCATTCCCTCCCCAATGTCATTCCCACTCCAGGCCATTCCCTCACAAATGCTATTCCCTCACAAACACCATTCCACCTCAAACTCCATGCCCTCTCAATCACTACAACCTCTCAAACACCATTCCCTCTCAATCTCCATACCACCTCAAACTCCCTGCCCTCTCAAACTCCATGCCCTCTCAATCACTACTCCTTCTCATACTCCATTCCCTTCAAACTCCATGCCTTCTCAAACTCCATGCACTCTTAAGCTACATTCCCACTCAAACTCCAATCCCTCTCAAACTCCATTCTCTCTCAAAATCCATTCAATCTCAAACTGCATTCCCTCTCAAACTCCATTCTTTCTCAAACTCCATGCCTTCTCAATCACTACACCCTCTCAAACTCAATTCCCGCTCAAACTCCATTCCACCTCATACTCCATTCCACCTCAAACTCCATTCAACCTCAAACCCCATTCCACCTCAAACTCCATTCCCTCTCAAAATCCATTCCTCTCAAACTCCATTCCCTCTCAATCTCCATTCCCTCTCAATCTCATTACCACCTCAAACTCCCTGCCATCGCAAACTCCATGCCCTCTCAAACTACATTACCTCTCAAACTACATTACCTATCAAACTCCATTCCCTCTCAAACTCCATTCCACCCCAAACACCATTCCAACTCAAACACCATTCCAACACAAACACCATTCCAACTCAAACACCATTCCAACTCAAACTCCATTCCCTCTCAAACACCATTAGCTCTCAAACTCCATTCCATCTCAAACTCCATTCCCCCTCAAACTCCATTCCACCTCAAACTCCATTCCACCTCAAACTCCATTCCCCCTCAAACTCCATTCCCCCTCAAACTCCAATCCACCTCAAACACCATTTCCTCTCCAACACCATTCCCTCTCAAACGACATTCCTCTCAAACGACATTCCTCTCAAACTCCATTCCCTCTCAAACTCCATTCCCTCTCAAACTCCATTCCCTCTCAAACTCCATTCCTTCACAAAGCCTATTCCACCTCAAACACCATTCCCTCTCAAACTCCATTCCCTCTCAAACACTATTCCACCTCAAAAACCATTCCCTCTCAAACACAATTCCCACTCAAACTCCATTCAACCCGAAACTCCTTTCAAACTCAAACTCCATTCAACCTCAAACATCATTCGCTCTCAAACTCCATTCGCTCTCAAACTCCATTCCACCTCAAACTCAATTCCACCTCAAATTCAATTCCACCTCAAACACTACTCCCTCTCAAACTCCATTCCACCTCAAACTCAATTCCCTCTCAAACACCATTCCCTCACCAACACCATTCCCTCACCAACACCATTCCAGCTCAAACTCCATTCCACTTCATACTCCATTCCCTCTCAAACTGCATTCCATCTCAAACTCCATTCCCTCTCAAACTCCATTCCCTCTCAAACTCCATTCCCTCTCAAACTCCATGCCCTCTCAAACTCCATGCCCTCTCCAACTCCATGCCCTCTCAATCACTACTCCCTCTCAAACACCATTCGCTCTCAAACTCCATTCATCCTCAAACTCCATTCCCTCTCAAACTCCATGACCTCTCAATCACTACTCCTTCTCATACTCCATTCCCTTCAAACTCCATGCCCTCTCAAACTACTTTCCTTCTCATACTCCCTGCCCTCTCAAACTGCATTCCCTCTCAAACTCCATGCCCTCTCAAACTCCATGCCCTCTCCAACTCCATGCCCTCTCAATCACTACTCCCTCTCAAACACCATTCGCTCTCAAACTCCATTCATCCTCAAACTCCCTGCCCTCTCAAACTCCATGCACTCTCAAACTACATTCAACCTCAAACTCCATTCCACCTCAAACACCATTCCAACTCAAACACCATTCCAACACAAACACCATTCCAACACAAACACCATTCCCACTCAAACTCCATTCCACCTCAAACTCCATTCCACCTCAAACTGCATTCCCTCTCAAACTCCATGCATTCTCAATCACTACACCCTCTCAAACTCCATTCCCGCTCAAACTCCATTCCACCTCATACTCCATTCCACCTCAAACTCCATTCATCCTCAAACCCCATTCCACCTCAAACTCCATTCCCTCTCAAAATCCATTCCTCTCAAACTCCATTCCTCTCAAACTCCATTCCCTCCCAAATGCCATTCCACTCCAACGACATTCCTCCACAAGGACAGTCCCTTCCCAATGCCATTCGCTCCCCAACGTCATTCCCTCTCCAGTCCATTCCCGCTAGAACGCTATTCCCTCACAAACACCATTCCACCTCAAAGTCCATGCACTCTCAAACTCCATGCCCTCTCAATCACTACAAACTCTCAAACACCATTCCCTCTCAATCTCCATTCCCTCTCAATCTCATTACCACCTCAAACTCCCTGCCCTCTCAATCACTACACCCTCTCATACAGAATTCCCTCTCAAACTCCATTCCCTCTCAAACTCCAATCCCTCTCAAACTCCCTGCCCTCTCAAACTCCCTGCCCTCTCAAACTCCCTGCCCTCTCAAGCTCCATTCCACCTCAAACACCATTCCAACTCAAACACCATTCCAACACAAACACCATTCCAACTCAAACACCATTCCCTCTCAAACTCCATTCCACCTCAAACTCCATTCCACCTCAAACTCCCTTCCACCTCAAACTCCCTTCCACCTCAAACTCCCTTCCACCTCAAAC
This sequence comes from Hemitrygon akajei, assembly GCF_048418815.1. NCBI lineage: Eukaryota > Metazoa > Chordata > Chondrichthyes > Myliobatiformes > Dasyatidae > Hemitrygon > Hemitrygon akajei. Next base: position 80,550,313 of record NC_133125.1, on the reverse strand, counting down.
TCCATTCCCTCTCAAACACCATTAGCTCTCAAACTCCATTCCACCTCAAACTTCATTCCACATCAAACTCCATTCCCCCTCAAACTCCAATCCACCTCAAACACCATTTCCTCTCCAACACCATTCCACCTCAAACTCCATTCCCTCTCAAACGACATTCCTCTCAAACTGCATTCCTTCACAAACACTATTCCGCCTCAAACACCATTCCCTCTCAAACACAATTCCTCTCAAACACAATTCCTCTCAAACACCATTCCACCTCAAACTCCATTCCACCTCAAACCCCATTCCAGCTCAAACTCCATTCCCTCTCAAAATCCATTCCTCTCAAACACCATTCCTCTCAAACTCCATTCCTCTCAAACTCCATTCCTCTCAAACTCCATTCCTCTCAAACTCCATTCCTTCACAAACACTATTCCACCTCAAACACAATTCCCTCTCAATCTCCATTCCAACTCAAACGCGATTCCCACCAAACTCCATTCCCTCCCCAATGCCATTCCACTCCAACGCCATTCCTCCCCAAGGCCAGTCCTTCCCCAATGCCATTCCCTCCCCAATGTCATTCCCACTCCAGGCCATTCCCTCACAAATGCTATTCCCTCACAAACACCATTCCACCTCAAACTCCATGCCCTCTCAATCACTACAACCTCTCAAACACCATTCCCTCTCAATCTCCATACCACCTCAAACTCCCTGCCCTCTCAAACTCCATGCCCTCTCAATCACTACTCCTTCTCATACTCCATTCCCTTCAAACTCCATGCCTTCTCAAACTCCATGCACTCTTAAGCTACATTCCCACTCAAACTCCAATCCCTCTCAAACTCCATTCTCTCTCAAAATCCATTCAATCTCAAACTGCATTCCCTCTCAAACTCCATTCTTTCTCAAACTCCATGCCTTCTCAATCACTACACCCTCTCAAACTCAATTCCCGCTCAAACTCCATTCCACCTCATACTCCATTCCACCTCAAACTCCATTCAACCTCAAACCCCATTCCACCTCAAACTCCATTCCCTCTCAAAATCCATTCCTCTCAAACTCCATTCCCTCTCAATCTCCATTCCCTCTCAATCTCATTACCACCTCAAACTCCCTGCCATCTCAAACTCCATGCCCTCTCAAACTACATTACCTCTCAAACTACATTACCTATCAAACTCCATTCCCTCTCAAACTCCATTCCACCCCAAACACCATTCCAACTCAAACACCATTCCAACACAAACACCATTCCAACTCAAACACCATTCCAACTCAAACTCCATTCCCTCTCAAACACCATTAGCTCTCAAACTCCATTCCATCTCAAACTCCATTCCCCCTCAAACTCCATTCCATCTCAAACTCCATTCCACCTCAAACTCCATTCCCTCTCAAACTCCATTCCCTCTCAAACTCCATTCCCTCTCAAACTCCATTCCTTCACAAAGCCTATTCCACCTCAAACACCATTCCCTCTCAAACTCCATTCCCTCTCAAACACTATTCCACCTCAAAAACCATTCCCTCTCAAACACAATTCCCACTCAAACTCCATTCAACCCGAAACTCCTTTCAAACTCAAACTCCATTCAACCTCAAACATCATTCGCTCTCAAACTCCATTCGCTCTCAAACTCCATTCCACCTCAAACTCAATTCCACCTCAAATTCAATTCCACCTCAAACACTACTCCCTCTCAAACTCCATTCCACCTCAAACTCAATTCCCTCTCAAACACCATTCCCTCACCAACACCATTCCCTCACCAACACCATTCCAGCTCAAACTCCATTCCACTTCATACTCCATTCCATCTCAAACTCCATTCCCTCTCAAACTCCATTCCCTCTCAAACTCCATTCCCTCTCAAACTCCATGCCCTCTCCAACTCCATGCCCTCTCAATCACTACTCCCTCTCAAACACCATTCGCTCTCAAACTCCATTCATCCTCAAACTCCATTCCCTCTCAAACTCCATGACCTCTCAATCACTACTCCTTCTCATACTCCATTCCCTTCAAACTCCATGCCCTCTCAAACTACTTTCCTTCTCATACTCCCTGCCCTCTCAAACTGCATTCCCTCTCAAACTCCAAGCCCTCTCAAACTCCATGCCCTCTCCAACTCCATGCCCTCTCAATCACTACTCCCTCTCAAACACCATTCGCTCTCAAACTCCATTCATCCTCAAACTCCCTGCCCTCTCAAACTCCATGCACTCTCAAACTACATTCAACCTCAAACTCCATTCCACCTCAAACACCATTCCAACTCAAACACCATTCCAACACAAACACCATTCCAACACAAACACCATTCCCACTCAAACTCCATTCCACCTCAAACTCCATTCCACCTCAAACTCCATTCCACCTCAAACTCCATTCCACCTCAAACTCCATTCCCTCTCAAACACCATTAGCTCTCAAACTCCATTCCACCTCAAACTTCATTCCACATCAAACTCCATTCCACATCAAACTCCAATCCACCTCAAACACCATTTCCTCTCCAACACCATTCCCTCTCCAACACCATTCCACCTCAAACTCCATTCCCTCTCAAACGACATTCCTCTCAAACTGCATTCCTTCACAAACACTATTCCACCTCAAACACCATTCCCTCTCAAACACAATTCCTCTCAAACACCATTCCACCTCAAACTCCATTCCACCTCAAACCACATTCCAGCTCAAACTCCATTCCCTCTCAAAATCCATTCCTCTCAAACACCATTCCTCTCAAACTCCATTCCTCTCAAACTCCATTCCTCTCAAACTCCATTCCTCTCAAACTCCATTCCCTCACAAACTCCATTCCCTCACAAACACCATTTGACCTCAAACACCATTCCCTCTCAAACTCCATTCCCTCCCAAACTCCGTTCCCTCCCCAATGCCATTCCACTCCAACGCCATTCCTCCCCAAGGCCAGTCCTTCCCCAATGCCATTCCTTGCCCAACGTCATTCCCTCTCCAGGCCATTCCCTCACAAACGCTATTCCCTCACAAACACCATTCCACCTCAAACTCCATGCCATCTCAATCACTACAACCTCTAAAACACCATTCACTCTCAAACACCATTTCCTCTCCAACACCATTCCCTCTCCAACTCCATTCCCTCTCCAACTCCATTCCCTCTCAAACGACATTCCTCTCAAACTCCATTCCCTCTCAAACTCCATTCCCTCTCAAACTCCATTCCCTCTCAAACTCCATTCCCTCTGAAACTCCATTCCCTCTCAATCTCCATTCCTTCACAAACACTATTCCACCTCAAACACCATTCCCTCTCAAACTCCATTCCCTCTCAAACACTATTCCTCTCAAACACTATTCCACATCAAAAACCATTCCCTCTCAAACACAATTCCCACTCAAACTCCATTCAACCCGAAACTCCTTTCAAACTCAAACTCCATTCAACCTCAAACATCATTCGCTCTCAAACTCCATTCGCTCTCAAACTCCATTCCCTCTCAAACACCATTCCAACTCAAACTCAATTCCACCTCAAACTCAATTCCACCTCAAACTCAATTCCACCTCAAACACTACTCCCTCTCAAACTCCATTCCACCTCAAACTCAATTCCCTCTCAATCACCATTCCCTCACCAACACCATTCCAGCTCAAACTCCATTCCCTCTCAAACTGCATTCCATCTCAAACTCCATTCCCTCTCAAACTCCATTCCCTCTCAAACTCCATTCCCTCTCAAACTCCATTCCCTCTTAAACTCCATGCCCTCTTAAACTCCATGCCCTCTCAAACTCCATGCCCTCTCCAACTCCATGCCCTCTCAATCACTACTCCCTCTCAAACACCATTCGCTCTCAAACTCCATTCATCCTCAAACTCCATTCCCTCTCAAACTCCATGACCTCTCAATCACTACTCCTTCTCATACTCCATTCCCTTCAAACTCCATGCCCTCTCAAACTACTTTCCTTCTCATACTCCCTGCCCTCTCAAACTGCATTCCCTCTCAAACTGCATTCCCTCTCAAACTCCATGCATTCTCAATCACTACACCCTCTCAAACTCCATTCCCGCTCAAACTCCATTCCACCTCATACTCCATTCCACCTCAAACTCCATTCATCCTCAAACCCCATTCCACCTCAAACTCCATTCCCTCTCAAAATCCATTCCTCTCAAACTCCATTCCTCTCAAACTCCATTCCCTCCCAAACTCCATTCCCTCCCAAATGCCATTCCACTCCAACGCCATTCCTCCACAAGGACAGTCCCTTCCCAATGCCATTCGCTCCCCAACGTCATTCCCTCTCCAGTCCATTCCCGCTAGAACGCTATTCCCTCACAAACACCATTCCACCTCAAAGTCCATGCACTCTCAAACTCCATGCCCTCTCAATCACTACAAACTCTCAAACACCATTCCCTCTCAATCTCCATTCCCTCTCAATCTCATTACCACCTCAAACTCCCTGCCCTCTCAATCACTACACCCTCTCATACACAATTCCCTCTCAAACTCCATTCCCTCTCAAACTCCCTGCCCTCTCAAACTCCCTGCCCTCTCAAACTCCATGCCCTCTTAATATACATTCAACCTCAAACTCCATTCCACCTCAAACACCATTCCAACTCAAACACCATTCCAACACAAACACCATTCCAACTCAAACACCATTCCCTCTCAAACTCCATTCCACCTCAAACTCCATTCCACCTCAAACTCCCTTCCACCTCAAACTCCATTCCCTCTCAAACACCATTAGCTCTCAAACTCCATTCCACCTCAAACTTCATTCCACATCAAACTCCATTCCCCCTCAAACTCCAATCCACCTCAAACACCATTTCCTCTCCAACACCATTCCACCTCAAACTCCATTCCCTCTCAAACGACATTCCTCTCAAACTGCATTCCTTCACAAACACTATTCCGCCTCAAACACCATTCCCTCTCAAACACAATTCCTCTCAAACACAATTCCTCTCAAACACCATTCCACCTCAAACTCCATTCCACCTCAAACCCCATTCCAGCTCAAACTCCATTCCCTCTCAAAATCCATTCCTCTCAAACACCATTCCTCTCAAACTCCATTCCTCTCAAACTCCATTCCTCTCAAACTCCATTCCTTCACAAACACTATTCCACCTCAAACACAATTCCCTCTCAATCTCCATTCCAACTCAAACGCGATTCCCTCCCAAACTCCATTCCCTCCCCAATGCCATTCCACTCCAACGCCATTCCTCCCCAAGGCCAGTCCTTCCCCAATGCCATTCCCTCCCCAATGTCATTCCCACTCCAGGCCATTCCCTCACAAATGCTATTCCCTCACAAACACCATACCACCTCAAACTCCCTGCCCTCTCAAACTCCATGCCCTCTCAATCACTACTCCTTCTCATACTCCATTCCCTTCAAACTCCATGCCTTCTCAAACTCCATGCACTCTTAAGCTACATTCCCACTCAAACTCCAATCCCTCTCAAACTCCATTCTCTCTCAAAATCCATTCAATCTCAAACTGCATTCCCTCTCAAACTCCATTCTTTCTCAAACTCCATGCCTTCTCAATCACTACACCCTCTCAAACTCAATTCCCGCTCAAACTCCATTCCACCTCATACTCCATTCCACCTCAAACTCCATTCAACCTCAAACCCCATTCCACCTCAAACTCCATTCCCTCTCAAAATCCATTCCTCTCAAACTCCATTCCCTCTCAATCTCCATTCCCTCTCAATCTCATTACCACCTCAAACTCCCTGCCATCGCAAACTCCATGCCCTCTCAAACTACATTACCTCTCAAACTACATTACCTATCAAACTCCATTCCCTCTCAAACTCCATTCCACCCCAAACACCATTCCAACTCAAACACCATTCCAACACAAACACCATTCCAACTCAAACACCATTCCAACTCAAACTCCATTCCCTCTCAAACACCATTAGCTCTCAAACTCCATTCCATCTCAAACTCCATTCCCCCTCAAACTCCATTCCACCTCAAACTCCATTCCACCTCAAACTCCATTCCCCCTCAAACTCCATTCCCCCTCAAACTCCAATCCACCTCAAACACCATTTCCTCTCCAACACCATTCCCTCTCAAACGACATTCCTCTCAAACGACATTCCTCTCAAACTCCATTCCCTCTCAAACTCCATTCCCTCTCAAACTCCATTCCCTCTCAAACTCCATTCCTTCACAAAGCCTATTCCACCTCAAACACCATTCCCTCTCAAACTCCATTCCCTCTCAAACACTATTCCACCTCAAAAACCATTCCCTCTCAAACACAATTCCCACTCAAACTCCATTCAACCCGAAACTCCTTTCAAACTCAAACTCCATTCAACCTCAAACATCATTCGCTCTCAAACTCCATTCGCTCTCAAACTCCATTCCACCTCAAACTCAATTCCACCTCAAATTCAATTCCACCTCAAACACTACTCCCTCTCAAACTCCATTCCACCTCAAACTCAATTCCCTCTCAAACACCATTCCCTCACCAACACCATTCCCTCACCAACACCATTCCAGCTCAAACTCCATTCCACTTCATACTCCATTCCCTCTCAAACTGCATTCCATCTCAAACTCCATTCCCTCTCAAACTCCATTCCCTCTCAAACTCCATTCCCTCTCAAACTCCATGCCCTCTCAAACTCCATGCCCTCTCCAACTCCATGCCCTCTCAATCACTACTCCCTCTCAAACACCATTCGCTCTCAAACTCCATTCATCCTCAAACTCCATTCCCTCTCAAACTCCATGACCTCTCAATCACTACTCCTTCTCATACTCCATTCCCTTCAAACTCCATGCCCTCTCAAACTACTTTCCTTCTCATACTCCCTGCCCTCTCAAACTGCATTCCCTCTCAAACTCCATGCCCTCTCAAACTCCATGCCCTCTCCAACTCCATGCCCTCTCAATCACTACTCCCTCTCAAACACCATTCGCTCTCAAACTCCATTCATCCTCAAACTCCCTGCCCTCTCAAACTCCATGCACTCTCAAACTACATTCAACCTCAAACTCCATTCCACCTCAAACACCATTCCAACTCAAACACCATTCCAACACAAACACCATTCCAACACAAACACCATTCCCACTCAAACTCCATTCCACCTCAAACTCCATTCCACCTCAAACTGCATTCCCTCTCAAACTCCATGCATTCTCAATCACTACACCCTCTCAAACTCCATTCCCGCTCAAACTCCATTCCACCTCATACTCCATTCCACCTCAAACTCCATTCATCCTCAAACCCCATTCCACCTCAAACTCCATTCCCTCTCAAAATCCATTCCTCTCAAACTCCATTCCTCTCAAACTCCATTCCCTCCCAAACTCCATTCCCTCCCAAATGCCATTCCACTCCAACGACATTCCTCCACAAGGACAGTCCCTTCCCAATGCCATTCGCTCCCCAACGTCATTCCCTCTCCAGTCCATTCCCGCTAGAACGCTATTCCCTCACAAACACCATTCCACCTCAAAGTCCATGCACTCTCAAACTCCATGCCCTCTCAATCACTACAAACTCTCAAACACCATTCCCTCTCAATCTCCATTCCCTCTCAATCTCATTACCACCTCAAACTCCCTGCCCTCTCAATCACTACACCCTCTCATACAGAATTCCCTCTCAAACTCCATTCCCTCTCAAACTCCAATCCCTCTCAAACTCCCTGCCCTCTCAAACTCCCTGCCCTCTCAAACTCCCTGCCCTCTCAAACTCCCTGCCCTCTCAAGCTCCATTCCACCTCAAACACCATTCCAACTCAAACACCATTCCAACACAAACACCATTCCAACTCAAACACCATTCCCTCTCAAACTCCATTCCACCTCAAACTCCATTCCACCTCAAACTCCCTTCCACCTCAAACTCCCTTCCACCTCAAACTCCCTTCCACCTCAAACTCCATTCCCTCTCAAACACCATTAGCTCTCAAACTCCATTCCACCTCAAACTTCATTCCACATCAAACTCCATTCCCCCTCAAACTCCAATCCACCTCAAACACCATTTCCTCTCCAACACCATTCCACCTCAAACTCCATTCCCTCTCAAACGACATTCCTCTCAAACTGCATTCCTTCACAAACACTATTCCGCCTCAAACACCATTCCCTCTCAAACACAATTCCTCTCAAACACAATTCCTCTCAAACACCATTCCACCTCAAACTCCATTCCACCTCAAACCCCATTCCAGCTCAAACTCCATTCCCTCTCAAAATCCATTCCTCTCAAACACCATTCCTCTCAAACTCCATTCCTCTCAAACTCCATTCCTCTCAAACTCCATTCCTCTCAAACTCCATTCCTTCACAAACACTATTCCACCTCAAACACAATTCCCTCTCAATCTCCATTCCAACTCAAACGCGATTCCCACCAAACTCCATTCCCTCCCCAATGCCATTCCACTCCAACGCCATTCCTCCCCAAGGCCAGTCCTTCCCCAATGCCATTCCCTCCCCAATGTCATTCCCACTCCAGGCCATTCCCTCACAAATGCTATTCCCTCACAAACACCATTCCACCTCAAACTCCATGCCCTCTCAATCACTACAACCTCTCAAACACCATTCCCTCTCAATCTCCATACCACCTCAAACTCCCTGCCCTCTCAAACTCCATGCCCTCTCAATCACTACTCCTTCTCATACTCCATTCCCTTCAAACTCCATGCCTTCTCAAACTCCATGCACTCTTAAGCTACATTCCCACTCAAACTCCAATCCCTCTCAAACTCCATTCTCTCTCAAAATCCATTCAATCTCAAACTGCATTCCCTCTCAAACTCCATTCTTTCTCAAACTCCATGCCTTCTCAATCACTACACCCTCTCAAACTCAATTCCCGCTCAAACTCCATTCCACCTCATACTCCATTCCACCTCAAACTCCATTCAACCTCAAACCCCATTCCACCTCAAACTCCATTCCCTCTCAAAATCCATTCCTCTCAAACTCCATTCCCTCTCAATCTCCATTCCCTCTCAATCTCATTACCACCTCAAACTCCCTGCCATCTCAAACTCCATGCCCTCTCAAACTACATTACCTCTCAAACTACATTACCTATCAAACTCCATTCCCTCTCAAACTCCATTCCACCCCAAACACCATTCCAACTCAAACACCATTCCAACACAAACACCATTCCAACTCAAACACCATTCCAACTCAAACTCCATTCCCTCTCAAACACCATTAGCTCTCAAACTCCATTCCATCTCAAACTCCATTCCCCCTCAAACTCCATTCCATCTCAAACTCCATTCCACCTCAAACTCCATTCCCTCTCAAACTCCATTCCCTCTCAAACTCCATTCCCTCTCAAACTCCATTCCTTCACAAAGCCTATTCCACCTCAAACACCATTCCCTCTCAAACTCCATTCCCTCTCAAACACTATTCCACCTCAAAAACCATTCCCTCTCAAACACAATTCCCACTCAAACTCCATTCAACCCGAAACTCCTTTCAAACTCAAACTCCATTCAACCTCAAACATCATTCGCTCTCAAACTCCATTCGCTCTCAAACTCCATTCCACCTCAAACTCAATTCCACCTCAAACTCAATTCCACCTCAAACACTACTCCCTCTCAAACTCCATTCCACCTCAAACTCAATTCCCTCTCAAACACCATTCCCTCACCAACACCATTCCCTCACCAACACCATTCCCTCACCAACACCATTCCCTCACCAACACCATTCCAGCTCAAACTCCATTCCACTTCATACTCCATTCCCTCTCAAACTGCATTCCATCTCAAACTCCATTCCCTCTCAAACTCCATTCCCTCTCAAACTCCATTCCCTCTCAAACTCCATGCCCTCTCAAACTCCATGCCCTCTCCAACTCCATGCCCTCTCAATCACTACTCCCTCTCAAACACCATTCGCTCTCAAACTCCATTCATCCTCAAACTCCATTCCCTCTCAAACTCCATGACCTCTCAATCACTACTCCTTCTCATACTCCATTCCCTCAAACTCCATGCCCTCTCAAACTACTTTCCTTCTCATACTCCCTGCCCTCTCAAACTGCATTCCCTCTCAAACTCCATGCCCTCTCAAACTCCATGCCCTCTCCAACTCCATGCCCACTCAATCACTACTCCCTCTCAAACACCATTCGCTCTCAAACTCCATTCATCCTCAAACTCCCTGCCCTCTCAAACTCCATGCACTCTCAAACTACATTCAACCTCAAACTCCATTCCACCTCAAACACCATTCCAACTCAAACACCATTCCAACACAAACACCATTCCAACACAAACACCATTCCCACTCAAACTCCATTCCACCTCAAACTCCATTCCACCTCAAACTGCATTCCCTCTCAAACTCCATGCATTCTCAATCACTACACCCTCTCAAACTCCATTCCCGCTCAAACTCCATTCCACCTCATACTCCATTCCACCTCAAACTCCATTCATCCTCAAACCCCATTCCACCTCAAACTCCATTCCCTCTCAAAATCCATTCCTCTCAAACTCCATTCCTCTCAAACTCCATTCCCTCCCAAACTCCATTCCCTCCCGAATGCCATTCCACTCCAACGCCATTCCTCCACAAGGACAGTCCCTTCCCAATGCCATTCGCTCCCCAACGTCATTCCCTCTCCAGTCCATTCCCGCTAGAACGCTATTCCCTCACAAACACCATTCCACCTCAAAGTCCATGCACTCTCAAACTCCATGCCCTCTCAATCACTACAAACTCTCAAACACCATTCCCTCTCAATCTCCATTCCCTCTCAATCTCATTACCACCTCAAACTCCCTGCCCTCTCAATCACTACACCCTCTCATACAGAATTCCCTCTCAAACTCCATTCCCTCTCAAACTCCCTGCCCTCTCAAACTCCCTGCCTTCTCAAACTCCATGCCCTCTTAATATACATTCAACCTCAAACTCCATTCCACCTCAAACACCATTCCAACTCAAACACCATTCCAACACAAACACCATTCCAACTCAAACACCATTCCCTCTCAAACTCCATTCCACCTCAAACTCCATTCCACCTCAAACTCCATTCCACCTCAAACTCCCTTCCACCTCAAACTCCATTCCCTCTCAAACACCATTAGCTCTCAAACTCCATTCCACCTCAAACTTCATTCCACATCAAACTCCATTCCCCCTCAAACTCCAATCCACCTCAAACACCATTTCCTCTCCAACACCATTCCACCTCAAACTCCATTCCCTCTCAAACACAATTCCTCTCAAACACAATTCCTCTCAAACACCATTCCACCTCAAACTCCATTCCACCTCAAACCCCATTCCAGCTCAAACTCCATTCCCTCTCAAAATCCATTCCTCTCAAACACCATTCCTCTCAAACTCCATTCCTTCACAAACACTATTCCACCTCAAACACAATTCCCTCTCAATCTCCATTCCAACTCAAACGCGATTCCCTCCCAAACTCCATTCCCTCCCCAATGCCATTCCACTCCAACGCCATTCCTCCCCAAGGCCAGTCCTTCCCCAATGCCATTCCCTCCCCAATGTCATTCCCACTCCAGGCCATTCCCTCACAAATGCTATTCCCTCACAAACACCATTCCACCTCAAACTCCATGCCCTCTCAATCACTACAACCTCTCAAACACCATTCCCTCTCAATCTCCATACCACCTCAAACTCCCTGCCCTCTCAAACTCCATGCCCTCTCAATCACTACTCCTTCTCATACTCCATTCCCTTCAAACTCCATGCCTTCTCAAACTCCATGCACTCTTAAGCTACATTCCCACTCAAACTCCAATCCCTCTCAAACTCCATTCTCTCTCAAAATCCATTCAATCTCAAACTGCATTCCCTCTCAAACTCCATTCTTTCTCAAACTCCATGCCTTCTCAATCACTACACCCTCTCAAACTCAATTCCCGCTCAAACTCCATTCCACCTCATACTCCATTCCACCTCAAACTACATTCAACCTCAAACCCCATTCCACCTCAAACTCCATTCCCTCTCAAAATCCATTCCTCTCAAACTCCATTCCCTCTCAATCTCCATTCCCTCTCAATCTCATTACCACCTCAAACTCCCTGCCATCGCAAACTCCATGCCCTCTCAAACTACATTACCTCTCAAACTACATTACCTATCAAACTCCATTCCCTCTCAAACTCCATTCCACCCCAAACACCATTCCAACTCAAACACCATTCCAACACAAACACCATTCCAACTCAAACACCATTCCAACTCAAACTCCATTCCCTCTCAAACACCATTAGCTCTCAAACTCCATTCCCCCTCAAACTCCATTCCCCCTCAAACTCCATTCCACCTCAAACTCCATTCCCCCTCAAACTCCATTCCCCCTCAAACTCCAATCCACCTCAAACACCATTTCCTCTCCAACACCATTCCCTCTCAAACGACATTCCTCTCAAACGACATTCCTCTCAAACTCCATTCCCTCTCAAACTCCATTCCCTCTCAAACTCCATTCCCTCTCAAACTCCATTCCTTCACAAAGCCTATTCCACCTCAAACACCATTCCCTCTCAAACTCCATTCCCCCTCAAACTCCATTCCCCCTCAAACTCCATTCCCCCTCAAACTCCAATCCACCTCAAACACCATTTCCTCTCCAACACCATTCCCTCTCCAACACCATTCCACCTCAAACTCCATTCCCTCTCAAACGACATTCCTCTCAAACGACATTCCTCTCAAACTCCATTCCCTCTCAAACTCCATTCCCTCTCAAACTCCATTCCTTCACAAACACTATTCCTCCTCAAACACCATTCCCTCTCAAACTCCATTCCCTCTCAAACACTATTCCTCTCAAACACTATTCCACCTCAAAAACCATTCCCTCTCAAACACAATTCCCACTCAAACTCCATTCAACCCGAAACTCCTTTCAAACTCAAACTCCATTCAACCTCAAACATCATTCGCTCTCAAACTCCATTCGCTCTCAAACTCCATTCCACCTCAAACTCAATTCCACCTCAAACTCAATTCCACCTCAAACACTACTCCCTCTCAAACTCCATTCCACCTCAAACTCAATTCCCTCTCAAACACCATTCCCTCACCAACACCATTCCCTCACCAACACCATTCCAGCTCAAAATCCATTCCACTTCATACTCCATTCCCTCTCAAACTGCATTCCATCTCAAACTCCATTCCCTCTCAAACACCATTCGCTCTCAAACTCCATTCATCCTCAAACTCCATTCCCTCTCAAACTCCATGACCTCTCAATCACTACTCCTTCTCATACTCAATTCCCTTCAAACTCCATGCCCTCTCAAACTACTTTCCTTCTCATACTCCCTGCCCTCTCAAACTGCATTCCCTCTCAAACTCCAAGCCCTCTCAAACTCCATGCCCTCTCCAACTCCATGCCCTCTCAATCACTACTCCCTCTCAAACACCATTCGCTCTCAAACTCCATTCATCCTCAAACTCCCTGCCCTCTCAAACTCCATGCACTCTCAAACTACATTCAACCTCAAACTCCATTCCACCTCAAACACCATTCCAACTCAAACACCATTCCAACACAAACACCATTCCAACACAAACACCATTCCCACTCAAACTCCATTCCACCTCAAACTCCATTCCACCTCAAACTCCATTCCACCTCAAACTCCATTCCACCTCAAACTCCATTCCACCTCAAACTCCATGCCTTCTCAAACTCCATGCACTCTTAAGCTACATTCCCACTCAAACTCCAATCCCTCTCAAACTCCATTCTCTCTCAAAATCCATTCAATCTCAAACTGCATTCCCTCTCAAACTCCATTCTTTCTCAAACTCCATGCCTTCTCAATCACTACACCCTCTCAAACTCAATTCCCGCTCAAACTCCATTCCACCTCATACTCCATTCCACCTCAAACTCCATTCAACCTCAAACCCCATTCCACCTCAAACTCCATTCCCTCTCAAAATCCATTCCTCTCAAACTCCATTCCCTCTCAATCTCCATTCCCTCTCAATCTCATTACCACCTCAAACTCCCTGCCATCGCAAACTCCATGCCCTCTCAAACTACATTACCTCTCAAACTACATTACCTATCAAACTCCATTCCCTCTCAAACTCCATTCCACCCCAAACACCATTCCAACTCAAACACCATTCCAACACAAACACCATTCCAACTCAAACACCATTCCAACTCAAACTCCATTCCCTCTCAAACACCATTAGCTCTCAAACTCCATTCCCCCTCAAACTCCATTCCCCCTCAAACTCCATTCCACCTCAAACTCCATTCCCCCTCAAACTCCATTCCCCCTCAAACTCCAATCCACCTCAAACACCATTTCCTCTCCAACACCATTCCCTCTCAAACGACATTCCTCTCAAACGACATTCCTCTCAAACTCCATTCCCTCTCAAACTCCATTCCCTCTCAAACTCCATTCCCTCTCAAACTCCATTCCTTCACAAAGCCTATTCCACCTCAAACACCATTCCCTCTCAAACTCCATTCCCCCTCAAACTCCATTCCCCCTCAAACTCCATTCCCCCTCAAACTCCATTCCCCCTCAAACTCCAATCCACCTCAAACACCATTTCCTCTCCAACACCATTCCCTCTCCAACACCATTCCACCTCAAACTCCATTCCCTCTCAAACGACATTCCTCTCAAACGACATTCCTCTCAAACTCCATTCCCTCTCAAACTCCATTCCCTCTCAAACTCCATTCCTTCACAAACACTATTCCTCCTCAAACACCATTCCCTCTCAAACTCCATTCCCTCTCAAACACTATTCCTCTCAAACACTATTCCACCTCAAAAACCATTCCCTCTCAAACACAATTCCCACTCAAACTCCATTCAACCCGAAACTCCTTTCAAACTCAAACTCCATTCAACCTCAAACATCATTCGCTCTCAAACTCCATTCGCTCTCAAACTCCATTCCACCTCAAACTCAATTCCACCTCAAACTCAATTCCACCTCAAACACTACTCCCTCTCAAACTCCATTCCACCTCAAACTCAATTCCCTCTCAAACACCATTCCCTCACCAACACCATTCCCTCACCAACACCATTCCAGCTCAAAATCCATTCCACTTCATACTCCATTCCCTCTCAAACTGCATTCCATCTCAAACTCCATTCCCTCTCAAACACCATTCGCTCTCAAACTCCATTCATCCTCAAACTCCATTCCCTCTCAAACTCCATGACCTCTCAATCACTACTCCTTCTCATACTCCATTCCCTTCAAACTCCATGCCCTCTCAAACTACTTTCCTTCTCATACTCCCTGCCCTCTCAAACTGCATTCCCTCTCAAACTCCAAGCCCTCTCAAACTCCATGCCCTCTCCAACTCCATGCCCTCTCAATCACTACTCCCTCTCAAACACCATTCGCTCTCAAACTCCATTCATCCTCAAACTCCCTGCCCTCTCAAACTCCATGCACTCTCAAACTACATTCAACCTCAAACTCCATTCCACCTCAAACACCATTCCAACTCAAACACCATTCCAACACAAACACCATTCCAACACAAACACCATTCCCACTCAAACTCCATTCCACCTCAAACTCCATTCCACCTCAAACTCCATTCCACCTCAAACTCCATTCCACCTCAAACTCCATTCCCTCTCAAACACCATTAGCTCTCAAACTCCATTCCACCTCAAACTTCATTCCACATCAAACTCCATTCCACATCAAACTCCAATCCACCTCAAACACCATTTCCTCTCCAACACCATTCCCTCTCCAACACCATTCCACCTCAAACTCCATTCCCTCTCAAACGACATTCCTCTCAAACTGCATTCCTTCACAAACACTATTCCACCTCAAACACCATTCCCTCTCAAACACAATTCCTCTCAAACACCATTCCACCTCAAACTCCATTCCACCTCAAACCACATTCCAGCTCAAACTCCATTCCCTCTCAAAATCCATTCCTCTCAAACACCATTCCTCTCAAACTCCATTCCTCTCAAACTCCATTCCTCTCAAACTCCATTCCCTCACAAACTCCATTCCCTCACAAACACCATTTGACCTCAAACACCATTCCCTCTCAAACTCCATTCCCTCCCAAACTCCGTTCCCTCCCCAATGCCATTCCACTCCAACGCCATTCCTCCCCAAGGCCAGTCCTTCCCCAATGCCATTCCTTGCCCAACGTCATTCCCTCTCCAGGCCATTCCCTCACAAACGCTATTCCCTCACAAACACCATTCCACCTCAAACTCCATGCCATCTCAATCACTACAACCTCTCAAACACCATTCACTCTCAATCTCCATACCACCTCAAACTCCATGCCCTCTCAAACTACATTCCCTCTCAAACTCGATTCTTTCTCAAACTCCATACCCTCTCAATCACTACACCCTCTCAAACTCCATTCCCGCTCAAACTCCATTCCACCTGAAACTCCATTCCACCCCAAACACCATTCCAACACAAACACCATTCCCACTCAAACTCCATTCCACCTCAAACTCCATTCCACCTCAAACTCCATTCCACCTCAAACTCCATTCCACCTCAAACTCCATTCCCTCTCAAACACCATTAGCTCTCAAACTCCATTCCACCTCAAACTTCATTCCACATCAAACTCCATTCCACATCAAACTCCAATCCACCTCAAACACCATTTCCTCTCCAACACCATTCCCTCTCCAACACCATTCCACCTCAAACTCCATTCCCTCTCAAACGACATTCCTCTCAAACTGCATTCCTTCACAAACACTATTCCACCTCAAACACCATTCCCTCTCAAACACAATTCCTCTCAAACACCATTCCACCTCAAACTCCATTCCACCTCAAACCACATTCCAGCTCAAACTCCATTCCCTCTCAAAATCCATTCCTCTCAAACACCATTCCTCTCAAACTCCATTCCTCTCAAACTCCATTCCTCTCAAACTCCATTCCTCTCAAACTCCATTCCTCTCAAAACTCCATTCCCTCACAAACTCCATTCCCTCACAAACACCATTTGACCTCAAACACCATTCCCTCTCAAACTCCATTCCCTCCCAAACTCCGTTCCCTCCCCAATGCCATTCCACTCCAACGCCATTCCTCCCCAAGGCCAGTCCTTCCCCAATGCCATTCCTTGCCCAACGTCATTCCCTCTCCAGGCCATTCCCTCACAAACGCTATTCCCTCACAAACACCATTCCACCTCAAACTCCATGCCATCTCAATCACTACAACCTCTCAAACACCATTCACTCTCAATCTCCATACCACCTCAAACTCCATGCCCTCTCAAACTACATTCCCTCTCAAACTCGATTCTTTCTCAAACTCCATACCCTCTCAATCACTACACCCTCTCAAACTCCATTCCCGCTCAAACTCCATTCCACCTGAAACTCCATTCCACCCCAAACACCATTCCAACTCAAACACCATTCCAACTCAAACACCATTCCAACACAAACACCATTCCAACTCAAACACCATTCCAACTCAAACTCCATTCCCTCTCAAACACCATTAGCTCTCAAACTCCATTCCATCTCAAACTCCATTCCCCCTCAAACTCCATTCCCCCTCAAACTCCATTCCCCCTCAAACTCCATTCCCCCTCAAACTCCAATCCAACTCAAACACCATTTCCTCTCCAACACCATTCCCTCTCCAACACCATTCCACCTCAAACTCCATTCCCTCTCAAACGACATTCCTCTCAAACGACATTCCTCTCAAACTCCATTCCCACTCAAACTCCATTCCCTCTCAAACTCCATTCCCTCTCAAACTCCATTCCTTCACAAACACTATTCCTCCTCAAACACCATTCCCTCTCAAACTCCATTCCCTCTCAAACACTATTCCTCTCAAACACTATTCCACCTCAAAAACCATTCCCTCTCAAACACAATTCCCACTCAAACTCCATTCAACCCGAAACTCCTTTCAAACTCAAACTCCATTCAACCTCAAACATCATTCGCTCTCAAACTCCATTCGCTCTCAAACTCCATTCCCTCTCAAACTCCATTCCCTCACAAACTCCATTCCCTCACAAACTCCATTCCCTCACAAACACCATTTGACCTCAAACACCATTCCCTCTCAAACTCCATTCCCTCCCAAACTCCGTTCCCTCCCAAACTCCGTTCCCTCCCCAATGCCATTCCACTCCAACGCCATTCCTCCCCAAGGCCAGTCCTTCCCCAATGCCATTCCTTGCCCAACGTCATTCCCTCTCCAGGCCATTCCCTCACAAACGCTATTCCCTCACAAACACCATTCCACCTCAAACTCCATGCCATCTCAATCACTACAACCTCTCAAACACCATTCACTCTCAATCTCCATACCACCTCAAACTCCATGCCCTCTCAAACTACATTCCCTCTCAAACTCGATTCTTTCTCAAACTCCATACCCTCTCAATCACTACACCCTCTCAAACTCCATTCCCGCTCAAACTCCATTCCACCTGAAACTCCATTCCACCCCAAACACCATTCCAACACAAACACCATTCCCACTCAAACTCCATTCCACCTCAAACTCCATTCCACCTCAAACTCCATTCCACCTCAAACTCCATTCCACCTCAAACTCCATTCCACCTCAAACTCCATTCCACCTCAAACTCCATTCCCTCTCAAACACCATTAGCTCTCAAACTCCATTCCACCTCAAACTTCATTCCACATCAAACTCCATTCCACATCAAACTCCAATCCACCTCAAACACCATTTCCTCTCCAACACCATTCCCTCTCCAACACCATTCCACCTCAAACTCCATTCCCTCTCAAACGACATTCCTCTCAAACTGCATTCCTTCACAAACACTATTCCACCTCAAACACCATTCCCTCTCAAACACAATTCCTCTCAAACACCATTCCACCTCAAACTCCATTCCACCTCAAACCACATTCCAGCTCAAACTCCATTCCCTCTCAAAATCCATTCCTCTCAAACACCATTCCTCTCAAACTCCATTCCTCTCAAACTCCATTCCTCTCAAACTCCATTCCTCTCAAACTCCATTCCTCTCAAACTCCATTCCCTCACAAACTCCATTCCCTCACAAACACCATTTGACCTCAAACACCATTCCCTCTCAAACTCCATTCCCTCCCAAACTCCGTTCCCTCCCCAATGCCATTCCACTCCAACGCCATTCCTCCCCAAGGCCAGTCCTTCCCCAATGCCATTCCTTGCCCAACGTCATTCCCTCTCCAGGCCATTCCCTCACAAACGCTATTCCCTCACAAACACCATTCCACCTCAAACTCCATGCCATCTCAATCACTACAACCTCTCAAACACCATTCACTCTCAATCTCCATACCACCTCAAACTCCATGCCCTCTCAAACTACATTCCCTCTCAAACTCGATTCTTTCTCAAACTCCATACCCTCTCAATCACTACACCCTCTCAAACTCCATTCCCGCTCAAACTCCATTCCACCTGAAACTCCATTCCACCCCAAACACCATTCCAACTCAAACACCATTCCAACTCAAACACCATTCCAACACAAACACCATTCCAACTCAAACACCATTCCAACTCAAACTCCATTCCCTCTCAAACACCATTAGCTCTCAAACTCCATTCCATCTCAAACTCCATTCCCCCTCAAACTCCATTCCACCTCAAACTCCATTCCCCCTCAAACTCCATTCCCCCTCAAACTCCAATCCAACTCAAACACCATTTCCTCTCCAACACCATTCCCTCTCCAACACCATTCCACCTCAAACTCCATTCCCTCTCAAACGACATTCCTCTCAAACGACATTCCTCTCAAACTCCATTCCCACTCAAACTCCATTCCCTCTCAAACTCCATTCCCTCTCAAACTCCATTCCTTCACAAACACTATTCCTCCTCAAACACCATTCCCTCTCAAACTCCATTCCCTCTCAAACACTATTCCTCTCAAACACTATTCCACCTCAAAAACCAATCCCTCTCAAACACAATTCCCACTCAAACTCCATTCAACCCGAAACTCCTTTCAAACTCAAACTCCATTCAACCTCAAACATCATTCGCTCTCAAACTCCATTCGCTCTCAAACTCCATTCCCTTCTCAAATTCCATTCCCTCTCAAACTCCATTCCACCTCAAACTCAATTCCACCTCAAACTCAATTCCACCTCAAACTCAATTCCACCTCAAACTCAATTCCACCTCAAACACAATTCCACCTCAAACACTACTCCCTCTCAAACTCCATTCCACCTCAAACTCAATTCCCTCTCAAACACCATTCCCTCACCAACACCATTCCTGCTCAAACTCCATTCCACTTCATACTCCATTCCCTCTCATACTGCATTCCATCTCAAACTCCATTCCATCTCATACTCCATTCCCTCTCAAACTCCATTCCCTCTCAAACTCCATTCCCTCTCAAACTCCATTCCCTCTCAACTCCATGCCCTCTCCAACTCCATGCCCTCTCCAACTCCATGCCCTCTCCAACTCCATGCCCTCTCAATCACTACTCCCTCTCAAACACCATTCGCTCTCAAACTCCATTCATCCTCAAACTCCCTGCCCTCTCAAACTCCATGCCCTCTCAAACTACATTCAACCTCAAACTCCATTCCCCCTCAAACTCCATTCCACCACAAACTCCATTCCCTCTCAAACTCCATTCCCTCTCAAAAGCCATTAGCTCTCAAACTCCATTCCACCTCAAACTTCATTCCACATCAAACTCCATTCCCCCTCAAACTCCAATCCACCTCAAACACCATTTCCTCTCCAACACCATTCCCTCTCCAACACCCTTCCACCTCAAACTCCATTCCCTCTCAAACGACATTCCTCTCAAACTGCATTCCTTCACAAACACTATTCCACCTCAAACACCATTCCCTCTCAAACACAATTCCTCTCAAACACCATTCCACCTCAAACTCCATTCCACCTCAAACCCCATTCCAGCTCAAACCCCATTCCAGCTCAAACTCCATTCCCTCTCAAAATCCATTCCTCTCAAACACCATTCCTCTCAAACTCCATTCCTCTCAAACTCCATTCCACCCCAAACACCATTCCACCCCAAACACCATTCCAACACAAACACCATTCCAACACAAACACCATTCCAACTCAAACACCATTCCAACTCAAACACCATTCCAACTCAAACTCCATTCCCTCTCAAACACCATTAGCTCTCAAACTCCATTCCATCTCAAACTCCATTCCCCCTCAAACTCCATTCCACCTCAAACTCCATTCCCCCTCAAACTCCAATCCACCTCAAACACCATTTCCTCTCCAACACCATTCCCTCTCCAACACCATTCCACCTCAAACTCCATTCCCTCTCAAACGACATTCCTCTCAAACGACATTCCTCTCAAACGACATTCCTCTCAAACTCCATTCCCTCTCAAACTCCATTCCCTCTCAAACTCCATTCCTTCACAAACACTATTCCTCCTCAAACACCATTCCCTCTCAAACTCCATTCCCTCTCAAACACTATTCCTCTCAAACACTATTCCACCTCAAAAACCATTCCCCCTCAAACACAATTCCCACTCAAACTCCATTCAACCCGAAACTCCTTTCAAACTCAAACTCCATTCAACCTCAAACATCATTCGCTCTCAAACTCCATTCCCTCTCAAACTCCATTCCCTCTCAAACTCCATGCCCTCTCCAACTCCATGCCCTCTCCAACTCCATGCCCTCTCAATCACTACTCCCTCTCAAACACCATTCGCTCTCAAACTCCATTCATCCTCAAACTCCCTGCCCTCTCAAACTCCATGCACTCTCAAACTACATTCAACCTCAAACTCCATTCCACCTCAAACACCATTCCAACTCAAACACCATTCCAACACAAACACCATTCCAACACAAACACCATTCCCACTCAAACTCCATTCCACCTCAAACTCCATTCCACCTCAAACTCCATTCCACCTCAAACTCCATTCCACCTCAAACTCCATTCCACCTCAAACTCCATTCCCTCTCAAACACCATTAGCTCTCAAACTCCATTCCACCTCAAACTTCATTCCACATCAAACTCCAATCCACCTCAAACACCATTTCCTCTCCAACACCATTCCCTCTCCAACACCATTCCACCTCAAACTCCATTCCCTCTCAAACGACATTCCTCTCAAACTGCATTCCTTCACAAACACTATTCCACCTCAAACACCATTCCCTCTCAAACACAATTCCTCTCAAACACCATTCCACCTCAAACTCCATTCCACCTCAAACCACATTCCAGCTCAAACTCCATTCCCTCTCAAAATCCATTCCTCTCAAACACCATTCCTCTCAAACTCCATTCCTCTCAAACTCCATTCCTCTCAAACTCCATTCCCTCACAAACTCCATTCCCTCACAAACACCATTTGACCTCAAACACCATTCCCTCTCAAACTCCATTCCCTCCCAAACTCCGTTCCCTCCCCAATGCCATTCCACTCCAACGCCATTCCTCCCCAAGGCCAGTCCTTCCCCAATGCCATTCCTTGCCCAACGTCATTCCCTCTCCAGGCCATTCCCTCACAAACGCTATTCCCTCACAAACACCATTCCACCTCAAACTCCATGCCATCTCAATCACTACAACCTCTCAAACACCATTCACTCTCAATCTCCATACCACCTCAAACTCCATGCCCTCTCAAACTACATTCCCTCTCAAACTCGATTCTTTCTCAAACTCCATACCCTCTCAATCACTACACCCTCTCAAACTCCATTCCCGCTCAAACTCCATTCCACCTGAAACTCCATTCCACCCCAAACACCATTCCAACACAAACACCATTCCCACTCAAACTCCATTCCACCTCAAACTCCATTCCACCTCAAACTCCATTCCACCTCAAACTCCATTCCACCTCAAACTCCATTCCCTCTCAAACACCATTAGCTCTCAAACTCCATTCCACCTCAAACTTCATTCCACATCAAACTCCATTCCACATCAAACTCCAATCCACCTCAAACACCATTTCCTCTCCAACACCATTCCCTCTCCAACACCATTCCACCTCAAACTCCATTCCCTCTCAAACGACATTCCTCTCAAACTGCATTCCTTCACAAACACTATTCCACCTCAAACACCATTCCCTCTCAAACACAATTCCTCTCAAACACCATTCCACCTCAAACTCCATTCCACCTCAAACCACATTCCAGCTCAAACTCCATTCCCTCTCAAAATCCATTCCTCTCAAACACCATTCCTCTCAAACTCCATTCCTCTCAAACTCCATTCCTCTCAAACTCCATTCCTCTCAAACTCCATTCCTCTCAAACTCCATTCCCTCACAAACTCCATTCCCTCACAAACACCATTTGACCTCAAACACCATTCCCTCTCAAACTCCATTCCCTCCCAAACTCCGTTCCCTCCCCAATGCCATTCCACTCCAACGCCATTCCTCCCCAAGGCCAGTCCTTCCCCAATGCCATTCCTTGCCCAACGTCATTCCCTCTCCAGGCCATTCCCTCACAAACGCTATTCCCTCACAAACACCATTCCACCTCAAACTCCATGCCATCTCAATCACTACAACCTCTCAAACACCATTCACTCTCAATCTCCATACCACCTCAAACTCCATGCCCTCTCAAACTACATTCCCTCTCAAACTCGATTCTTTCTCAAACTCCATACCCTCTCAATCACTACACCCTCTCAAACTCCATTCCCGCTCAAACTCCATTCCACCTGAAACTCCATTCCACCCCAAACACCATTCCAACTCAAACACCATTCCAACTCAAACACCATTCCAACACAAACACCATTCCAACTCAAACACCATTCCAACTCAAACTCCATTCCCTCTCAAACACCATTAGCTCTCAAACTCCATTCCATCTCAAACTCCATTCCCCCTCAAACTCCATTCCACCTCAAACTCCATTCCCCCTCAAACTCCATTCCCCCTCAAACTCCATTCCCCCTCAAACTCCAATCCAACTCAAACACCATTTCCTCTCCAACACCATTCCCTCTCCAACACCATTCCACCTCAAACTCCATTCCCTCTCAAACGACATTCCTCTCAAACGACATTCCTCTCAAACTCCATTCCCACTCAAACTCCATTCCCTCTCAAACTCCATTCCCTCTCAAACTCCATTCCTTCACAAACACTATTCCTCCTCAAACACCATTCCCTCTCAAACTCCATTCCCTCTCAAACACTATTCCTCTCAAACACTATTCCACCTCAAAAACCATTCCCTCTCAAACACAATTCCCACTCAAACTCCATTCAACCCGAAACTCCTTTCAAACTCAAACTCCATTCAACCTCAAACATCATTCGCTCTCAAACTCCATTCGCTCTCAAACTCCATTCCCTCTCAAATTCCATTCCCTCTCAAACTCCATTCCACCTCAAACTCAATTCCACCTCAAACTCAATTCCACCTCAAACTCAATTCCACCTCAAACACAATTCCACCTCAAACACTACTCCCTCTCAAACTCCATTCCACCTCAAACTCAATTCCCTCTCAAACACCATTCCCTCACCAACACCATTCCTGCTCAAACTCCATTCCACTTCATACTCCATTCCCTCTCATACTGCATTCCATCTCAAACTCCATTCCATCTCAAACTCCATTCCCTCTCAAACTCCATTCCCTCTCAAACTCCATTCCCTCTCAAACTCCATTCCCTCTCAACTCCATGCCCTCTCCAACTCCATGCCCTCTCCAACTCCATGCCCTCTCCAACTCCATGCCCTCTCAATCACTACTCCCTCTCAAACACCATTCGCTCTCAAACTCCATTCATCCTCAAACTCCCTGCCCTCTCAAACTCCATGCCCTCTCAAACTACATTCAACCTCAAACTCCATTCCCCCTCAAACTCCATTCCACCACAAACTCCATTCCCTCTCAAACTCCATTCCCTCTCAAACACCATTAGCTCTCAAACTCCATTCCACCTCAAACTTCATTCCACATCAAACTCCATTCCCCCTCAAACTCCAATCCACCTCAAACACCATTTCCTCTCCAACACCATTCCCTCTCCAACACCATTCCACCTCAAACTCCATTCCCTCTCAAACGACATTCCTCTCAAACTGCATTCCTTCACAAACACTATTCCACCTCAAACACCATTCCCTCTCAAACACAATTCCTCTCAAACACCATTCCACCTCAAACTCCATTCCACCTCAAACCCCATTCCAGCTCAAACCCCATTCCAGCTCAAACTCCATTCCCTCTCAAAATCCATTCCTCTCAAACACCATTCCTCTCAAACTCCATTCCTCTCAAACTCCATTCCTCTCAAACTCCATTCCCTCACAAACACCATTTGACCTCAAACACCATTCCCTCTCAAACTCCATTCCCTCCCAAACTCCGTTCCCTCCCCAATGCCATTCCACTCCAACGCCATTCCTCCCCAAGGCCAGTCCTTCCCCAATGCCATTCCCTCCCCAACGTCATTCCCTCTCCAGGCCATTCCCTCACAAACGCTATTCCCTCACAAACACCATTCCACCTCAAACTCCATGCCATCTCAATCACTACAACCTCTCAAACACCATTCACTCTCAATCTCCATACCACCTCAAACTCCATGCCCTCTCAAACTACATTCCCTCTCAAACTCGATTCTTTCTCAAACTCCATACCCGCTCAATCACTACACCCTCTCAAACTCCATTCCCGCTCAAACTCCATTCCACCTC